>NC_067441.1:2203539-2503539 GCF_009764475.1 Pristis pectinata
TCCATGCCGACCAAATTGCCCTTCTGAACTAGTCCCATGTGCCCACGTTTGTCCCATATCCTTCTAAACCTCTCCTATCCGTGTACCTATTCAAATGTCTTTTAAACATTCCTCTGGCAGCTCATTCCATATACCCACCACACTCTGTGAGGAAAAAGTTGCCTCTCACCTTTTTAATCTTTCCCCTCTCACCTTAAACCTATGCCCTCTAGTTTTAAACTCCCCTGCCCTGGGAAAAAGACCATAACTATCCACCTTATGTACTCCCTCATGATTTTGTATAACCCCCCAACCTCCTATGCTCCAGCCTATCCAGCCTCTCCTTGTAACTCAAGCCCTCCAATCCCAGTAACATCCCTGTGACTCTTTTCTGCACCCTCTCTCGCTAATGACGTCCTTTTGGGTGACCAGAACTGCACACAACCCTCCGTGTGGTCTCACCAACGACTTGTACAGTTGCAACGTGATGTCCCAGCTCCTGTACTCAATGCCCTAGGTGATGAAGGCAGTTGTGCCAAACACCACCTTCACCCTGTCTACCTGTGTCGCCTTCATATTGATTTTCCTCCAATTTTATAACGTAACTGAATTTGTTCAGCATGAAATGTATGTTTATCATTATTCTTCTACCCTGCCTCATGCATCACCTCCTATCATTTGTACAGACGGCTCTCTGCCCATCTCCCCACTAACAGCAAACCACACTTTCTAATTTGTGTCAGTGTCCCTAATGTCAAGCTTTCTCTGTACTTCAAGGGAAGTGTTGGTCTTCCAACACCCAGCTCCTCAAAGACCCTACTGTTCACATTGCTCCACGCTATAAGTAGCTCCAATAACTAGCTGCTTATCGTATGTCCTTCATGTTTTCCTGGCTGTTCTTCAGCTTTGGGCTATCTGTAAACTTCAGCTGATCCATTAAGCTCTATGTCCTCACTTACACTGAGTGCTATTCATCTGTCACTCCATGCTCACAAACCTAAACCAGCTCCCAATCTAGCAGTGCCACAGTTTTAAAACTCTCACTCCTTTGTGTTTGTTTTCCTCCATTGCCACATCCCTCCATGTCTCTGTAACCTTCCTCAAACTTAAGTACCCTTCAAGATTTCTGAACTCTCTGCATGTACCCTGATGTCCGTTGCTCTAGCACAGACAGCCATACCTTTGTCTGCTTGGGCTCTGAGCTCTGAAACTCTTCAGCCTCTCTGCTATTCTTCTCTCTGCTCCAAATGTGATATATTTAACCGAGTTTAGTCACCTGAGCTAAGTATGCCCTAATTTAACACAGCTGTGAACTTGGGATATTTGGCTAAGGATATACTTCTCCCATTTATCCTTGTGTCTTTCTAAGTGAATATTCTTTATTGTGGCCTTCAAATATTGTGCACCAGTGTTTGCCTGACTGGACTGTTGGCTTAATGAATTGCGTAATCCGTTTCCCTAAATGTTTGTTTGTGCGATGTGTAACTAACTGGCAGAGTGATGGGGGGAGGGAAGAGAATTTTTATTTTCCCGTCTTTTGCTCGTGCTCTGAATCCAACAATGTGTTTGTTTTATTTTTTTCCCCCAATTCCACAGCACAAAACCAAACCCTAATCAGATTGTGTGTGTTGGCTCAAAGGGAGGGATGATGAATGGAGCGACGGGATACCAGAAGCCTGCCGCTGGCCTGACCTGTGAGAGCTGTCACAGTAAGTGAGCACATGTTGTTTTCCATGTGGCTGGGCCTTTTCTGATATCGGGTCTTGGCTGGATTGTAAAGTTTAAATTGTATGTCACCTCTTGTGATATCGGATCGTTCCTCAGCAACTCATAGTTGGGGAAGTAGTTTTGAAACAGAAAAACTGATCTAAGAAAAGTGACTAGCTGTTTGCACACGGCACCGAGGGTTGGAGACCAGTAGACGCGGATGGAAGGGGAGAGGAGGAGAGGACTGTGTACTGTGAGTTGTGATCTGCACATGCTTTTAGACTGTGGTATCAGATTCAAAAGGAGAGTTCAAAAGGATGGAGAAAGGAAAGTTGCATTTTCAGCAAAGACTTTCATATGCCCCAAAATGTCTTGCAGCTGATAGGGTACAGTCACTGTTGTGCCACAGGAAGCTTCTGCAGTTAGCAGTGTGATGATGATGAGGTCATCTGCTTTTCCACAACGTCCAGGACACCGGAGAGAGAATCCTCCTTTGCTTTGGCTAAATCATATAAATGTTTGACAGAGTCTGTGGGAAAGAGTGGGACTAATTGGATTGCTCTGTCTTAGAGCTGTGTGATAACTCTGTTAATGGCCTGTGTGCCTCTTTCATTGCTAAAAAGGAAACTAAAAGTTACTGCACTTATCTGCCTAATG
The DNA here is from genome assembly GCF_009764475.1 of Pristis pectinata. NCBI lineage: Eukaryota > Metazoa > Chordata > Chondrichthyes > Rhinopristiformes > Pristidae > Pristis > Pristis pectinata. The sequence goes on from NC_067441.1 coordinate 2,205,883, forward strand.
GCCAACCCTGCATAAAGCCAGTAAAACTATCCTGTAATACCAGCTATGCCCATAGTGAGTGTTGAAATCAGCGTGCAACCTATATTCAGGCAAATACAGTGGATGTGGTTCAGCTGGGTTTGAAACAAGTATTTATTTGATCAGGCGAGGAACAACTTGTTCTAAGAACATTGGTGAGGGGAGTTGTGGGGATTATTTTGCTTTGATGCTCAGGGAATGGAGATTATGCAGGCTGTCACGGTGAGCGTTGAGACCAAGGATTTTGACGTGCCCATCCCTAGCCATCACTCCTCTGGGTTGGATGTGGGGGGATAACTGGAAATGAGCCAGACTTCTGATTGCTACCTGGTCTCTGGAGTAATTCTGCACACAGAGAACATTGGGTGATGTGGAGGAGGGGAGTAGGTACACTCAATCGTCAAGTGGCTCCCTGATGTCCACAGCTGGACTCCCCTACAGTAATTGGGAAAATTTGTGCCCCTGGGGTTGGGTGCCTTGAGGGGGATTAAAGGTGGGCATACAAGGGAGGTTCATTGATTTCTCTGCTCCCAAAATCCTAACCTGCATTAAACTGCTTTGTCCTCCAGCCACACAGTCTCAACAGTGGTATGCCTGGGGACCTCCCAACATGCAGTGCAGACTGTGTGCTTCCTGTTGGATCTACTGGAAGAAGTATGGTGGTCTGAAGACACCAACAGCACTGGACGGGGACAAGCAACGCCTCCCTTCAGTAAGTCTGTGACTCCCATCCACTGTCCCCTTACAAAAGTCCTGCTGTGACTTTGTATTTGAAGTCAGTGGAGACTGCTCTTTTTTTCACCTTGTCCTTCACCCTCCCCACCTCTCTCTGTGTACGTGCCAGCATTCACCCCCTTAAGGAAACTGGGGAAGAAGGCGAGCGAAGGAATCTGAAATTAATGGGCTGGCCTGCACCTGATGAAGAGTGAAGGAGTGAATCTTCTATCCTGATGGTGTGACGTTTATCCATTAGTCTCTTCAGATGCTGAATGTACCACTGTGTAATTCAGCATTTGTTTAAATTTCTGCCCTTTTGCAGTTTTGTTTTCATCTTTTCCCTTGCATTTATCTGATAATTGGTTTATTATTGTCACATGCTATGTCACTTTTGTCTGCATGCCATGCAGACAGATCATTCCATACCAGGTAGTACAAAAGGAAAAGCAGTAACAGAATGCAGAATAAAGTGTTACAGTTACAGAGAAAGTGCAGTGCAGGCAGACAATAAGGTGCAAGGGCCATAACAAGATGGACTCTTGATCTCTCAATCTATCTTTTGTCATACAAGAGCTCTGTTCAAGGGCCTGATAACAGTGGAATGGAAGCTGTCCTTGACCCTGGTGGTGCATGTTCTCAGGCTTTTGTATCTTCTGCTTGATGGAAGGGGGGGAAGGAGAGAGAATGACCAGGCGGGAGGGGTCCTTGATTATGTTGGCTGCTTTCCCAAGGCAGCAGGAAGTGTACAGAGCCATTGGAGGGGAGGCTGGTTTGTGTGATGGACTGGGCTGTGTCCACAATTCCCTGCAATTTCTTGTGGTCTTGAACAGAGCAGTTGCCGTACTAAGGTGCAGTGCATCAGGATAGGATGCTTCCTGTCTTTTACCTTTTCCTGAATTTGCAACATTTTGAACCCTCTGCACCTTTTACTCTGCTTTCAGGAACCCAGGTCAAAGGGGCTCTGTGGGCGTCAGGACTCTCAAGGTTTTCTGTCGTACAACAGTTCCAAGCTCCTGGCCAAGAACCGGCAGACATTCCTCCTACAGACGACCAAGCTGACCCGCATCGCCCGGCGGCTCTGTGAGGACATCCTGCGGCCGCAGAGGGCAGCGCGACGCCCCTACATCCCCGTCAATGTCGGTGCCATCAAGACAGAGTGTAAGCATGGCTTCTTATTGGATTGTTGGTCAGGGTTCACTCATTGCCCACTGTGTGCAGCCGTGCCTCCTGCAGAACCAAATACAGGTGTATTTTGACTTTGTAGAGGTGTATAAAATCATGAGGGCATAGATAGGGTGAATGCGCACAGTCTTCGTCCCAGGGAAAGGGAACCAAAAACTAGAGAGCACAGGTTTAAGTTGAGAGGGAAAGATTTAAAAGGGACCTGAGGGGCAACTTCTTCATGCAGAGGGTGGTGGTGCATCCATGGAACGAGCTGCCAGAGAAAATAATTGAGGCAGGTAGTTGAGACAACATTTAAAAGACATTTGGATAAGTACATGGATAGGAAAGGTCTAAAGGAATATGGGCCAAATGCGGGCAAGTGGGGCTAGCTTAGGTGGACACGAGTTTCTGTGCTGTATAACTCTGACTCTAAAAGTCTTCCATTTCATGCTATTGATCACAGCACAGACACCAAGGTTGGACAGGAAGGTGGAATACCTATTCTCGGGAAGAGTGACTGGCAGACATCTTCAAAAGTACAAAGGGGTTTGGTACAGTGGAAGACTTTTCCATTTCTGGGGAATATCAGAATTAAGAGGGATCAAATTAGTGGCAGTCTATAATAAATCCAGTCTGAGATGCAGGGGAAACTTCTCCCAGAGAATTGGGAGGACTGGAAATTGCACCCACATTGAGCACCCATGATGAGCAGCAGAAAGGAAATTAGGTGTAAGGGATGTAGTGATGGGGGGGGGGGGGGGGCGGGGGGGGGGGACAGAGGGGTGGGAGAAGGCTTGTGTTGAGACTAAACTTAAAAATCCATGTTTCTAAAGTTCCCTAGTTATACAGCATGGAAATAGGCCCTTTGGCCCAACTCGTCCAGGCCAAATGCGTTGCCCGTAGCCCTGTAAACCTCTCCTATCCACGTACTTATGTAGATGGCTTTTAAACGTTGCTGATGTGCCTGCCTCAACCACTGTTTCTGGCAGCTTATTCCAAATACGCACCACCCTTTGTGCGAAGAAACTGCCCCGATGTCCCTTTAAATCTCTCACCTCTGATCTTAAACATAAGCCCAGGGAATGAGGTCCTGGTCTATGCAACCTCTCTTTGTAACTCAGGCCCCCAAGTCCAGGCAACATCCTGGTAAATCTTTTCTACTTGTGTGTGTTTTTTTTCCCTTGTATTCATGGGAGGAGATGGGTGAAGGATGCGGGTTCCTGTCTGCAGTTCCCAGCATTCAGCAGCGTGACGTCACCAGCCCCTTTTGAGATTAGTAAACCTGGCACCACTCAGTAAAAGGCAGCTCCAATCAGATGACCCTAGCAGCACCTTGTGGAATTGCACAGAAAAGAAGGGGCCCTCCTGAGACTGTGCCAGTTCTTTGAAAGCAGCTCTCCGCTCAATCCCACGCCTATACTTCCTCACAGCTCTGTACATTTACCACTTTGAATATTCATCACTTTTTTTTAAAGTTCCTATTGAATCTGCTTCCAGTCTCCTTTCATGCAGGACGCTTCAGGTCACAACTCAATGCATAAAAAAACCTCCTCTCCCTTCTGCTTCTGTTGTCAATCACTTTCTTGCTGACCCTTCAGCCTCAGGCAGTTTTTCCTCCTTACTTGATCAAAGCCCCTCTGGGTTGGGAACCTCCATTAAATCTCACCTTAATCCTCTCAACCACCCAGACTTACCCAGTCTCTCAACCTTAACTGAAGCCCTCAATCCCTTGGACCATAAGGGTCACGTAGTGCGAGAGGAGGCCATCCAGCCCCTTTGATCCTGTTTCTCCACCCAAGAAGATCGTGGCTGATCATCTACTTCATTCCCACTTTCTAGTCTTAATCCCATATCCACTCCTGGCTGTTGAGCCACTTCCGATGTTCACACATAAAGAATGATTAGATATGCTGGAACAGCGGAGGTTTGGAGGGAGATAAATTGAGGGGCATAAAATTGAGCACTAGGTCAAAAATCAGGGACCATTGATGTAAGATTTTTAGAATTGTAGGGGAATGAGGAAACTGGGGGGTACCCATCTGCACCCCCCTCTTTCCACCCACCCCCCCACCCCCCAAAAGGGGATTCCTTGAAACAGTGTGTGGTATACTTCACTGCTAATTTGTTCCATGTTTCTGCATAACCTTCATGCTTGTGGATAAGTTGGACCTGTGGTTTTTGCTGGAACACAATTTTCTCATCATTATGGAGACACGAGACTGCAGATTTGGAATCTGGAGCAAACACGAGCTGCTGGAGGAACTCAGTGGGTCAGGCAGCATCTGTGGAGGGAAATAGAAGTAATGTTTCAGGTCGAGACCCTTCATCTGGACAACAGTCGATGTTTTGGATCAGGTGAAGGGTCTTGACCCAAAATCTCGACTGTCCATTTCCCTCCATAGATGCTGCCTGACCTGCTGAGTTCCTTCAGCAGCTCATGTTTTTTTTTGCTTTCTCATCATTATTGTCTTTTCAGCACGAGCAGAAGGGCACACCCTGCAGGCCACAATTTCTGGTGGGTAATACCACAATAAAAGGGCACTTTCAGGTTTTGTAGGGTGAGGGAGAAGAGACTTGCCTTTGTGTAAGTTGATACATTAGCTACCCTTTGGAGTAAAAAACCATTTCCTCAGCTCTGGTTAACTGAAGCTCATTCTTAAATGTTTCCCTGCCTGTCTGAAATTGTGTTAAATAAATAAATAAATAAATAAATAATACACAAATTATTGTTCAAGACCTTTGAAGTTATGAAAGGATTGAATAGATATGGAGAGTGTTTCCATTGTGGGGAAGAGCAGAGCTACAGCACAAAGTATATATGGCATGGAAGCACGTGAGGGAGCGGGGCGTGGAGGAGGATGCTGCGATTTGCATGAGAAAAGACTGGAGAAGGCTCAAGTGGAGCATAATGGCTGGCGTGAGCTGACTGTACCAGTTTGCCTATTTCTGTGCTGCAGAAGCTACGCAGGCATTCGCTCTCCACTTCTGTCGCACTTGTTCCTTAACAGTAGTCATTTCCAACCTCACCACCCCTCTCCCAACAAGATTAGTCCACTGTGTGAAGCAATTTGCAATGGTACTTGTGGCAAACAGCTTTATGAATGTAAAATATTTTCATTTGTTTAATTGAGGTAATCAGAGAGGAATGGGAGGAGATTTTTTTTGATCATCATAACCTTGGAGGTTTGAACCTGTGCACACTATGTGCTAGTTTACCTTCCGATAGGTACCTTGTTATGTGTACTTAATATCTGTCTGTAAAGAGAATCTTGAGTACTGTGCATAAGAGTGTTATATGAAAAGTGCTCACACCATTGTGTCATCTGTCATGAGTGGTGCACCCGACAGAGGAGCTTGGGTAGAAGTACTGGGGGAAGTGGAGAAGGCTATTTGGTCCCTCGGGGACCCTGAATTGGATCATGGTTGGTTTGCAGTAACTCCTTCCAGCCACATTTGATCCACCTCTTTTGGTACCCAGTGCAAATAGATTGATTTCTTCAGAACAATGATTCCTTTCTGATCCTCTCCCACCGTATCCGAGATTTCATGAACCCTTCACGTTCTTGTTGTCCACACAGGTGCTGTCAGGCTCCCAAAAGCAGCAACAAAACCACTCAGGATCCGGCCTGCTGCACGGCCAACGTTAGCCAGTATCATGAAGGAGTTGGCGGAGTTAGGTAGGTTTCACACCAAGTTTTGCATCCAGGTGGTGAGGCATTCCCCTCGCCCTTCGTTTCCAGCCCTGTTCCTGCTGCCAGACGGACAAACTGGGTGACAGCCTGCCTCCAGGAGATGGTTTCCACCTCCATTCCAGTTCTGCAGACACATGAATCTAAAAGTTGCTTTCCTGAAACGTGAGGAGTGGCACACAGCTTGGATCGGGAGGGGCTGATCCCAGTGACTGGAGCAGGGCAGGGTGTGCTATCTACCCTCTTGGGTGGACACTTTTCAAAAAAAAACAAAATCCCAAAGCAACTATCAAAAGGAGCAGTATAGTTCTCAGCTTCCTGGGGCTGATGTTTTTGCCTCCTTTGTTGTATTTCACGCTGAGTACCTTTGATCTGCAGCGGCACGAGGTCTAATGAAGCCTAGGATTCTGAAAGGGAGTGAGACAAACCGGACTCTGCTGAATATCAACCGTGGAACAGTGTCCTTGCTAGGGAAACGCACGTTCAACAAACAAAATGGGGTTCAGGGTAAGTGGTGAATCTGGGTCAGCTATTTGTGATGCTTTTTGCAGATGGGCTCCCCAAAGATCAGGAATCATTATGGGCTCAACTTTGTCTGACTTGATGAAATGCTGGCATGGTGTGGGGATGTTAGAGAGGGTATGTGCGTTAACCTATTGAAGATATGGTAAAATATAGGTTAAATTATTAAATTATTCAGATACTGGGCTGTTGATCCAGAGTTTAATGTGGGGAAGTGTGAGCTGATGCACTCTGGTAAGAAGAATCAAAAGTTGGATTGTTATCTAAATGGAGAGAGACTACAAATGAGTTCAGAGGAATCTGGGTGTTTTAATGCACAGATCACAAAAAGTTAGCAGGCCAGTCCAACAAGTAGCTAAGAAGGCAAACAGTGTTTGGCCTTTAATTCGAAGGGGTTGGAGTTCAAGAATTCCTGGGGTTGTCCTCTCAAGAGAGGCTATACTGTTTGGTTTGTATTCCTTGAAGAATGATCCTAAGGAAGCTTGACAGGGCAGATGTTGGGATTTTCCACCAGTGGGAGAGTCACGAACAAGGGGATATAGTTACAAAGGGCCGGTCATTTAAAACTTAGGTATGCAGAAACTTTTGAGGGTAGTGAATCTCTGGAATTTTCTGCCCCCAAGAGTAGTGGAGGCCAGATCATTGGATATATTTAAGATGGGCATAGATAAATATCTGAAAGACCAAGGAACTGGAGGTTATGGGGAACTGGCACAGAAGAGGCCAGCATGGATTAGCCATGATCATCCTGAATGGCAGGGCAGGCTTGAGGGGCTGAGTGGCCTACTATTTTCTTGTGTTAATTCCCCTATAATTAAATGATAGCACTCTTAGTTTTGTAAATGACTTGCTATACTAGTCTCCTGAAAGTCATGCACTGGATACCCAGATTCCTGTGCATCTCAGCTCTGCAATTCAATGGTATGCTTTTTTGCCTTTCCTGATGCAGTGGGAAATCTCACATTTGCTTGCACTGTATTGTATTTGGCAGGTCTTTGAGGGCATGTCAGAGACTAATCTGAAGATACAAGGGAGGGTATTTTGCCTGTTCAGCTTTCATGGTGGTTTGATCTATTTTTCTAACAATGCTGATTTCCATTTTCCTGTTTTTCTCCTACTTTTCAGGAGCTCCAAGTCCTGTTCATATAAGACAGATGGTAAGTACATGACAACTGTACACATAGTTGCACGATGTACTGTGACATCTCAATAGACTGAACTGGAAAACAACCTGGTACATCTCTTGGTGTAACCAGAATGTTGAGAAGTAAATGATAAATCAAGTATCACCCCCTCGGTGTCACAGTTCCACTTCAATGGCACAGATTGTTTTTTCACATTGAACTCTTCCACTTAGAGCATTTCCTACACTGCGGAGAGTGAGACAAACCTTACTGAGCTCCCGAAAGTACAAGGGATCCAACTGAGTCATTGATATCTGGGACGTGGAAAAGTTGGGTGTCCAGCACTCTCAGAACGTCTCCTCACCTAGCGCCCTGCTAATGACCTGAATCTGTCCAGCTCCCTCACACTGCCATTCAGTAACACATCTCCCCCAGCATTCTAATTTCCTTTGCAGGAAAAGTTTATACAATCAGTAAGGTATAGTTAAAGACAAGTAACGATTTGCTACAAGGTTAATTTCCTTTGCTCCCTGTGCAGGTTTTAGCAGAACCTGCAATCTCTGGCTGTTTGAAGGACAAGGCTGCTGTTTCTGTGCCAGTCTTAACAGCAGTGTGAGCACGATCAGGGCATGGCATTTACTTTTACCTACCACGGTTTTGAAACATCCATATTTTCTTTGTTGCTTGTAATCAACACCACTCTCCTCACCACTCCCCCGCCCCCACCCCCCCAACCGTCTCAGGATCAATTTTCCCCAAAAAGCCCATCAAGCCTATGCCTTCTCTTCTTGCCCATTAAATCCCACTTTCCCTGCTCTTTCCCTGCAACATTGCAAATTTTTCCCCTTCTATAATTTAACCAGCTCCTCTCTTGGAAGTTCCTTTTGTATCAGCTTTGACCAGACTTTCAGCAAGCAATTCCCAGGTACAACTCGCTATGTAAAAGCATTCTCTTCTCTGCCTCAACTCCTTTTACCAAATCACTTCAAACTATGACCAAGTTCCTGCCCCTAGAAACTTTCTCCTTATTCACTTGAGCAAAACTCCTCGTGATTCTGAACCCTTGTGCTAGCCCCCTCTTCTCCCTTCGACTCCCTGGGCACTACAGAGGACGAACCCAGCTCCCTTTTTGCATTTCCACATATATCGTGTGATATATTGCACAAACCTACATCCATTTCAAGTTCCTTGGATGCAACACCAAAGGGCAGGATGGGGAATAGTTCCAGAGAGATTTATGATTTAGAGTATTAGCCAACATGCATAACCCAAAATGCAGTTTGAGGAAGTTTGTAGAATTTGAACTGTTAGCTTTAACACAGGAGCAGCAATGCCTGTCAGTGCTTTTACTTTAACCTATTGAAGAGAAGTCTTGTTTATTGTGGATTGCATACAAATTGTTCACATGCTTTGTACCCAGAAAGAGACATTCACCAGTGCTTTCACAAAGGATCAAAGAGACCACCTCAGCCGTCAATACACCACTTTCACACCGTGTAACTGCAGGAGCAACTCGATTCTCACTTAACGGAAAATGTTTTCAATATGCCTTGTGTCTGGTTTCGTGGTTGCTGAGTGCACAGGTGGTGTGCAAACACTCACTCATAGTGTAGTGTGGGTACAGCCTGATAGTGTGAGGCTCAATGAGGAGGGGTGTGGGGGTTGTTGCCTGACTCTGACTGTGATCCTTGAAGGGAGGTTGCTATTACAGTTTTCCATAGACATCACCTCCCCCATCCAAATCATGAACCCTCTGTCACATTTCAAAATTCAGAAGAATACCAAGGAGCAAGTGAAGGGAATTTTTTTTTTAAACATGGTGGTAGAAAGTTCCCTGTTCCCTTGGGCAGAGCTAAATCAGACTTAAAATTGATGTCCATGCACCCTTGAATAGGCTAAGGGAGACTGGAGTAGGGGGATATTGGACCACTCTCCTCTCCAGTTATGCTCGTGTATGGACCTTGTTAGCTCATCGAGCTTTGATTCACTTGTAGGGTCTTCTCCTCGCTGCTTTACCTATGCTGTCCTTCTTCCTGCCCGGGAAGTGTTTAACAGGACAGTGCAAAGTCAACTTTATTCTGTATCTAACCAGTACAACACTGCCTTGGGAGTTTTAAAATAAAACAGATCAGTTCATTTTACACAGCAGGGAATTGGAAACCATAGTGTGCCCAAGTTATGTCAGTGTGAGTGTATTTTGCCTCCATTTCTGGGTGCTACAATATGGGAAGGATACGTTGGCCTTAAAGGGGATGCCCCACAGATTTACCAAATTTACCTGGACTCCAGGGGGTAAATTACAGGGAGAGATTCCACAAACTGCTTGTACTCCTTGCTTCAGATTTGATCAAGATTTGGGGAAAAAAAACTTTCAAAGACTTTAAGGGAACTTGTGCGGGGAATGAAGGACTATTTCTACTGGTCAGAGAATCTCGGGCTAGGGCTCAGACTCTGAACATCAGAGCTGGAGTTTCAGGAGTGAAGTCAGAAAATGCTTCCAAACATTCCCTCCCCTTTGCTCCACTCTTTGCTCTCCCACGTCTGTTCCTGTGCTGGATACGGGTGCTGTAACACAATCCAGAGTCGGTCCTTGCAGCCCTTTGTGCATGTATTTAATGACCCATATACTTCATTCACTTTTCCTTCCCCCTTTGTTCTGCTGTCCAAAATCTGTGTCTGAGCTCTGAAGTATCTCTGTTCCACCTGATTCACTTTGTCCACCAGGATTCCAGATCATTTAAAAGAAAATTTTCATTTTTATCTGTCCTGACATGTTGTACTACATCAAAGCCTCTTGACCAATTGAAGTAAGGGCCAGAATTGGCACACAGTTCTTCTCGAAGCTTTGGGTTTGATTGGTGAGGCCTGCTATACTTTAAAGAAAAAGAAACAAACCATTGCCATGTGGTGCAGGGTACCTCCCAGTTAGCTGACTCTGTGCACGAGCACTTAATACAGTTGTGATAATTTGTCCCTTTGGAGGTGGCAAGATGAGAAAAGTCTAATTCTGGTGAAATGGCTTGTGATCGTTGCAGACTGCTAGCCCCCATTTGACCAGCAGCAGACCCTTCTCTTCTGGGATGAAGACAGACCAAGTTAGTGCTGAGCCAGCATTCAAGCGGCAAAAATTGAACCCTGGAGATGCCCCTGACCCGATTGTCTTCGTGGCAACAGACCATACCAGGTGTGTACCATGAGGTTGAAGGGGTGGGGGTTGAGGGGGGTGGGGAGAGACTTAGGAAAGAAGGGAGCAGTTAGATCGGAGGGAGTGGAAGGATCCTAGGCTCCCTTGAATGAGTCCGTTGAATATGGTGGGATGGAAAGGGTGGGAGAGGTGAGATTTGGTCTCAGAACCAGCCAAACAAAACTGATTTAGCTGGTTAGGTTTTGGAGTTCTGGCCAGTGGGTTTTGATGAAGTTGCTGCTTAGGTTTAACAATCTCAACTTTGTACAGTAGAATGGTTTCTCACAGCAAGTCCCTTGCTGCAGCCCTATTCAGTGTAGATCAGGAGGAGACTCCACAGACCTTCCACGTTCTGTAAGAGGGGAGGAGAAAAGCTCCCATTCCATCTTCCCATGGCCAATGAGGTTCCTTTAAAGTCTAGGCACTGTTATAAAGCAGGAGATACGACATCTGACTTGTGCACAGTGAGTTCCCACAGCCAGCGGGGAGGTGATAACCAGATGATTGTTTTTAAATGACATTGGTCCCAGGACAGAGGGAAAACAGTCCTGCTCTTCCAGTGCTGGCTGTGGAATCTTTAACAAGAGGGTAGGCAAGTCCTTGTTTTAAAGCCTCATCAATACACTGAGGTCACAGCTGATTTGTACCTCAGCTCTCTTTTGCTGACTTTTCTTCATGCCCTTTGATACTCTTTCCTGGCAAGATTGCAAATGGAAGGTGATGAGTAAAAGGTCCAAAGGGAAAACTACAAATGTTTTATTCAACGAGTTATGGTGATTGGCAATGTGCTGCCTAAAAGAGCAGTGAGAGCAGATTCAACAGGAACTTCCAAAAGGGAATTGGAGGGATACTGGAGGGGGAAAAATGCAGTACAGTGGGGAGTACAACTGATTGGGGAATGCCTTCAAAGAGACAGCACAGGCCTGATGGGCAGAATGGCTGCTGTCACTTTGGCACCCATAGCATCATAGAGCACAGAAACAGGCCCTTTGGCCCAACTTGTCCATGCCGACCTTGCTGAGCTAGTCCCATTTGCCTGCATTTGGCCCATATCAATCTAAACCTTTCCTGTCCATGTATCTGTCTAAGTGTCTTTAAATGTTATAATTGTATAGAGAAAGCGCAGAAATTAATTGCATTTATGCAGCATAAGCCTGAAGGTTTCTCCCTTCTGCACCACCAATAGTTGAGGATGTTCTGGCACTCTCAAGCATATAAATGTTGTGCTGGTGAGTAGGCACTTGGCTTCAGACTGTTACTGACCTGTGCCATACATCCTTATCGCTGTGTCACTCCTTCAGTTCCAGACCCCTGTACTGACTGCAGCTCTGTTGTGCTGTCATGGGTGCACACCTGTCTTGTAGTATCTCAACGGATGTAGAACCTTGTCTGCCGTTATAACACATCTGTGTTTTCCTAATAGTGATTTCAGGGGATTTAGTTGGAAAAGGACCTCAAGTTGCTTGTCTATTAACAAAAACATTGCAAGGACTTCACAGGATAGAAGATGAGAATAAGAGGTTTGACATCAATCAAAGGAGGGGTAGACGGTCAAAGTTTAATCAGAAGTGGGTTTTCAGAAGCATCTTCAGGTCACAGGTGGCAAAGTTGGACTCCTGCCATTCGTGGGATGATCGAGAGACCAGGACTGTTAGGACTCTCTGGGAGTTTGTATGGACCAGATGAGGTAGGGCAGGACAGAGACCTTGGTAAGATCTAAACATGATTTGAACTGGAGTGATGGAGGACACAGATAGCAGAGTTTTCTTTAATTAGCCCAGGTTTTGGGGGTTTGGAGACGAGAGTTTGGTAAGGGGTGCATTGGAAGAGTCAAGTCCAGAGTAACATGGGCATGAATGAGAGTTCCAGCAGGAAATGAGCTGGGACAAGAGCAGGGTCTAAGGCTATCCTGGGAGCTCAAGTGATGATCTTGGTGCAGGAGTGGACGGAGCAACAGAAACTGGGCTTGTAGTGGAGTCTGAAAACAATCTGGTTCCTCTTGAAACCACAGACAAGGAGAGGGGAGGAGTTGGTAGTGAGGGAGCTTTGCTTCTCGATGGAACTGGAGACGGTGGCTTTGTTTTCCTCTGTTTAATTGAGAGTATGTATCTGTTCTTCCAGTGCTGATCCTTTGCCCAAATCTATCTTCTCTCAACACCCTTTCACTTGGACTTTCCAAAATGTTCACGCAGTTGCTGTCAGGCGAGGGAACTCTTCCTGCCTTGACACATTACGTTGTGGTCAATTGTAACTTGTACCCTGGGATCAAAGTCAACTCACGCAGTAGGAATCAGGCATCAAACCTGTGACTTTCATGCTGATGTGGATTCCAAGTGTTTCCCATCCTGTGCGAGATATCTCAAATTAATTACTGAGAAGGATGAATAATCTTTTAATGCAAAAAGGCATACAGCACAAAGACAGACCCACTGTGTCCATGCTGATAATTGGGTATCCATCTACACTAATCCATTTACTAGCACTTGCTCTGTGGTCTTCTCTGCCTTGGTGACTCAAGTACTTAAATGTTGTGACAGTATCTGCTTCCATTGCATCAGGCAATGCATTCCCGATTCCAACAACCCTCTGGTGGGGGAAAACAAATTCTTCCTCAAATCCATACTAATCCTACTTTTTATCTTAAAACTATGTCCATTGCTATAAGGAAATGTTTCTTACTGTCTAATCCAAGCCCCTTATAATTTTGCATCCCTCTTTCAGGATCCCCCTCACACCTCTGCTCCAAAGAAAACAAACCCAACCTCTCCAGCATCTCATAACTGAAGCACTCCATCCCAGGCAAAGTCTGGTGAATCTCCTCTGCATCATCTCCAGAGCATTTACACCCTTCCTATAGTGTGGCAAACAGAACTTGGCCTAACCAATGTTTTACAAAGCTGTACCTTAACCTCGCTGCTCCTGTTGTGTGCCCCAACTAATGAAGTCAGGAAAACCCTGTGCAGCCAAGTTTAGGGATTCTTAGCCAAGGTCCATCTGTCCTTCAATTCTCCCTCGGGCTCTACATTTATTGTTTATGGCCTAGCCTTAGCAGACATCCCAAAATATGAATCTCACACTTTATCATTACTAAATTCCACAGTGAAGTGTAAACAAATAAAGCACAGAAGGATACCATTTAGCCCATGTCTGTGATCCAAAACTAATCCCACTGCCTGCCATTTTCCTACAGAGATTTTATCCAGACTTCCTCCTTGTGTGTTACAATGGTCTCTGCCTCGACTACGCCTCTGTGCAGAGGACCTTGTGCCACAAACTGTAAAGAACTTTCTCCTAATACATATCCTCACTTAATAACAACAATGACCCATTCCCATCAAGAGGAAACATTTTTTCTTCCCTATTGCCTTTGATTAAAACCCTCTATTCACTTCTGTCTTTCTGACAAGTAGAAAGTGAGTCCTCTAACCCTGGTCCAACATGCTTCCTTCAAACTTTTGTTACTGCTTCTGCCCTCTACACCCAAAATGCTGTTCCTTCCATTAACTCTTGCATACTATTATGTATTTGGGCTCCTGGATCTTCACTTGTCTCCAACCATCCACATCTCACTGCTTTCCCTCTTTAAACGTGTCTTGCCTATCTGGACCTGCCCACCATCCCTGGCTGATCCAGTATTCGATGAGCATATTTCACCCTTGGCTGAAGATGTTGTCTTTGGACCCTGTCATGAGCTCCATTCCCTGGTGACCCACTCATTCTAGGGCATTGCCTGGATGGGCTTTTTGCAGCTTTGATGTTGTGTTTGGTCCTTGGAATGCACATACTCTCATTCAATTCACTTGGTAGGTTAAAGCTGCCATATAAATGTGACTTGAGATTTTAATCACCTGCTTTGGTAGCTTGGCCCCATGCTCTTGAATTCCTTCTCTAACCTTTCCACGTTGGTTCTTAGCTTTTAAGATGATCCTTAAAGCTAACTCTGATTGAGATCTTGGTTTTCTGTCCTGATCTCCTCTGGTGGAGATATTGCTATTACTGTCACTAATCTTCAATGTAAAGTAGATAGTAAGAATCTCCCCCCGGGGGTGTCTAGGCCAAGATGGCATAGGCTTAAGGTGAGAGGTAGGAGGTTTGGAGGGAATTTCGTCCCCCAGAGGGGGGGTTGGAATCTGGAACACACTACTTGAGGGGGCAGTGGAGGCAAAGATACAACATTTTAGTAGCATCTAGACAAGCACTTGAATCACCCAGACATAGAAGGCCACAGATGGGATTGGTATCAATGCATTCTAATGTCTTGTGACTTCCTTTTACATGGATGCTTTTATGGATGCTCGTTGGTGTGTTGAATGGTGCAAGCTCTGGTCCACCAGCATCTTTCCTGTTAATCCCCCCTTGGGATGTTATGTCTCTAAGTTCGAAACTCCAGCGAATCCAGGCCAATCCTACTCTTATCTGTCCTAGGACAAGCCTCTCATCCCAGGATTAGTAAAATACCTTTCTTAAAGAGGGAATGCTCTGTTTACGCGGACATGCTACACCCTGATAGTGTGGTGAGGTGGGAATTAAAAGCTGCTTGGAGGCTGGTGCAGCAGGCCTGTCGGCTGTGAGTTGGTGTGTTTCTTGGCCTTTCCTGCCTCCGGCTGGTCAGTAGTGTGCATTACAATTAGCTTGTGAGCAGAGTCTACAGAGACTGTTTCTGGTACCTCCCTTTGGGTGGGAGTTGGTGTCAGTCACATTGTCTGATGCCACGCCCTGTTGCCATTCTGCCTTCTTTATGGGTTTGCTCAAACCGGCTTCTTTTATGGTTTTGTTTTGTTAAAGCACTTTTTTTTGCGTCTCCCTTTTTTTTATTGTGGGGACCTGCCTGCGTCTGGAAGGCGTGTTTCTGGTTTGAGGTGGTAGAGTACATGGATCTCTGCCGTTGTCCTGTGTCGGCCAATCCCTGCCCTGCCCCCGCCCACCCCCCCACCCCAGTGCACCTTGATCATGCATCTCTGAGGTGGCATCACCAGGGATTACCCTGGAGATGGGCATATCAACAAGGAATGGAGGGATGTAGACCATGTGTAGGTAGGCGTGCAGTTTAAATGGCATTGTGGACAGCACACACTGCAGACCGAAGGGCCTGTTGCTGTTCTGTGTTCTCCAGGAACTGATGTCTCATTTCCCTGTCATTAGTGGGAGCATCGTCAGATCTTTGAAGCTAACTACGTGGGGCTTCTTGTTCAGTTTCTCTTAACACATTTAGGGGCTAAGGGACGAAGTGTTTTAGAACGGAGAGGGCATGTCACTGCACATTATTTTAGTAACCTGGACCAGTAATCGTAGGCATTCACTGACGTACAAAATTCCAAGAGGGATTGATCGGAAAGGTAGAAGGTGAATCCGCCACAGCCCTAGGGAAACTTAAGCTTAGTTGGCTAAATGAATTTGAAATTGAGCTAGTCACGGTAATGGGGACTGTGTAACGACCTGACTGTTGAAAGCAAAAAGTAAATGAAAATCAAAACACTGCAGCAACTGGAAATCTGAAATAAAAACAGAAAACACTGGAAGCACTCAGCAGGTCAGGCAGGGTCCATGGAGAGAGAAACAGGCTTAACGTTTTGGCTCCAAGCCTCTTTGTGAAAGGCACTTGGTTCACTGATGTCCTTGGGAGGGAATCCTGACCTGGATTTGACACTGGGCACTCACTAACTCTCCTCTCCTTGTGCAAGCTGCTCAGCTGTGTCCGTGGAGCAGTTCAAGGTTAGGGTCAGTGTGGAGGAGGGAACCTGACAGAGCCTCAGTTATGTACGGCTCCTAGACAAGGGTAGGCAGCAGGAAACATTTCTCCAGGGCAGAGGTGTCTAAAACCGAAGGGCAGACACCTCCGGGTAAATAGTTTGGAGGGGATCTGAGGATGAAATATTTCCCCCAGAGGGGGGTTGGAATTGGGAACGCACTGCCTGAGGGGGTGGTGGAGGCAGAGACTCTCGCAACAGTTAACAAGTATCTAGACGAGCACTGGAATCACCGAGGCGGAGAAGGGTATGGACCACGTGTTGGTAATTGGGAGTAGTACAGGTGGCTGGTTAGTGATTGAGTGGACGTGCTGGGTGAAGGCCAAAGAACCCAGCTTTATTCAGCTAGTGTTTTCCCTGGAATCACTGGAGCAATTCCACTCTCCCCTGATTGGGTGGAGATGGCGCCAGTGTCTGGTGGGGGGGGGGGGGGGGAGTGGGGTGGGGCCCCGGTGCCTGGCGGGGGTGGTGTGGCGCCAGTGTACCCCCACCTGTGTGTTTTTTAACTGGTGACTAATCTTTCTTCCCCCAACCTTTCCTCTTTTGCAGGGCGATTCGGAAAGCTTTGACCCAGTCGGAGATGAGGCGGGCTGCACGGAGACCATGTATGCAAGTTAACATTAAATCCACTGGTTCAAGTCGCCCAGCAGTCCTGGGGGAACCTATTGTCCTGGAGGACTGAACACTGATCAGTGTACATGGGTGCACACTTGCACACTCTCACTGTCTCTCTCTTGAGTATATGCACACATACACAGGCACACATGTCCAATCACATGCACTTGTGTGCATGCATACTAGCCCACACTCGCTTACATTCTCTCGAGCTCTCTCACACTCTCGTGTGCTCTCTCTCCCTCTGACACGCTCTCTCGGACGCTCTCTCGCTCTCAGACGCTCTTGCTCTCGCTCTCTCTCTCGCTCGGACACGTGTTCTCTCTCTCTCTCTCTCTCTCTCTGGCACACGCACTCTCTCTCTGACACACGCACTCTCTCTCTCTCTCTCTGACTCTCTCGCTCTCGCTCTCTCTCTCTCTCGGGCACACGCTCTCTCTCTCTCTCTCTCGGGCACACGCTCTCTCTCTCGGACACACACACTCAAGCCCTTCTCAAATCTTCAGGGATTCACGCAGAAACAGAAAAGGATGCCCTTGGTTTTCTGCCAGGACTGTGGGAGTGCAGGACTGCACTCCCCATCTGCTCCTCCGGTAGTGAGCATCCTCTGATAATGCACGATGTGTAAAACAATGTACATAAATCATAGCGTCTGATTCCCAGCTTTTTTTATTATTTTATTGTTTTTCCAGCTCCATAGCCTCCCTGCCCTCAATGCTTTTACCCCTCCGGGGGACAACTGTAAACCCTTAATAATGAATTTCTGAATGATTGTGTTTTGGAAGAACTTGCAGTGACTCCTTTTTTTAAAAAAAAAATAATACTGAGTTAGAAGTGCTGACAGGTTTGATATCAGGATCATTGATACGTGGTGATATTTTGTGTGCTTTTTATTTTCTTTCTGCTTTTTTTTAAAACTCCCAGCTTGTCCGTGCCACCGAGGGAGAGCTCCCTCCCACTTGTTCGATTGTGTGTCGGGCAGTGCCCAAGGTGGCACCTGGGGATTTTTGAGTGCACCTGTCTGGAAGTTTTTAGAGGTGAGACCAGACACGGAAACCATTTTTGTAAAAAAAAAAGGCAATTAAAGTTTTTTTCCACTCTAGCCGTGACGCAGTCGTGTTCATTTGGGAGAGGGTTTACGTGGTGTTTTATGCATGCCACAGGCCAGTGGTTAATGCCAGTTCCTGCCTACCCTCAGACTGAGGAGACACAGGAGACTGCGGATGCTGGAACCTGGACCAACAAACTATCTGCTGGAAGAACTCAGCGGGTCGAGCAGTGTCTGGTGGGGGAGGGCGGGAGGGGGTGGGTGAGGACTTGTCAACGTTTCAGCTCCAAACCCTGCATCAGGTCTGGTGTAGAGTCCTGACGCATGGTTTGGACCTGAAACATCGACAGTTCTTCCTCCACACCCCCAAAGATGCTGCTCGACCTGCTGAGTTCCTCCAGCAAATTGTTTTTTTTTACCCTCAAACCTGAGTCCACTCCTAGGCCATTTTAAGACACAGATTAAGAGTCAATCACATTGATACTGGAGTCACAGAGGAGAGTGAGGACAGCAACGTTCCTCCCTTGAAGTGTGTTAGTGATAGGGTCTGTTTCAGCCCACTGACCGTGCTGACCATCAAACACCCATTTACACTAACCCTAGATTCGCCCCACATTCCCATCAACTCCCCCTGGATTCTACCCCTCACCCACACACTAGGGAGGCAATTGACAGTGGTATTGATTTATTATTGTGACTTGTACCGAGGTACAGTGAAAAACTTGTCTTGCACACTGATGGTACAGGTCAATTCATTACACAGTGCAGTTACATTGAGTTAGTACAGAGTGCATTGATGTAGTACAGGTAAAAACAATAACAGTACAGAGTAAAGTGTCACAGCTACAGAGAAAGTGCAGTGCAATAAGGTGCAAGGTCACAACAAGGTAGATCGTGAGGTCAGAGTCCATCTCATCGTATAAGGGAACCGTTCAATAGTCTTATCACAGTGGGGTAGAAGCTGTACTTAAGTCTGGTGGGACGTGCCCTCAGGCTCCTGTATCTTCTACCCGATGGAAGAGGAGAGAAGAGAGAATGACCCGGGTGGGTGGGGACTTTGATTATGCTGGCTGCTTCACCAAGACAGCGAGAGGTAAAGACAGAGTCCAAGGCTGATGAACCCACTGACCTCGCACATCATTGGGATGTGGGAAGAAACCGGAGCACGCGGGGAAAACCCACACGGTCACAGGGAGAACGTGCAAACACCACACAGACAGAAACGCACGTCGCTGGCACTGTGATGCACCGCTGTGCTGCATCACTACATCTGTGATGAACAGATGTGCAGAATTAGAGGAACAGGGAAGGAAATGGAAAGAAGGCAGCAACACCCAAAGCCCGATCTGCCGTCTGGAACTACCTGTCCTGAATCCGGAAGAACTTTCAGAGCCAAGGTTGGACTCATAAGCCACTTGAGAGCCCATAAATAGATCAACAGAACAAAGACCATCATCCTCGACCTCGAGGGATAGCCACAACGATGACATCTGTGACTGTGCTGCACCAGGGTATCGGTGGGTCTATAACATTGCTCCAGTGGTTTCATGCTCACTGTTACCAAGACTGGCTTTAAATCCACTGGCTGCCCTGGTAGGGCTTGAACTTGTCTGGCCAGGACAGAAACTGACTGTTCCCATTCAGCCCACTGAGGCTGTGCGCCCACATTTTCAGGGCTACACTATTCCTTGCTGCCAAGGCAAACCTCACAACCAAGACCGCCCACCCCAATTCACCAGCTGGCTCTAATGTCAGCTCCACCTTCACAACCTCCACTTTCAGCTCCTTGGTGCTTAGATCTCAGGGTTGTGGCAATGAACACGAGGTTCTAGAAATGTAGACGTGATTGGCTGGATGGCCTGTTCTCGTGCTGGATGTCTCCCGAAACGTTGACTGTTTATTTCCCTCAACAGATGCTGCCTGACCTGCTGAGTTGCTCCAGCATTTTGTGTGTGTGTGTGTTGCTCCAGATTCCAGCATCTGCAGAATCTCTTGTCTCTACCTCCTGCCCAGTTTGGGTCTCACAAGGTCCACACGCCTCCATCGCAGCCTGGGTCTAAACCTGGACCAACGAGCTGGACCCAGAAGGTGAGGTGCAAGTGACTGCCCCGTTGGATGAAGGAGCCCTAGCACCTTAACGATGGAGAGCTGAGAGCAAACACTCCATTGGAGTTGTTCCTCAGATGATGAGAGAGGGCTGTGGTTGCTGGGGGATGGGGGGGTGGTGTTCAAACACCACAGCATCACATACCACACCTTGAGCATCGTGGCCTGCCTTCCTCCCATTATAGGGCCGCAGGTGGTGATGTTTAGTGCATAATTACTCCAACGTCCAGTCCTTTCGTGGTTCTCCGGATAATGCAACAGCCCATGCCCACAAGTAGAAGATCCACAAGTCATGACTGTGCGACAGGCGTGCAGGGTAAAGGCCATCTCTGACCCTTGACGGTGAGAGGCATTACAGCCACCGAGACCCCCAGCAGCAACTTCTGGGGGTCCCCATTGCCCAGGAGCTCAGCTGAACCCCTCTCAAAAATACTGTGGCTGTAAGAGCAGGTCAGAGGCTGGGGGTCCTGTAGCAAGTGATTCGCCTCCTGACACCCAAAACCTCTCCTATATCTACAAGGTACGGGATGAAATGGATCTCGCACTTGCATGGATAAGTGTGGCCCCAACAGTGCTTCGGACCACATGATCAATCGGCACCCCATCCACACCCCCTAAGCAGTCTCTCCCTCCGGCGCACAGTGGCTGCAGTGTGCACCGTCTACACAATACACTGCAGTTACTCACCCAGGCTACTCCGCCAGCACCTCCCAAACCCACCACTTCAGTTACCAAGGAGGACAAGGCCAGGGGGCACAGAGGAACACCACCACCTGCAGGTTTCCCTCCAAGCCAGGCACCAGCCTGACTTGGAAGTATATCGCAGTTCCTTCATCATCACTAGGTCTAAATCCTGGAACTCCCTCCCCAACAGCACAGGGGGGAGCTCCTTCTCAAGGACAAATAAATCCTGAACCTTGCCAGACTTCTAGCAAGTCAATGACGAAATAGTTCTCTTTACACCCAACTTAAACAAAACAGAAACACAAAGGGGATCTTTCAAGAGAAACACAAGAGACGGCCGATGCTGGAATCTGGAGCAACACACAAGGAACTCAGTGGTTCAAGCAGCATCTGTGGAGAGAAGGGAATTGTTGGCATTTCAGTTGGGGATCCTGCAGCAGGAGTTCAACCTGAAACGTTAACTTTGTCCTGATGCAAGGTGACCCAAAATGTTGCAAGTTCATTTCCCACCCAAGATGCTGCTCGACCCACTGAGTCCCTCCAGGAATTATCCTACTCCAAATTCCAGCATCAGCGGTCTTATGTGTCTCTCTTGAAGGATCCTCTTTTGTGCTTCTGTAACCTTAACCCTCTTACCAATCAAGAACACATCAATCTCTGCCTTAAACACACCCAATCCACAGATTCACTGCCCTCTGGCTGAACAAATTCCTCCTCATCTCAGTTGTAAAAGGACATCCCTTCACTCAGGCTGTGCCCTTGGATTCTGGACTCTCCCACTGATGGAAACATCCTCTCCAGGCCTTTCAGTATCTGGTAGGTGTCAATGAGATTCCTACCCCCCCCCCCCCCCCCCCCCCAACCATCCTCCTGAACTCCATCGAGTACAAACCCAGAGACATCAAATGCTCCTCATAGGTCGAGCTGTAATTGTCGACGTTTCGGGTTGAAGCCCTGCATCAGGACTTCATCCCAGTAACGTCTCCTGTTTAAATTCACATGCCAGCCTCCGCTGCTCCAGTGAGGAGGTGTTAAACGCTTAATGTTTCCTGAACCTACATCACTTTCTGGTCATCCAATACATTTATTTGCCTTCTGAAGGCGCCTCAATGACAATTAGCCAGGCAAGGTAAGGAGTTGAGGCAGCCATTTTGTCTCCCTCAGGAGCCATTTTGTTGCTTGTCTGATGGTCCTTATGCATTTAATGAGCTCTTTATCACCACACGATTCTATAAATCTCTGACAAAAACATAGGCCACGCTTCAGAATCAGATTTACTATCTGACGTCAAATTTGTTGTTTTTTGGCAACAGTGCAGTGGAAGACATAAAATTACTATAAATTACTAAAATAATCAGTGTAAAAAAAAGGAATAACGAGGAGGTGTTCATGGACTGTTCAGAAATCTGATGGCGGAGGGGAAGAAGCTGTTCCTGAATCGTTGAGTGTGGGTCTTCAGGCTCCTGCACCTCCTCCCGATGGTAGTAACGAGAAGAGGGTCCCGAGTGATGGATGCCACCTTCTTGAGGCACCGCCTCTTGAAGATGTCCTCGATGGTAGGTGGGGAGCACCTTATTGGTTGCTACACCCTTTGGGGTGTCCTGATATTCCATCTCTCGCTCTCTTCCTACTTCAGGATAAACCCAAAACCCCAACAGGAAATGCCGGAAACACTCAGCAGCGCAGGCTGCATTGGTGGGGAGAGGAACAGAGTTAATGCTTCAGGTCGAAGACTCCTCTAACCAGAGGCATTGCCTCTTGTTTCCCTTCCCACAGATGCAGCCTGACCTGCTGAGTGTTCCCTGCATTTTCTAATTTTGTGTCATGCTTTCAGCCTCTGCAGTCATCTTGATATTCAGGATAAAGCCCAGGAGCTTTGACTGAAATTTCTGATCTGATCTTGGGTCTGATATGTCATTAAGTGGCAAAATTTTCAATCTTTTATTTGTAGCACACCTAGCAAGCATTCCTAGATGTTTTAACACAGAACACTACAGCACAGGAACAGGCCCTTTGGCCCACCATGTCTGTGCTGACCACAATGCTGAATTAAACTGAATCCCTTCTGCCTGCACATGATTCATCTCCCTCCATTCCCTGCACATTCATGTGTCTGTCTAACACCCTCTTAAACTCCTCTATCGTTTCTGCCTCCACCACCACCCCTAGCAGCCTGTTCCAGGCACCCACCGCTCTCTGTGTGTAAAAAGAAACTGCCCCGCACATCTCCTTTCAACTTTTCCCCCTCTCACTTTAAATGTATGTCCTCTAGTATTAGACATTTCTACCCTGGGACAAAGATTCTGACTGCCTACTCTATCTGTGCTTCTCATAATCTTATAAACCTCTATCAGGTCTCCCCTCAGCCTCCGCCGCTCCAGAGAAAACAACCCAAGTTTGTCCAACCTCTCCTCAGAGCACGTACCCTCTAATCCAGGCAGCGTCCTGGTGAACCTCTTTTGCACCCTCTCCAAAGCCTCCACATCCTTCCTGTAACGGGACAACCAGAATTACGCACAATAAAATTTTATTAAATTATATTACAAAACAAAAACCTTATCAAAGCCACTGACTGCATACATTAAAGTCGATATTATTCTGCCTTTTGGAAAAAAATTAAATCTGCCACCCCATCTGTTTAACATTTTACACCTTTGGAAATATTTTATTTTTAATTGCAGCTGCATGTAAAATCTGTGCTCCAGGTGAGGCTCGAACTCACAACCTCGGCATCGCTCGCTGCCTGCACTGCTGTATAAGTACCGCGCGCTAACCGATTGCGCCACTGGAGCCCACAGGCTCTTGGCTCTTCCTGTACCTGGAAGACCAACACAGGGGGCCAAATGTCCTCTTCCTGAGACTCAGTTTGAAATTCTGAGGAGGAGATAGCTTTAATTTGTTGGAGAATTGGCATTAAATGTTACACTGATTCAGGAAGATGCAATTAAGATACAGAAAATCCATAATTAGAGTGAATACCAGTCCTCCCCAGCTTGTGAACATTTAACTTATGTACAGTCTGTACATACGAACAAGCATTTGGGAGTTCAAGTTCAAGTTTATTGTCATGGGCCTACATCCCCAGGGTATAAATGCCACGAAAATTAGCTCTTTGCAGCAGCAGCTCAGTATATTACAGATATAAATTGCATAAACTTAAATTAACATAAATTATACATAATTTACACGACAAACTAAACACAACGACATCAGTGCAAGTTAGAGGAATACATTTCGAGGCAGTGTTGGGCTTTCTCAGGTGGGTTCTAGACCCTGACGGCAGTGGGGAACAAGCTGTTGTTGAACCTTGAGGTGTGGGGTCTTCAGGCTCCTGTACCTCCTGCCTGATGGCAGCATCGAGAAGAGGGCACGGCCCAGATGGTGGGGGTCCCTGATGGTGGATGTCGCCTTCCTGAGACGTCGCCTCCTGTAGATGTCCCTCGATGGTGGGGAGAGCTGTCCCCGTGATGGAACCGGCTGAGTCCCACCGCTCTCTGCAGCCTCGTGCGTTCCTGGAGCTCCCACACCAGGCCGTGATGCAGCCAGTCAGAATACTCTCCACCGTACATCCGTAGAAGTTGGTCAGAGTCTTCGATGACCTGCCGAATCTCCTTAAGTCTTGAAGAAAGTAGAGCCGCTGGCGAGCCTTCTTCATGGTTGGATCTGTGTGCTGGGCCCAAGATAGATCCTCCGAGATGTTGATGCCCAGGAACTTGAAGCTGCTCCCCCTTTCCACCGCTGACCCCTCAGTGTGTGCTCCTGAAGTCCACGGTCAGTCCCTTGGTTCTGCCGATGTTGAGCACCAGGTTGTTGTTGTGGCATCACTCAACCAGCTGACCCACCTCACTCCTGTACGTCCCCTCATCACTGCCTGCCAGCACGCACAGCCTGTACGCGTGAACCAGCGCTTGGGAGACGGGTGGGATGGATTTGCCGGCTGCAGACATCTCCTGCCGGGTGGGGACTCTGTTCAGCAGCTGCATTTTCCGACCAGCGGACTGTTTGGGTTACGAGCGGCTCTCAGGAACTGAACCCTGCCCTGTAACAGGTTCAAGGGTGAAGGGTTCCCTCTTGATCCCGTACAACAAGCCTGGGCAACTGAGTATCCTGCAGCTGCTTCACTCTGTAAGCATTCGGAGATTGCACCTTTTATGGAGGGTGGGTGAGCTTTGCATTTGAACAGTTGTTGGGGTACGTCTGTGTTTGGGATACTGGGGGGAATTATCGTCCCGTCTTCCTCAGCTCAACCAGGGATGGTCCGAGGTGCCTCTGTGTTGCAACTCTCCGTGAGGTGTGTGCATGCATTGTTTCGGTGCGTCCGTGTTTGTTAGTGAAGGTGAGTGTGTGGGTTCGTGTCAGTTAGAATGTATGTGTGTCAGCTGATGTTTGTGTGTCTGTGTGAGTGTGTGTGTCAGTCAGTGTGTCAATGAATGTCTCTGAGTGTGTCAGTGGATGGGGGTGTGTCACTGCATCGGTGAGTGTGTAAATGGGTGTGTCAATGTCTCTGAGTGTGGCAATGGGTGAGTTTGTATCACTGTGCCATTGAATGTGTAGGTGTTTATGAGTGTGTACGTGTGGCAGTAAGTGTAACGATGACTGTGTCTGAGTGTGTCAGGGGAGTGAGTGTGTTTCATTGTGCCAGAGGGTGTCAGTGTTTATGAGTGTGTCAGTGCGTGTGTGAATATCTTGCCACGTGTGGCACCGGGCGAGTGTGTCAGTGTCTCCCCTTGCTGTTTCACTCTGGTGCAGGGTCTGGGGTGGGAGCAGCTCAGCTGCAGTAATGCATCTGCAGGCTGCCACTGATGCAGGGTCTGGGGTGGGAGCAGCTCAGCTGCAGTAATGCAGCTGCAGGCTGCCACTGATGCAGGGTCTGGGGTGGGAGCAGCTCAGCTGCAGTAATGCAGCTGCAGGCTGCCACTGATGCAGGGTCTGGGGTGGGAGCAGCTCAGCTGCAGTAATGCAGCTGCAGGCTGCCAGTGATGCAGGGTCTGGGGTGGGAGCAGCTCAGCTGCAGTAATGCAGCTCCAGGCTGCCAGTGATGCAGGGCAGTGTTGCACGGAGTGCGGAGCCGGCGCTGCGCAGCTCCGGTGGCGCACCCGGTTTGTCCGGCCGCCGCCGCCACTCCCTGCGCTGCGGGTTCGAGCTTCACTCGGGCCACAGATTTTAACCCGCGTTAAATTGATTACGGATCCAGCCCCGGGCTGCTGCTGGTGTCCGGAGCCCCGGACTCCTCGCCGGCGACCCGCGGGCCTGCCTTCTGCGGGGATAAAGCAGTTTACGGAAGTTTGTACAAAGTTTGGAGAATTGTTTTCTGGCAGCGAGAGAGGGTGAAATCCCCGCAGGGAGGGGGCCGGAAAATGTCCTGCTCACTTTTGAAGAGTCTCTAACACTCTCACACACTCTCTAACACACTCTCACACACTCCCTCACACTCTCTAACACACTCCCTCACACTCCCTCACACACTCCCTCACACTCTCTAACACACTCCCTCACACTCTCTAACACACTCCCTCACACTCTCTAACACACTCCCTCACACTCCCTCACACACTCCCTCACACTCTCTAACACACTCCCTCACACTCCCTCACACACTCCCTCACACTCTCTAACACACTCCCTCACACTCACACCCACTTTCTCACGCTCTCTCACACACACACACTCACACACATACATTCTCACACTCACACACACACAATTCCTCTCACACACAGTGCCTCTCACATGAACAATCACTCTTACACACACATTTAAATCTTCAAATAAGGGAGGTGGGGAGGGCAGATGGGAACAGTGGGAGGGGGGTGTCCCAGTGGGAGGGGGGTGTCCCAGTGGGAGGGGTGTGTGGATGGTGGCTGGAGGAGGGGAGAGAGACAGGGTGATGGGGGGCTGGGGGGTGTAGGAGGAACTGGGTAGATCAGGAGAAGGGACAGAGGGGGAGCAAGTTACCTGAGGTTGGAGAATTCAGACCCGACGACATTGAGAAATAGAGTGGAACTGATGCAGACGTAAGTCCTGCAACAATTAACAGCTGATGCCAAAGGTTTAACTGTCGAACCGCGGGTTGAAACACAGGACCATTGGTGAAGATGTGACAGCTGAGATTCTCACTCACTCCACCACCGAGGCACAGTGGCATCAGTGTGTACCTGTACTACCTCAATGCACTCTGTACTAACCCAGTGTAACTGCACTGTGTAATGAATTGCAAGACAAGTTTTTCACTGGACCTCGGTACAAGTGACAATAATAAACCAATACCAATACCATCTACAGGAGCCACTCACCGAGACTCCGTGCAAGCCTGTGGGCTCCAGTGGCGCAATCGGTTAGCGCGCGGTACTTATACAGCAGTGCAGGCAGCGAGCGATGCCGAGGTTGTGAGTTCGAGCCTCACCTGGAGCACAGATTTTATGAGCCACTGCCTCACAGCTCTGTGTGTGTGTGTACAGTGCCTCTTGTAGATGCTGTCAGTGGTGGGGAGGGCTGTGCCCGTGATGGACCGGGCTGTGTCCACTCCGCAGCCTCTTGCGTTCCTGTACCAGACCAGTCGGGACACTTCCAACAGATGGAACATTTGTTCAGGTGTTCGGTGGCAAGCCGAACCTCCTTAACCTTCTAAGAAAGTAAAGCCGCTGGCGTGCCTTCTTCGTGATTACATCCGTGTGCTGGGTCCAGGAGTCAAATTTAGTGTCCCATGTAGTCATACATGTGTGCATAGGTGCAATGAAAAACTTCCTTGCAGCAGCATCACAGGCACACAGCATCAGATAAGCAGCAATCACAAGAAAAAAACGAATTATACACAAATTTTACAAGAAAGAACACAATCGTGTTGCTAAACTGTTGAAATGGTTGGCTCAAGAACCAAATGGTTGAAGGTTTATGTCACTGAGATAAAACCACCTCACCCTTATGAAGATCAAAATGCTGGGAGTCTGAATTTAAAAAAGTCCCAGAAATGTCTGAGACATGAAGGAGACAGCAGATGCTGGGATCTGGAGCAACACACGAGGTGCTGGAGGAACTCAGCGGGTCAGGCGGTGTCTGGGGGGGAATGTCCAGTGAAGGGTCTGGGATCTGAAACCTTAAGTCTGTCTCTTTCCATAGATGCTGAGCATCTCTCGTATATTCTGTCCCCTCCCCATCAGTAAATGAGAACTTTCTGTCAACTATCCTAATTACTCACAGTGCCTACACACCTGACTGTGAATCAGACAGTCAAGGCCTCAGATCCCGGCAACGTCTCACTGTTTCGACATTGTACCTGTACCTTTCCTTCCAAAATGGGGAATGTCACATTTTCCGACATTGCCAGATCTTAGCCCTTTGGGAACTTATGTCCTTCACAACTTGTACATCCTCAGGAGGCTAAAGAAATTTGGAATGTCCCTGTCAACCCTCACTGACTTTTATCGATGCACATAGAAAGCATCCTATCTGGATGCATCGCGGCTTGGTACGGCAACTGCTCTGCCCGAGACCGCAAAAAACTGCAGAGAGTCGTGGACACAGCTCAGCACATCACGGACACCAGCCTCCCCTCCACGGACTCTGTCTACACTTCTCGCTGCCTCGGTAAAGCAGCCGACATAATCAAGGACCCCTCCCACCCCAGACATTCTCTCTTCTCCCCCCTCCCATCGGGCAGAAGGTACCCAGGTTTTGAAGCTTGTTGATCAGTACTGAGGGGATGATGGTGTTGAACACTGAGCTGTAATCGATAAACAGCAGCCTGACGTATGTTTTGCAGTTGCCTAGATGCTCCAAAGCCGTGTGGAGAGCCAGTGAGATTGCGTCCGCTGTAGACCTGTTGTGGCGGTTGGTGAATTGCAGCGGGTCCAGGTCGTTGCTCGGACAGGAGTTAATTCTAGCCAAATATGTCACGTCCTGCTCTGTGAGCTTATGTTTTCCTCAACAGCCTTTGATGAGGCACCTTAACGAATGCCTTCTGGAAACATACGTCACACCGACTGGTTCCCCCAGCTTTATCCACACCACACGTAACTTCTCCAAAGGACTCGGACAATTTGGTCACAGTCAATGTTGATTTTGCCCGATTGTACTTTTTAACGTCATTAAACTGAGTGAGTGTGGGATTGGTCTGTGCCCAGCCAGAGAGATGGCCTCAGGTTAACATTGCTGGTTTTCCTTCTTTGTTGCCCCTCCCGCAGCACGGCGCTCCCTCCTCACCGCCCCCCCCACGGCGCTCCCTCCTCACCGCCCCCCCCCATGGCGCTCCCTCCTCACCGCCCCCCCCACGGCGCTCCCTCCTCACCGCCCCCCCCACGGCGCTCCCTCCTCACCGCCCCCCCCCACGGCGCTCCCTCCTCACCGCCCCTCACCACCCCCCCCAGATTTCGGTGTCTGTGTGGAAGACACTGTGGGTGTGGGTGTGGGGACCCCACGGTGGGTGTGTGTGTGTGTGTGGGGGGGAGGGGCTTGAAAAGGGGGAGGAGGAGGCCATTCGGCCCTTTGAGTCTGTTCTACCATTGGATGAAATGATGGCCAATCAGATTGAAGGATGTGGGGCTGCCGCACTTTGATGGAGCGAGTTTCTGCTGTCATTTGAAGACTTTTCTTCCCGCCCTCGGGTTTTACACCCGCAACCAGTGAATTACCACCACCCCCCCCCCCCCCCCCCCCAACCCCAGGGGACGCGGTCCCTTTAAATCCGGACCCTCCCCACCCCCCCTCCACGTGAACGCGCCGGCTTCAGCGCCCCTCCCACGTGATGTTAACGGACCTCCCTCGCAGCCAATCAGAGCATCCTGAGGAGTCCCGCCCACACCGCAAGAGCTTCACGCCGATTGGTCGGATGGCAAACCGGAAGCAGTTGCCTTCGCTCCTCATCGGTGACTGAGAGAAGCGGGACCTGGGTTAACAGCTAGTTAAGGAATAGTTACCAGTAGTTAGTATGGGGGGGGTTAGCGCCGGTGGTGACCGGTGTGAGGAGAGTTATTACTAGTTAGTGAGGGTTGGTAACTAGTTATGGGTTATTACTAGTTAACAGTGTTAACTAGGTTTACTATTAGAGTTGATATCCTGATTATAACTAGTTAGGGAAAGTTAGCAGAGCCTTGTGATTACTCACTGGTGGAGAATTGGTTATTACTGGTTAAATGAGGGATATGGTTAACTAGTTATACAAAATCTTCATTGTGATGTAAACTAGTTGGTGACTGGTTACTAACAGCGAGTGGGGTGGAAACTGGTTAATCAAAGGTTTGTTATTGCTAGTTAATGAGTGGGAATTGGAAACCAGACAGCAGAGGCCTGGGTATTGCTAACTAGTGGGGGGGGGGGGGGGGGCAGACACCGGTCAGTGAAGGGTCGGTTGTTCCTGGTTAGCGAGGAGTTCGTTGGGCAGGGTGAGGGATGTGCGAAGGGTTAGCGTGGGAGCAGTCGCTAGTTGTGGGCAAGCTAAGTGGTAGTTGGGCCCAGGTGCTGGTGAGTTAAGTGGTAGTTGAGCCAGGTTGCCGGTGAGTTAAGTGGTAGTTGAGCCAGATTGCCAGCGGGTTAAGTGGTAGTTGGGCCTGGGTGCCGGCGGGTTAAGCGGTAGTTGGGCCCGGGTGCCGGCGGGTTAAGCGGTAGTTGGGCCCGGGTGCCGGCGGGTTAAGTGGTAGTTGGGCCCGGGTGCCGGCGGGTTAAGCGGTAGTTGGGCCCGGGTGCCGGCGGGTTAAGTGGTAGTTGGGCCCGGGTGCCGGTGGGTTAAGTGGTAGTTGAGCGGGGCAGGGATGGCGGAGCGGGAGGAGCGGAGGTTCGCCGAGGTCCCCAGGGAGTCGGTGAAGCTGATGGCAGAGAGCGTGGGGCTGGAGCTGGGCGACGAGGTGGCGGCCCTGCTGTCCGAGGACGTCTGCTACCGGCTGCGGGAGGTGGCGCAGGTCGGCCTGCGGGAGGTCGCGGACCCCACCACCCCACACCCACCCACCCACGGACCCCCCCACCCCGACACGACCCCCCACCCCAACACGGACCCCCGCACCATCCACGGTCTCCTGCCCTCACACGGACCCCCTCCTCACCAAAGAGGAGATTGCCCCCCACCCCCCCCCCCCCCCAACTGGCCAAGAGGTTGACCCACCCCCCGCCCCTCAGCCCTCACCGCGCTCCTGCGCAGAAGGTCAAACACCTGATGAACTGGTGGGGAGGGGAGGGGAGGGGTGGTCTGAGGTGGTGGGTGAGGGGGAAGGGGCGAGAGACGAGGTAGCGGGGAGGTGGGGGTCGAATAGGGCAGGTGGAGGGTGTGTGCGGCACCGTGTCCTCACTGTGATCCTCCCCACAGAACAGCGCGCAGTTCATGAAACACGCCAAGCGCAGGAGGCTGACCACCGAGGACGTCAACCGCGCCCTGCGCTGGGCCAACGTGGAGGTGAGCTGTGCCCTGGGGTGTCAGCTGCAGAGCCCCCCCTCCCGTACCCTCCTACCCCCCCATCCCCATCTCCTACCCTCTCCCACCCCCCTCCCCCTCCTAACCCCCTCCCCCCACCTCCTCCTATGCCCTCCTATCCCCCACCCACCCTCCTACCCCACCTCCCCCTCCTGTTCCCCCTCCTCCCCTCCCCCTCCTCCCTTGCCCCTCACCTCACCTCCTCTCCTCCCCTCCCCCCTCCTCCTCTCCCCACTCCCCCCCCTCCTCTTACCCTCCCCTCCCCTTCCCTTGCCCCCCTCTGGAGTTCACAAGGGCTGCGACACAGCAAGATCCCACCAGCTCCTCTCCCCCCCCCCCACCCCAGTGACGTGATGGGGGGGGGGATGGGGCTGCGATCTCCCTCCCTCCCTTCCCCCCACCGTGTGCGGTCCCCCCCCCACCCTCACGGTGAGGGGTCTCTGTATCCCCCACCCCCTGACCTCTGCCTCTCTCCCCACACCCCACACCCCCCCCCCCCCCACCAGCCGGTGTGCGGGTACGGTGCACCCGACGCCCTGGCCTTCCGCAGCGTGAAGGACGGTGAGCTGTTCGTACCCGAGGACCGGGAGGTGAACCTGCTGGAGCTGGCGCTGGCCACAAACATCCCCAAGGGGTGCGCGGAGACCATCGTCCGGGGTAGGGACGGGCGTGGGGGGGGGGGGGGAGGGTGGGGGAAGGGAGGGGAGGAGGGTGAGGGGAGGAGGGAAATGGGGGAGGGATGGGGGGAGAGTGTGGGAAGGAGTGGAGGGGGCTGCGGGAGAAGGGACAGGAGGGAGGGGCAAGGGGAGGGAGAGAGGGATGGGGAGAGTTGGGGGCAGAGAGGAGGAGGGAGATGGAGAGAGTGGGAGGGAGGGGAGGGGGCTGAGGGAGAAGGGATGGGAGGGAAACAGGGAAGGAGGGGGGGAGTGTGGGGGAGAGAAGGTATTGGTTTATTATTGTCACGTACCGAGGTCCAGTGAAAGACTTGTCTTGCAAACCGATTGTACAGGTCAATTCATTACACAGTGCAGTTACATTGGGTTAGTACAGAGTGCATTGAGGTAGTACAGGTAAAAACAATAACTACAGAATAAAGTGTCACAGCTACAGAGAAAGTGCAGTGCAATAAGGTGCAAGGTCACAACAAGGTAGATCGTGAGGTCAGAATCCATCTCATCATATAAGGGAACCGTTCAATAGTCTTATCACAGTGGGGTAGAAGCTGTCCTTGAGCCTGGTGGGACGTGCCCTCAGGCTCCTGTATCTTCTACCCGATGGAAGAGGAGAGAAGAGAGAATGTCCCGGGTGGGTGGGGTCTTTGATTATGCTGGCTGCTTCACCAAGACAGCGAGAGGTAAAGACAGAGTCCAAGGAGGGGAGGCTGATTTCCATGATGCGCTGGGCTGTGTCCACAACTCTCTGCAGTTTCTTGCGGTCCTGGGCAGAGCAGTTGCCGTCCCGAGCCGTGATACATCCAGATAGGATGCTTTCTATGCATGGGGAGAGTGGGGGGTGGGGGGGAGAGTTGGGGGGAGGGAGGAGGGAGATGGAGAGGGACGGGGTGGGGAGTGAAGGGGTGGTGGTCTGGAGTGACGTGAGAGGAGGGGGTGGGGGGGATTGGACCTGGAGTTGGGACCAGAAGCAGAGGGAGGAGGGTTTGTTGTGGGGGGGGGGGGGGGGGGATGCGGGGTAGAGGGTGAGGGAAGGGGAGTGTGCCGAGAGTGGGGAGGGGTAGGACGGAGATGGAGTGGGAGATCGGGAGGGTGAGGGCAGAGGGGAGGGGTAGTGAGGAGGGAGCGGGGGGGGTGGGGTGGTGGTCGGGTGGGGGGTGTTAGAGGGGATGACCGGGCAGCAGGTGGGGAGATCGCTCTGACTACTGTCTCTGCCTTTGCTCCTCAAGTTCAGGTCTCGTACTTGGACAGTAAAGGGAACGAAGAGCCCCAGGGAGTGGGTGAGTACTTCTCGTCGAGTCTCTCCCCCACCCCCCAGACCATTTCCCTGTGGCCCCCCCACCCCAGGCCCTTCCCCCCGTACCCCTGAGGCATCTCCAACGTTGAGAGCTCTGGCTGTAATTAAAGCGATTTCACCTCCCTCCCTCAGAAGGGACGGGGAGAGGGGAGGGGGGCGCGGTGAGGCAGGGGTGGGAGGAGGGAGGGGCACAGACTGAAGGCCGAGGGGAACGTTGCCCTCAGTGGGTCCCAGTGACTGGCAACACGCCGCCTGGGAGGGGGTGCATTCAGCGGGAATTCGGGGGAGGAATGTTCGGGGTAAAGGGCGCGCGGAGAACAGGAGGTGGGGGGAGCTCGGGGGGCGGGTAGGTCGACGATCGCTCTCAGCGGGCAGTGATGCCGTCTGCTTTGTCCCACAGTGCCCATGGCTGTCTCCTCCCTCTCTGATGACCTCATGAAGTATTACCAGCAAGTCACCAGGGCGGTGCTGGGAGACGATCGCCAGCTCATGAAGGTGAGGTCAACGGGTCGAGAGCTGAGTGATTAGGACTGTTCACATGTTTGTTTGTGCGGCTGTTAATGAATCAAAGTATCTAACCCGTACTGCCCCTGTCAGGGGTGTGTGTGTGATGGGACGGTGTGGAGGGAGCTTCACCCTGTGTCTGACCTCGGGAGTGTGTGACGGGACAGTGCGGAGGGAGCCTCACCCTGTGTCTGACTCTGGGAGTGTGTGATGGGACGGTGCGGAGGGAGCCTCACCCTGTGTCTGACTCTGGGAGTGTGTGATGGGACGGTGCGGAGGGAGCCTCACCCTGTGTCTGACTCTGGGAGTGTGTGATGGGACGATGTGGAGGGAGCCTCACCCTGTGTCTGACCCCGGGAGTGTGTGATGGGACGGTGTGGAGGGAGCTTCACTCTGTGTCTGACCTCGGGAGTGTGTGACGGGACAGTGCGGAGGGAGCCTCACCCTGTGTCTGACCCCGGGAGTGTGTGATGGGACGGTGTGGAGGGAGCCTCACCCTGTGTCTGACCCCGGGAGTGTGTGACGGGACGGTGCGGAGGGAGCCTCACCCTGTGTCTGACCCCGGGAGTGTGTGACGGGACGGTGCGGAGGGAGCCTCACCCTGTGTCTGACCCCGGGAGTGTGTGATGGGACGGTGCGGAGGGAGCCTCACCCTGTGTCTGACGTGTGCTGTCCCTGCCCTGAGTTCTTTTCTCTCTCTCCCTCTCTGTGCCCAGGTTGCTCTCCAGGACCTCCAGTCGAATTCGAAGATCGCGGCTCTGCTGCCCTACTTTGTGTATGTGGTCAGTGGGGTAGGTCTGGCCAACGTCTCTGGGCTCTGGTGCTGTCATTTGGTTCACTACAGGGATTACAGCTGGCCCTTCACACAGCGCGTCCCCCCCCCACGCGACCCCCTGCGCGTCCTCCTGCAGTGTGGCACTCCCTCTGTACTCTCACTAGAGGGTGCAGGCCTGCATTTTGGATCTCAAATCTCCAGAACGGGGTTTCAAACTCCATCCTGGTAACTCTGATTAAGAGAAGACAGAACACTACAGCACAGTACAGGCCCTTCAGCCCACAATGTTGTGCCGACATTTTATCCTGCCCTAAGATGTATCTAACCCTTCCCTCCCATATAGCCCCCTATTTTTCTATCATTCACGTGGCTAAGAGTCTCTCAAATGTCCCTAATGTATCTGCCCCCACAACCTCTGCCGGCAGTGCGTTCCACGCACCCACCACTCTCTGTGTAAAAAAACTTACCCCTGACATCCCCCTTATACCTTTCTCCAATCACCTTAAAATTATGCCCCCTCGTGTTAGCCATTGTCGCCCTGGGAGAAACTCTCTGACTGTCCACTCGACCTGTGCCTCTTATCATCTTGTCGACCTCTATCAAGTCACCTCTCATCCTCCTTTAACAGCCTCTTAAACCCCTCTATCGTATCTGCCTCCACCCCCACCCCTGGCAGCACATTCCAGGCACCCACCACTCTCTGTGTAAACAACCTGCCCCCAAACATGTCCTTTAAACATTCCCCCTTTCACCTTAAATGCATTCCCTCGACATTTCCACCCTGGGGACAAAAGACTCTTTTGTCTACTCTATCTGTGCCTCTCATAATGTTATAAACCTCTATCAGGTCTCCCCTCAGCCTCCACCGCTCCAGAGAAAACAACCCAAGTTTGTCCAACCTCTCCTTTTAGCTCATGCCCTCTAATCCATGCAACATCCTGGTGAACCTCTCCTGCACCCTCTCCAAAGCCCCCAGACCCGTCCTGTAACAGGGGCGACCAGAACTGCACACAAGTGCGGCCTGACCAGAGTTTTACACAGCTGCGACGTGACCTCCCAACTCTTGTACTCAGCGCCCCGACCGATGAAGGCCAGCGCGCTGTACGCCTACTTTACCGCCCTGTCTACTTGTGTGGCCACTCTCAGGGAGCGATGGACTCGGGGCTTGGTAGGAAGGGAGATTGACGCAGGGTATGTTGCTCCATGCCCAGCCCCAGTGCAGCGTGAGTGCAGATACTGGGGGGGGGGGGGTTAAAGCCTTTAATGCCGCCCTAATTAGCCGGGCAGCCCCTCTTGCCTGCAGGTGTACAATCATAGAACAGTACCGCACAATACAGGCCCTTCAGCCCACAATGTTGTGCCGACCTTTAAACCTCGCCTAAGACTATCTAACCCCTTCCTCCCACATATCCCCCTATTTTAAATTCCTCCATATTCTTATCTAGCAATCTCTTGAATTTAACCAACGTACCTGCCTCCACCACCACCACCCCAGGCAGCGCATTCCATGCCCCAACCACTCTCTGGGTAAAAAACCTTCCTCTGATATCTCCCTTGAACTTCCCACCCATTACTTTAAAGCCATGCCCTCTTGTATTGAGCATTGGTGCCCTGGGAAAGAGGCGCTGGCTGTCCACCCTATCTATTCCTCTTAATATTTTGTACACCTCTATCATGTCTCCTCTCATCCTCCTCTCTCCAAAGAGTAAAGCCCCAGCTCCCTTAGTCTCTCCTCATAATGCATCCTCTCTAAACCAGGCAGCATCCTGGTAAATCTCCTCTGCACCCTTTCCAACCCTTCCACATCCTTCCTATAATGAGGCGACCAGAACTGGACACAGTGCTCCAAGTGTGGCCTAACCAGAGTTTTGTAGAGCTGAATCATTACCTCGC
The DNA here is from genome assembly GCF_009764475.1 of Pristis pectinata. Classification (NCBI taxonomy): domain Eukaryota; kingdom Metazoa; phylum Chordata; class Chondrichthyes; order Rhinopristiformes; family Pristidae; genus Pristis; species Pristis pectinata. The sequence goes on from NC_067441.1 coordinate 2,242,037, forward strand.
GGCTCTTAAACTCGATCCCACGACTTATTGAAAGCTAACATCCCTCAAGCTTTCTTAACTGCATCGAAATCCTTTGCGTTTTCAGCCCCGCAGCCTTGAGATTCCTGTCACCTCTTCTCCACAACGGAACCCTCGGGCTGCCGGGAGCGGGACTTGAATTTGCATCACGCGGTCCTGTACCATCTGCCTGCTTGCTTGAGGCAGGTCAGGGTGGGCGTGTCGAGGCAGGGATTTCAGTGGTGCAGTGGGTAGAGCCGCTGCCTCCCCCCGCCCCAGAGTCCTGGGTTCGATCCCCACCTCTGCCACTGTCGGTGTGGAGTCTGCACGTTCTCCCTTGACTGGGTGGGTCTCCAGTTTCCTCCCACATTCTGACCACATGCGGGGTCGGTGGGATATTTGCCCCCCCTTAGTCTGTGGGTGAGGGGGAGTTGATGGGGGGATAAAATGGGATCGGGGTGAATGGACCGGCATGGGATGGAGGGGCCGAAGGGCCTGTGTGCGTGTGACCCCGCCGCGCCCTCACCTCTCTCCTCCTGCCTGGCCAGGTGAAGTCGGTGAGCCACGACCTGGACCAGCTGAGCCGCTTGCTGCACATTGTGAAGAGTTTGATCCGGAACCCCTACCTGTACCTGGGCTCCTACATCCGCAGCCTGGTCTCCAGTATCATGTACTGCATCCTGGAGCCGCTGGCCGCCTCCATCAACCCCCTCAACGACCACTGGACCCTGCGGGACTACGCGGCCCTGCTGCTCAGTCACATCTTCTGGTGAGATCCCGGGCCAGTTCCCCCAATGTGTTCCTCTCCCCCTCCTCCCCTGCCCTGCTCCTTCCCCTCCTCCCCCTCCTCCCCTCCCCTGCTCCTTCCCCTCCTCCCCTTCCTCTCTCCCTCCCCTTCCTCTCCCCCTCCTCCTCCTCCCTCCCTCCCCCCGCCTCCTCTGGAGACAGGGAACTGTGGACAGTGACATCCGGTGTGGGACATGGAGACGGGGAACAGTGTGAACCCCAGTTGGGGGCTTTCCCTGTCGTTACCGGGACAGCTTTGGGTTGGGACTGACGGGGGTCTGTTGTTGGGATGGCTCTGGGTTTGGGCTGACGGGGACCTGTTGTTGGGACGGGTTGGGACTGACGGGGGTCTGTTGTTGGATCTGATGGGGGTCTGTTCCTGGGTCGGCTCCGGGTTTGGGCTGACGGGGGTCTGTTGTTGGGACGGCTCTGGGTTTGGGCTGATGGGGGTCTGTTGTTGGGACGGCTCTGGGTTTGGGCTGATGGGGGTCTGTTGTTGGGACGGCTCTGGGTTTGGGCTGACGGGGGTCTGTTGTTGGGACAGGTTGGGACTGACGGGGGTCTGTTGTTGGATCTGATGGGGGTCTGTTCCTGGGACGGCTCTGGGTTGGGACTGACGGGGGTCTGTTGTTGGGACGGCTCTGGGTTGGGACTGACGGGTCTGTTGTTGGGACGGCTCTGGGTTGGGACTGACGGGGGTCTGTTGTTGGGACGGCTCTGGGTTGGGACTGACGGGGGGTCTGTTGTTTGCCCCCTCAGGTGGCACGGAGACCTGGTCAGCGGGCTGTACCACCAGATCCTGCTGACCCTGCAGAAAGTGCTGGTGGATCCGGTCCGGCCGCTGTGCTCGCACTACGGAGCGCTAGTGGGGCTGCGGGCCCTCGGATGGAAGGTGAGGGGCGTGAACCGTGACCCCCGGCCCACCCCTCCCACCCCCTGAAAGGACTTCCAAACCACCCCGCCAACTCCGACTTCTCCCGTTGACCTTGACTCTTGATCTCCGCTGCTGACCTCCAACCTCCCCCTCACCCCTCCCTGCTGACCTCTGACCTCGCCCCCTCCCTGCTGACCTCCGACCGCCCCTGCTCCCGCTGACCCGGTGTGCTGTGTCCGCAGGCGGTGGAGCGGGTCCTGTACCCCCAGCTGTCCACCTACTGGCCCAACCTCCAGGCCGTGCTGGATGACAACTCCGTCTCCAATGCCCAGGTCAAGGCCGACGGACACAAGGTGTACGGAGCCATCTTGGTGGGTATTGCTCGGGGTGGGGGTCAGGGTCAGGAATTTGGGGGTGGGGGGGGGCAGGGTCAGCTGACCGGGTCCGGGATTAGGGACAGGAACCGGCGTCGGAGGGGGCACGGGGTCGGAGGGGTTGCGGGGTCGTAGCGCGCTGCAGGGTCATGGGACTGCAGGGTCGTGGGATCATAGCGCGCCGTGGGGTCGTGGGGTCATAGGGTGCCGCAGGGTCGTGGGACTGCGGGGTCGTGGGGTCATAGCACGCCGCGGGGTCGTGGGTCAGAGGGCCTCAGACCTGGGTTTGCAGTTGAGGTCTGGATCTGTGTTGAACTCCCCATTCACTGAGTTCTCTTCCCCTCTTTTCGCCCCCCCCCAGGTGGCAGTGGAGAGGCTGCTGAAGGCCAAGGCCCGGCTGGTGTCCCCGTCCGACCCCGGGGGCGACCCCCTCTCTCCGGCCGGCAGCCCCCCCCGCGACCCCCCGCCCGAGTTCGGCTTCGGGCTGGCCAGCCACCTGCTGCAGGCGGCCCCCGGCGCCCCCCCACTGCACCGGCCGCCCCCCCCTCCCTCCTCCCTGCCCCGTCTCTACTGCCACCTCTACTCCTTCTTTGGCGACGCCCTCTCCCTCCGCTTTGGAACCGGACCCGCCCTCGGGCCGCCGTCCCCCTCCTCCCCTCTCGCCCCCGCCCCCTCCCCGGGCAGGGAGGGCGACGCTTCCCAGCCCCACCCCCCCTCGGAGGGGGCAGAGGGCGGCCGCAAGATGCCCCAGCTGACCCTGAGCCTGGCCGTCAGCCCCAGGCAGGAGGGCAGCCCTGCCCCCGACCCCTCGGCCCCCCGGCCCCCCCTCCACCGCCCCAGCCTGCCTCCCAAGCCCCTGGCCTCCCGCCCCCCCCAGGAGAGGGGTCCGTCCCAGCTGCGGGGGGCGCAGGGGGTGAGGGAGGCCTTCCAGAGGTCCCGCCTGTCACCACGCTCCGGGCACCCGTCCTTCCTGATCGCCGGGAGGCAGATGGGGCACCGGGTGCGGGGGCGCCTCTTCCAGACCTCCTTCCCCCTGTACCGGGGGCCCAGCCTGGCCTCCAGGTACGGCCAGAGGCTGCCCATGATTGGCCGCGTCAACAAGCCCGTCAGGAAGTGGCTGAGGACCGACTACTCCCTCCACCTGCTGCTGTGAGCCTGCTGCAGTGGGAGAAACTCCCTCTCTCCCTGTCTCTCTCCCTGTCTCTCTCCCTGTCTCTCTCTCCAGGGCTTTTGACGCGGCATTTGTCTGAAGCTGTCTCCAGGGTATTGAGGAGCCTGACAGCCTGGGGGAGAGAACTATCGTACAGTCTAGTAGTTCTGGCCTGGATGCTCCGGTAATGCTTGCCAGACGGCAGTGGGACAAATAGGTTGTGGGAGGGATGAGAGGGGTCATCTCTGATTCTGCCGGCCTTGCATGTGCACCGTGTGTCCATGACCTCCTCCACTGCCGGGTCAGGGCCAAACGAGAGGCAGAGGGGCAGTACCTCATCCCCCTGGGCTGTTTCCAACCTGGGGGCATGGCCGGCGAATCCTCAGAGCTCTGTCCTGGCCTCCATCGCCCTCTCTCCTACCACTGCCCCCATCCTCTCCCTCTACCCGTCACCTACCATGTTGTGGCAAACTAAACGCCTAACTAAACGAATCCCTCTGCCTGCACACGGTCCGTCTCCCCCCATTCCCTGCACATCCATGTGTCTAACAGCCTCTTAAACCGCTCTATTGTATCTGCCTCCACCCCCAGCCCTGGCAGCACGTTCCAGGCACCCACCACTCTCTGTGTAAAAAAAAACCTGCCCCACACATCTCCTTTGAATTTACCCCCTCTCACCTTAAATGCACGCCCTCTGGTATTAGACATTTCCGCCCTGGGGAAAAGATACCGGCTGTCTACTCTATCTGTGCCTCTATCAGGTCTCCCCTCAGCCTCCGCCGCTCCAGAGAAAACAACCCAAGTTTGTCCAACCTCTCCTTATAGCTCATGCCCTCTAATGCAGGCAGCGTCCTGGTGAACCTCTTCTGCACCCTCTCCAAAGCCTCCACATCCTTCCTGTAACGGGGCGACCAGAACTGAATGCAATACTCCAGATGCGGCCTGACCAGAGTTTTATAAAGCTGCAACGTAACTTCCCGACTCTTGAACTCAGTGCCTCAATTAATAAAGGCAAGCGTGCCGTACGCCTTCTCTGCCTGTCGACCTGTGCAGGCACTTTCAGGGAGCTGTGGACCTGGACCCCAAGATCCCTCAGCACATCTGTGGAGGGACTATGACGGGTCCTGCCCCCTGCCTCAAACTGGTTCCCCTCCCCACCTCCTTCCCTTTATTCCCTGCTTCACTGTCCTCTCTTATCTTGTGTCTCCATTCTGTTGTCTGGGGAGGGCAAACACACCAACTCACTGCCTGCTCTCCCCCTCCCCCCGACCCAGGAGGGAACCTCAAAGCGCAGTGCTCCTTCCCTCCATGCTCCTTCCCTCCACTCCCCTCCCTGAGGAATACCAGACCCTGGGTTTCAGCCCCCTCTGGATTTCCCTCCTCACCTCCGTTCCTTTCTGCCACCCTGGGCTGAATTCTTCCTCGGAGACACAGGAGACGGTGGACGCTGGAACCGGGAGCAACACACGAGCCACTGGAGGAACTCGGCGGTCTGTGGGGGGGGGGGGGGGGGGGGGGGGGGAAGTGCGCCGTCGAGGTTTCAGGTCGAGACTCTCTTACCTGGACAGTTCCAGTGACTGTCCATCTCCCTCCACGGATGCTGCTTGACCCTCTGAGTTCGTCCTCGTTCCCCCCCCCCCCCCCCCCCCCCCAGCTCTGGTCCCACCTCACGGTGAATCTACGAGACTCCTCTTGGTTACAACACAGGGAACCGGAGTGGCTGTAACAATCCTGGGTGGAGGACTTGCCCCCGTTCCAAGAGGATAACGGACTCTGAAATATTTCCCCAACACCCGGCCCTGCAGCGACTTTTCTACTTCACGTTTTTGGACTTTTATTGTATATTTGGGAATGTTTGATACAACCAGCAGATGGAACTGTTGTATTAATAAAGGATAAATTCAAACCTGTTGCACATTCATCTATTTCATTAATTCATAGAACTGTACAGCACAGGAACAGGCCCTTCTGCCCACAATATCTGGGCCAGGCACGATGCCAATTTAAACTAAATCTCTTCTGCCTGCACATGATTCATCTCCCTCTATTCCCTGCACATTCATGTGCCTGTCTAACAGCCTCTTAAACCCCTCGATTGTATCTGCCTCCACCCCCACCCCTGGCAGCCCGTTCCAGGCACCCAACCAAAATACCTTGTGCCACACATCTTTGAACATTTTCCCCCTCTCACCTCAAATGCACATCCTCTAGTACTTGACATTTCCACCTTGGGGAAAAGATTCTGACTGTCGACCCTGTCTATGCCTCTCATAATTTTGTAAATATTGATAAATTTGGAATGATTGAGTATTTTCTTTTGTATTATTTACATTGTGTGTAATTCTGGTCGCCCCGTTACAGGAAGGATGTGGAGGCTTTGGAGAGGGTGCAGAGGAGGTTTACCAGGATGCTGCCTGGATTAGAGGGTATGAGCTATAAGGAGAGGTTGGACAAACTTGGGTTGTTTTCTCTGGAGGGGTGGAGGCCGAGGGGAGACCTGATAGAGGTTTATAACATTATGAGAGGCACAGATAAAACAGTTGGTATCTTTTTCCCGGGGTCAAAATGCCAAATACTAGAGGAGTTGCATCTAAGGTGAGAGGGGAAAAGATTTTTTCACAGAGAGTGGTGGGTGCCTGGAATGTGCTGCCAGGGGTGGGGGTGGAGGCAGATACGATAGAGGGTTTTAAGAGGCTCTTAGGCACATGAATGTGCAGGGGATGGGGGGGGGGGGATATGGACCATGTGCAGGCAGAAGGTAGTTTAATTTGGCATCACGTTCAGCACACATTGTGGGCTGAATTTTGTTCTAATTTTGAAACAAAATGTTAGTGCATAATTTAGCAACCGTCACCGATGTGCCTTTGCTTTTTTTTCAGGTTGTTAATTAAAGGTGCCTCAGTGAAGCTCGTGGTGCTGCTGCTGTATCACTGATGTCCTGCCCAGATGGTTAGAGAATCGTTGGGCCAGGATTATCTCTTTCCAAACGTGATTAACCCCAACCATGATACCACATCACGGAAAGGGCTTAGGTACCCAGGGGAAGATGAAGAGCTTTGTGAGGATTTTGTTCTGTGTTTATATTCATTCAAGGAGCATGGGTCTTGCAGGCTGAGCCAGCATTTAATTGCCCCTGAGAAGGTGGTGGTGAGCTGCCTTCTTGAACTGACACAGTCCTTGAGGTGTGGGTGCACCCACAGTGCTGTGAGGGAGGGAGTTCCAGGACTTTGACCCAGCTATGGTGAAGGAGCAGCGATATATTTCCAAGTCGGGATGGGGTGTGGCCAGGAGGGCATCTCCCAGCGGGTGGTGTTCCCTGTGCTTTGGGTAATTGGTTTATTATTGTCACATGTACAGTGAAAAACTTTGTTTTGCATGCCATCCATACAAATCATTTCAAAATACCAGTGCATCGAGGTAGTGCAAAGGGTTGCTGTTCCTGAATGGTCTGTGTTAACTGCAAGGGCAGTGAATGTCATACATTAATAGTGAAGCAGGCAGCAAGAGATCAACTCATCGCCTCAACCTGCACCACTCTGCTGCCACATCTCTGTGTCTCCTCTCGCCAATATTGGTATTGATTTAATATTGTCACTTGTACCGAGGTCCAGTGAAAAACTTCTCTTGCAAACCGATTGTACAGGTCAATTCATTACACAGTGCAGTTACATTGGGTTAGTACAGAGTGCATTGATGTAGTACAGGTAAAAACAATAATGTTACAGAATAAAGTGTCACAGCTACAGAGGAAGTGCAGTGCAATAGCTGCGAGGTCACAACAAGGTAGATCGTGAGGTCAGAGTCCATCTCATTGTATAAGGGAACCGTTCAATAGTCTTATCACCGTGGGGTAGAAGCTGTCCTTAAGTCTGGCGGTACGTGCCCTCAGGCTCCTGTATCTTCTACCCGACGGAAGAGGAGAGAAGAGAGAATGTCCCGGGTGGGTGGGGTCTTTGATTGTGCCGGCTGCTTCACCAAGGCAGCGAGAGGTAAAGACAGAGTCCAAGGAGCTGGTGTCCGTGATGCGCTGGGCTGTGTCCACAACTCTCTGCAGTTTCTTGTGGTCCCGGGCAGAGCAGTTGCCGTACCGAGCCGTGATGCATCCGGATAGGATGCTTTCTGTGGTGCATCAATAAAAGTTGGTGAGAGTCAAAGGGGACAAACTGAATTCCTTTAGCCTCCCGAGGAAGTCGAGGCGCCGGTGAGCCGCAACTTGATCGTCAAGAATGGTGGAGATGGGTGGTGTGGATGGATTCAGGCCGAGGGTCCAGGGAACTGAGTCACAGAGCCACACCGCGCAGAAACAGGCCCTTCAGCCCATCGAATCCCCTGCTGACCCATTGATACTGATCCCACTTCATTCCGCTCCCCCCAGATTTAACCCTTCGCTCACACACAGCAGCCAATTCATCTGCCAACCCCTGTCCGCCCATGGGGAGGTGGGAGGAACCGGGAGGGGGTGGGGGGTGGAGGGTGGAGGGGGGACCCGCAGCGAGAACAGACAGGGGCGTCCATGCGCCTCCCTGAGCCAGCGGCTGCAGTACCTCCTCCCGGCCGCAGGGGGGCGCGCCGGCCGGCGGGACCGGGCCGCCCTCTGGTGGCCGGGAGGAGGTACTGCGGGCGAGGGATGGAGGCGGAGCGGGGCCGAGGGGCCGCCCGGCCGGGGCCGGGGTCGGGGACCCGCAGGAACGGAGGGCGCCGGGAACAGGTGGGTCCGTCCGTCCCCCCCACCCCCCCCTCACCCCGGGCAGCGGCCGTGTCCCCGTGTCCCGGCCCCGCTGACCTGCCCCGGTCTGTCCGCAGGATCCCGACGTCCGACTGTCCAAGGCCCTGGCCTTCGTCCTGCGGCACGGAGCCGCTCAGCTCGGCCTGCGCATCGGCGGAGGTAGGGAGGGGGGGGGGGGGGGGGACGGGAGGAAGAAGAGGGAGGAGGAGGAGGAGGAGGAGGGGGGGTGGGGAGGGAGAGGGGAGGGGGGTGGGGAGGGGGGAGGGTGGGGGGGAGAGGGGAGGGGGGTGGGGAGGGAGGAGGGTGGGGGGGAGAGGGGAGGGGGGTGGGGAGGGAGGAGGGTGGGGGGGAGAGGGGAGGGGGGTGGGGAGGGAGGAGGGTGGGGGGGAGAGGGGAGGGGGGTGGGGAGGGAGGAGGGTGGGGGGGAGAGGGGAGGGGGGGTGGGGAGGGAGGAGGGTGGGGGGGAGAGGGGAGGGGGGGGGTGGGGAGGGAGAGGGGGAGGGGGGGTGGGGAGGGAGGAGGGTGGGGAGGGGAGGGGAGTGTGGGGGGGGGAGAGGGGAGGGGGTTGGGGGAGGGGGGAGAGGGAGGGGGGAGAGGGGAGGGGGTTGGGGGAGGGGGGAGAGGGAGGGGGGAGAGGGGAGGGGAGGGGAGGGAGGGGGAGGGGAGGGGAGGGAGGGAGAGGGGAGGGAGGGGGAGGGAGAGGGGAGGGAGGGGGAGGGAGAGGGGAGGGAGGGGGAGGGAGGGGGGAGGGGAGGGGAGGGAGGGGGTGGGGAGGGGAGTGGGGGTGGGGAGGGGAGAGGGGAGGTGGGGAGGGGAGGGTAGGGTGGGGAAGGAGGGAGGGAGGGAGGGTAGGGGGACGGGAGGAAGAGGAGGGGGGAGGGGAGGGGGGAGTGTTGGGGGGAGTGTTGGGGGGAGGAGGGGAGGGGAGTGGGGAGGAGTTGGGGAAGGTTCCTGGGTACCGTGGGAGGGGAGGGGGAGGGGGAGGGGGAGGGAGGGGGTTTGCCCTGGGTGCGGGGGCATTGGGAGAAGGGATTAGATCAGGGAGGGAGGTTGGAACCGTCGGGAGAGCAGACAGGAATGGAGTCACGCAGCATGGAGACAGGCCCTTCGGCCCGACCAGTGTGCCCACCTGAGCCAGTCCCACTTGCCTGCGTTTGGCCCATATCCCCCTAAACCTTTCCCATCCACGTACCTGTCCGAGTGTCTGTTATACGTGGTAACTGTCCCCACCTCTCCCACTTCCTCTGGCAGCTCGTTCCACACACCCGCCGCCCTCTGGGTGAAAAACCTGCCCCTCGGGTCCCCTTCAAATCTTCCCCCTCTCATCTTAAACCTGTGCCCTCTAGTTTTAGAATCCCCTCCCCTGGGGAGAAGTCTGTGACCATCCACCTTATCTATGCCGCTCCTGATTTTATAAACCTCTATCAGGTCACCCCTCAGCCTCCGTCGCTCCAGGGACAATAGTCCCAGCCTGTCCGGCCTCTCCTTATAACTCCAGCCCTCCAGTCCCGGCAACGTCCGTGTGAATCTTTCCTGCCCCCTCTCCAGTTTAATCACATCCTCCCTGTAGCTGGGCGACCAGAACCGTGCACAACACTCCTGGTGCGGTCTCACAGCTGTAACGTGACGTCCCAACTCCTGTACTCAGTGCCCTGACCGATGAAGGCCAGCGTGCCGAATGCCTTCCTCACCGCCCTGTCCACCTGTGTCTCCACTGTGGCCCTCTCTGTTCTACAACACTGTTTCATTCACTCTGGAAGTCCTGCCCTGGTTTAACTTCCCAAAGTGCAACGCCTCGCACTTGTCCCAGTTAAATCCCACCTGCCGTTCCTCAGCCCAGTTCCCCAGTCGATCGGGATCCTGTGGTAACCTGGGACAAGCCTTCTCACTGCCCACCACACCGCCAATGTTGGTGTCATCCGCAGACTTACCGACCATTGCTGCCTACGCCCACATCCAAATGGTTAATGCAGATGACCCCGATCCCTGCGGCACACCGCTGGTCTCAGGTCTCCATCTGGAAAACACCCCTCACCACCCCTCTGACTCCCTCCACCAAGCCAATGTCGTCTCCAATCGGCCAGCCCGCCCTGGACCCCAGGTGATCTCACCTTCCCGACCGGCCTCCCACACGGGACCTTGTCAAGGGCCTTGCTAAAGTCCCCGTAGACAAGGTCCACTGCCCTGGTCTCATTGATCCCCTTGGTTGCACCCTGAGAAAACTCCCTCAGGTTGGTAAGACACGATTTCCCACATACAAAGCCATGCTGACTGTCCCTAAGCAGTCCTTGCCTTTCCAAATAGATCCTGTCCCTCAGAATCCCCTCCAGTAACTTCCCCACCACTGACGTCAGGCTGACCGGCCTGTAGTTCCCCAGATTGTCCTTGTAACTATCCCTAAACAAAGGCACAACATCGGCCACCCCCCACTACCACACCTGTGGCTAAAGGTGATGCAAACATCTCTGGTGGGGCCCCAGCGACAGCTTCCCCAGATTCCCACACTGGGAATGTTGGGATTGGGAATGGAATGGGGAGAAGGGATAGGAAAGTTTTGAGAGGGAATGGGGTGAAAGAAGGGGGTCCGGGAATGTTGGGAGGGAGGAGGGAACGGATTGGGGGTGTTGGGCGGGAGCAGCAACAGTGGTGGGTCGGGGAGATGGGGGCAGTGGGATTGGGAGTGGGATTTGGAGTGAGCATTTCAGCCAGTAACGTCAAGCTGTCTCTCCCACAGACGGATTCCTGGCTGTGGAAGCCATTCTGCAACACCCCCACTACAGGCGTTACACGGTACAGGACATCAAGCGGGTTGTGGACACCAACAAGAAGCAGCGATTCACCCTACGCACGCACCCCGAGACCGGTGCGCTGCAGATCAGAGCCAACCAGGGTCACACACTGCAGGTGTCTCAATGTTTCTTATAGGGACTTGTGTCTAATCCGTGCCCTGGGAGTGTGTGATGGGACGGTGTGGAGGGAGCTTCACTCTGTGTCTGACCCCGGGAGTGTGTGATGGGACAGTGTACAGGGAGCTGCACCCTGTGTCTGACCCCTTTTTGTTATTAATTACCTTTATTACAAAATACAATCTACAATACTACAACAAACAGAGACAATAACAGTAACTAACACAGTTGCTAACATGAACTAAACTGAATTAAAATATTCCCATCCCTACCAAGGATGGTGCTTATCCCCTGCGGTGCCCAACGGTCCCGGAACGCCTCCATGGTACCCGTGGACAACACAGTTCCCTCTCCACGGTTACCCAGGCACAGACATAACCCCAGAACATCCCTAGACAGTCCACCCAGGCACCACCTTCCGCTACCCACTTCCAGGACCCACGGATAGCTATCTCAGCCAGCCCCAGGAGCAAGTTTACTGAGACATCCTCAGCCCTCCTTGCCCCCCTCCTTACTGGATGACCGCAAATAAATAGGGTGGGGCTAAAGTGCAACCAGAAGGCGAGGAGCAGCCCCCGCAGGTATGCAAAAAGGGGCTGCAACCTCGCACACTCCATGTACGTATGGTACACGGTCTCCTCTAGCCCACAGAAGTGACAGTCAGCTGGGAGATGCGCGTACAAACTAATAAACTTGTTACAAGGCACTGCTCGGTCTGTGTCTGACCCCGGGACAGTGTAGAACGTAGAACACTACAGCACAGTACAGGCCTTGGCCCATGACGTTGTGCCAACATTTTATCGTGCTCTGATGTCCATCCAACCCTTCCCTCCCACATAGCCCTCAATTTCCCTATCATTCATGTGGCTATCTAAGAGTCTCTTAAATGTCCCCTCAACCTCTGCTGGCAGTGCGTTCCATGCACCCACCACTCTCTGTGTAAAAAAACTTACTTACCCCTGACATCCCCCTTATACCTTCCTCCAATCACCTTAAAATTATGTCCCCTCGTGTTAGCCATTGTCGCCCTGGGGAAAAGTTTCTGACTGTCCACTCGATCTATGCCTCTAATCATCTTGTACACCTCTATCAAGTCACCTCGCATCCTCCTCCTCTCCAAAGAGAAAAGCCCCAGCTCATTTAACCTATGCTTATAAGTCATGTTCTCTAATCCAGGCAGTATCTTTGTAAATCTCCACTGTACCCTCTCCAAAGCTTCCACATTCTTCCTACAAAGTGGTGACTGGAACTGAACACAATACTCCAAGTGTGGTCTAACCAGAGTTCTACAGAGCTGCAACATCACCTCGCAGCTTTTGAACTCAATACCCCGACTAATGAAGGAGAACACACCACACGCCTTCTTAACAACCCTATCGACCTGCGCGGCAACCTTGAGGGATCTGTGGACGTAGACCCCAAGAGCCTTCTGTTCCTCCACACTGCTAAGAGTCCTGCCATTAACCGTGTATTCTGCCTTCAAATTTCATCTCACTTCAGGAGATGTATCACTTCACACTTATCCGGTTTGAACTCCATCTGCCACTTCTCAGCCCAGGTCTGCATTTCTATCAATATCCTGTTGTAATCTACAGCAACCTTCTAGCTTACTTCTAGTGGAGGGAGCTTCACTCAGTGTCTGACCCCGGGAGTGTGTGACGGGACGGTGCGGAGGGAGCCCTCACCCTGTGTCTGACCCTGGGAGTGTGTGACGGGACGGTGCAGAGGGAGCCTCACTCTGTGTCTGAACCTGCTGTCTCTGTCCCGAAATGATGTACGTTCATCTATGAAGTTCCTGAACTGTTTGTTTTGGCAGGTGGAGGAGTTGGAATTGATCCCAATTTCCCTGGATAGTGGGAATGTCCCAGCACAGGCCATCCACGGGACCTACCTGAGACACTGGCCCCTGATCAAAGCCCAGGGGCTGCGGTGTATGTCCCGCAGACACATCCACCTGTCCCTGGGGCTGCCCGAGGACGGCAGCATCGTCAGCGGTGAGTTATCGAAGGGCTTTCTGCTCTCTGGCTCGGCCGTGAGTCTGTGTGGCGGCCTCTGTGTGACCATGTGTGCTGAGTGTTGTAGGATGGGAAGTACGCTTTTACTGCTGGGATCTGGGCCAGCATTTACCCCCCCATCCCTGTCTGCCCCTGAGCCACCCCCTTGAGCCACTGCAGTCCGTGTGGGGAAGGGGCTTCCTCGGTGCTGTTGGGGAGGGAGCTCCAGGGTTTAGACCCAGTGATGGTGAAGGAACGGCGAGATATTTCCCAGTCAGGGTGGGGTGCGACTGGGAGGGGAACCTGCGGGTGGTGGTGTCCCTCAGTGGGAGAGGTGGTGGGTTTGGGAGGTGCTGTCTGAGTAGCCTGGGCGAGTAACCGCGGGGCGTTGTGTAGACAGTGCACACTGCAGCCACTGTGCGCCGGTGGTGGAGGGAGGTGGTGTTTCGGGGGTGGGTGGATGGGGTGCCGATCGAGCGGGCTGCTTTGTCCTGGACGGTGCCGAGCTCCTCGAGAGTTGTTGGCGCCGCACTCACCCAGGCCAGTGGGGAGTGTCCCGTCACACTCCTGACCTGCGCTGTGTCGATGGGGGAAAGGCCTCGGGGTGTCAGGAGGTGAGTCCCTCACCACTGGATCTCCACCCCCTGACCCGCTCCAGCAACTGCGGGGTTTCTGTGGCTGGGCCGGTTGAGTTTCTGGTCTGTGGTGACCCCAGGATGTTGGTGGTGGGGGGACTATGCCAAAGGTTGGTGGCCAGACTCTCTCATTGGAATTGGTTTATTATCGCCACACGTGCTGAGATACAGTGAAAGGCTTTTGTCTGCGTGCTATCCAGACAAATCATCCTGCACATCAGTACATCGAGGCAGTGGAAAGGAAAACAATGCAGGATAAAGTGTTCCAGTTACAGTGAAAGTGCAGTGCAGGCAGACAGTAAGGTGCAAGGGCCATAAAGAGGTAGATTGGGAGATCAAGAGTTCAGCTTGAGTATTAATGGTAGGACCCTTGGCAGTGTGGAGGATCAGAGGGATCTTGGGGTCCAAGTCCATAGGGTGCTCAAAGTGGCTGCGCAGGTTGACTCTGTGGTTAAGAAGGCATATGGTGTACTGTCCTTCATCAATCGGGGAATTGAATTTAGGAGCCGAGAGGTAATGCTGCAGCTATATAGGACCCTGATCAGACCCCACTTGGAATACTGTGCTCAGTTCTGGTCACCTCACTACAGGAAGGATGTGGAAGCCATAGAAAGGGGGCAGAGGAGATTTACAAGGATGCTGCCTGGATTGTGGAGCATGCCTTATGAAAGCAGGTTGAGTGAACTTGGCCATTTCTCCTTGGAGCGACGGAGGATGAGGGGGGACCTGATAGAGGTGTATAAGATGATGAGAGGCATTGATCGTGTGGATAGTCAGAGGCTTTTTCCCAGGGCTGAAATGGTGGCCACAAGAGGACACAGGTTTAAGGTGCTGGGGAGTAGGTACAGAGGAGATGTCAGGGGTAAGTTTTTTACTCAGAGAGTGGTGAGTGTGTGGAATGTGCTGCCGGCAACGGTGGTGGAGGCGGATACGATAGGATCTTTCAAGAGACTGTTGGATCGGTACATGGAGCTGTGGGTAAGCCTAGTAATTTCTAAGGTAGGAACAAGTTCAGCCCCTGAATTGTGCTGTAAGTTTTCTATGTTCTATCTTTAGTGTCTGAGAGATCCGTTCAAGAGTCTGATCACAGCCGGGTAGAAGCTGTCCCTGAGATGGTGATTGCCCGATACATCTGTCACATGAATGTTTTGCGATCGGGGCTCACTGTGTGCTGCTTCATTTTCTGTGGAACAGCAGCTCCTGCAGGCTCCCCTCCAAACCGCACACTATTCCTTCACCGTCACTGGGTCTCGCCCCTTCCCCACACGGACTGTGGCAGCTCATCCCCACCCTCCCGGCGGGCTGTTAGAGACAGTGATAAATGCTGCCTCGCTGCTGATGCCCAGATCCCAGAACTGGATTTGAAATAGCCGAAGTGTTGCCTTTGGGATGTTTGAGAGTTCTGTGGGGTGTGTGAGTGGGTGAAAGTCCTGGGATGAGCTGAGTGAAGTCTGGTGGGGATGTCTCTGGAGGTGCCTTTCTCTCAGCCCCACACGTTGTCTTACAGGAATGAGGAGCAGCTGCGACCTGGCGATCTTTGTCGAGCTGAGGAGAGCGCTGAGCGGTGAGTTTGGGCGATGCCCCTCAATGCCTCCCCCTCCCTCACTGCACAGTCCCCAGGGACGTGGGTGGAAGGTAAGAGGTTCACTCAAGTCAGTCTGAATGGAAGGACAGGCAGGGCCAGCCTCAGGGAAGCAGTCTGAAGCATAGTTACTTCAGTGCAAGTATCACAGGTAAGGCAGGTGAACCACGAGCCTGGATTCGTGGTTATGGTGTTGTAGCCATTGCAGAGACTTGGTTGAGAGAAGGCAGGGCTGGCAGCTCAGTGACACTTGGAGAGGACATCATGGAGGGCTGGTGCAGTCACACTGGGGTTGCACTATAAGCCTCCCAATAGCCAGCAGGAGATAGAGGAACAGAACTCTGGTTAGGCCACACTTGGAGCACTGTGTCCAGTTCTGGTCGCCTCATTATAGGAAGGATGTGCAGGTGTTGGAAAGGGTGCAGAGGAGATTTACCAGGATGCTGCCTGGATTAGGGAGTATGGATTACGAGGAGAGACTAAGGGAGCTAGGGCTTTACTCTTTGGAGAGGAGGAGGATGAGAGGAGACATGATAGAGGTGTACAAAAGAGGAATAGATAGAGTGGACAGCCAGCGCCTCTTTCCCAGGGCACCAGTGCTCAATACAAGAGGGCATGGCTTTAAAGTAATGGGTGGGAAGTTCAAGGGAGAGGTCAGAGGGGGGCTTTTTACCCAGAGAGTGGTTGGGGCATGGAATGCGCTGCCTGGGGCGGTGGTGGAGGCAGGTACATTGGTCAAATTCAAGAGGTTGCTAGATAAGCATATGGAGGAATTTAAAATCGAGGGATATGTGGGAGGAAGGGGTTAGATAGTCTTTGGCGAGGTTTAAAGGTTGGCACAATGGCCTGTATTGTGCTGTACTGTTCTATGTTCTATATGTAGGCAAATTATGCAAAGGTGTAAAAACAACAGGATCCTGAGGAGCAGAGGGGACTTGGGGAGCAAGTCCATGGCTCTACTAGGTGGGAGACATACAGTGTGCTTGCCTTCATTGGGCAGGGTACGGAGTATAAAAGTTGGTCAGTCACGTTGCAGCTGTGGTTGGGCCAAAGTTTAGAGCGTCGTGTGCAGTTCTGGCCGCCCCGTTACAGGAAGGATGTGGAGGCTTTGGAGAGGGTGCAGAAGAGGTTCACCAGGATGCTGCCTGGACTGGAGAGAATACTTAGCTATGAGAGGTTGGACAGACTTGTGTTGTGTTCTCTGGGACATCAGAGGCTGATAAAAATTCGGTGAGGCATAGATAGTCTTTTTCCCAGGATGGAAATGTCAAACACTATTTAAGGTGAGTGGGGGGAAAGTTTAAAACTTGTCTTGGGCAAGTTGTTTTACACAGAGAGCAGTGGGTGCCTGGAACGGGCTGCCAGTGGAAGGACACATGAAAGCAACGTTTAAGAGGCATTTAGACAGATGTGAACAGGCAGGGAATTGGATCATGTGCCGGTGGATGGGATTGTGATCAGCACAGACACGGTGGGCTGAAGGGCCTGTTCCGTGACACTGGGAGCCAGCCTGACTTTGGGAATCGCTTGTTTTTCAGACGGGATACCATTTTATTTATCCACCAATCAGGTGATACTAACTCCCGGCAACGAAGATGGGGTTTTACCCCCGAAGTACTTCCAGAAAGTTCTTCAGTTAAAACCAACCAGTGAGTTTCTAACACTGATCGTATGTAATCCAAAAGCAGCCGCCGGTGCTACTGGGGGTAGAGTGTCCCATTACTGAACGTGCACAGGGACAGGACAGTGTGGGTGCTGGTGTTTATAGTCAGGGGTGTGGGTTTACAATGAGGTGCTCAGTGGATACAGATCAGTACAACAAAATTCAAAATTCCATTCATCCAGCACCCTTCGGGCTGATCTAGCAGATTTCCCAGACTTGTTACTCCTGCTGTCTCAACTTTTACTGCATGTTGCACAGGGTTGTAATATCTTTTCCAGCGACCACAGTGAGTGTAAAAGGAGCAGGAACTTGAACCCCAAATTTCAGCTTTGTAAATTTCAACCTACACGCTCAGGACTCACGTTCCTGAAAATTCCCACCCGGACTGCTGAGCAAGTCGTAGGGATTTCTGAAAAATCTGGTGGTGGATCACCAGAGACTTTTTGAGCGAGGAAGATGGGTATAGGATCTCCCTCACTTGTGCGGGGTTGGGGGAGATGGGGCAGTGTTGGTGTGCCAGGGTCCTATGGAAACTTTTTCTGTTTTGTTCTGCAGGGTGTTTGCTCCCCTGGCCGTGAGGATTGTTTATCAGTGCAATATACAACCACCTTGTGAATGCAGAGAGAGTCCTCGTTGTGTGCTGGGTCCCCTTGACAGTCTGTGTTACAACAACTGACCGTGAAACTTGTAATTAATCACAAACTCACTGTACAGTTTTGGTGTTTTTAATTGTAACCATTTATCAAAAAACATCCCACACAAGCGAGATCATTGGTCATCGGCAAATCTTAAAAACCTTTCCTTCAGGTGAACATATTCAGAGGATGGAAACCCTTCAAGACAAGGGTAACCCATTACCCCAGTGCTGCAACTGCTCTCCACACCCCTACCCAGCTTGCTTGGGGTTGGGCTCCTGGGAAGTAGGGAGAGTGCAGACACAGAGCCAAGTCCAGTGGACGTGTTGCCGAACACACTGGGGGCAAACTGGTTATAATCTCACAGCAGACAGACATTGATCAGTAATCAGTAGGAGACACGTATACACACGCGCACAGCCGTGAGGTGCTCGTCGAGATTACTGTGGTGGGAGGAAGAGGTCAGCAGTGAACTGAGCCCTGTGCAGTCTCACTGAGAGATCGCCCTCATGATCAGCAAGTCCCAAGTGTGAATGGTGGTGAACATTCCTAAACCATCCAGGGAGGGGAGGGAGGAGGGGAGGGGGGGTGTTGTGAGGCCTAACCATCCGGGGAGGGGAGGGAGGGGGGGGAGGGAGGAGTGGGGGCGGGGAATAGCCCCAGAATCAGAGAGAGTGCAGAGAACTGAGAACCAAAAATGTTGGAAACTTTCCAACCAAGCTCCTCTCTCCATCAGGGTAGCAGCTCAGAGGAGAAGCACAAATACCTGCAGGCAAAATTTGGTCATTAAACTTTCCAGGGGTACAGCAGAGCCACGTTACCACGTTAAAGTATCGTGTCTGGGTGCAGGCAGCAAGCCTGGGAAAGTTAGATAAATGGTCCGCCAAAGATTTCTTTCCCAAGAAGGTACCAGGCAGGCTGACCCCTGGAAACTAAAGCCCAGCTTCAGCATTGCTATTGGTTTGTGAGCAGAATGGGGATCATCTTCATTCTCCAAGAAAAAAAACACTTAAAAAGGTACAAAAATAACTGCAAAAGGGCGAGGATAGTCAGAGAAAGGGAGGGTACAGTTACTGGTCCATACATCAAGGCAGTGTGAGGAGACAAAGCCAAGGGAATTACCAGTGGGAGGTGGTGTGTACAAGCAAGACATACAGCAGTAAGGAATGGCAGAGAGCAGGACAGCATCTGAACTTTAATGGTGCCACATTAGGGGAGAGAGGAGCAGAGAGACAGGGAAGAGTCCTTGGTTCTGGTTACTAAAACCAAGAGCCAGCAGAGAGCAAGGCAGTTTCCAAACCAAGGGTGCTCCGTTCAATCAAAATGTACACCAAGAGGAGCAGAGGTTTCAAATCCATGATTCTGTCCCGGGCCGATT
The DNA here is from genome assembly GCF_009764475.1 of Pristis pectinata. NCBI lineage: Eukaryota > Metazoa > Chordata > Chondrichthyes > Rhinopristiformes > Pristidae > Pristis > Pristis pectinata. The sequence goes on from NC_067441.1 coordinate 2,260,737, forward strand.
AGAACAGCTGACTACCCTACCGAGAGAGCGAGAGGGGAGAGTCCATCGGACACCGTTATAGGATGTACAGCGTCCAGTCAGCAGCCACATTCACAGCTGGTTTGCGGATGGTCAGGACTGGGGGCTCAGCTTTGTGCTCGAAGTCCAGGCTCGATTCGGTTCCATCTGCAGAGGGTGAGAAGCACCTTCAGTCAAAGGGCAGCACAGGGTCAGGTACATAAATCAAAGTATTGGGATGTTACGGTGAGGTTGTATGAGACATTGGTGAGGCCAAATTTGGACTATTGTGTGCAGTTCTGGTCACCAAACTCTAGGAAGGATATCAGTAAGATTGAAAATGCAGAGGAGATTTACTAGAATGTTGCTGGGTCTTCAGGAGTTGAGTTACAGGGAAAGATCGAACAGGTTAGGACTTTATTCCTTGGAGCGTAGAAGAATGAGGGGAGATTTGATAGAGGTTTACAAAACGATGAGGGTATAGACAGTAAATGTGAATAGGCTCTTTCCACCTAGATTAGGAGAGATAAGTACGAGAGGACATGGCTTTAGGGTGAAAGGGGAAAGGTTTAGGGGGAACTTCTTCACAGAGAGTGGTGGGAGTGTGGAACGAGCTGCCGTCTGACGTGGTAAATGTGGGCTCGCTCTTAAGTTTTAAGAATAAATTGGATAGATACATGGAGGGGAGAGGTCTGGAGGGTTATGGACTGGGTGCAGGTCAATGGGACTAGAGGGGCCAAATGGCCTGTTTCCTGTGCTGTAGTGTTCTATGATTCTACAATACAGAGCTGCCCAGCAGCTGCCTGCAGCATGGCTCCACTCTCGGGAGAATCCAGCGGGATCCAAGCTTTACTCCAAGGAACACAATCCTTGCTGGCTCAGTAATCCCAGCTGTGGCGATGATTTGGGGAGCGACACGAGAGCTGGAGCAGTGTTGAGACTTACCAGGAAGTTTGAGGATAACAGCTGAGGGTTTCCTTGCTCCCAGGACAACCACCCTCTCTATCCAGGCAGGGGTGCTGAAGTGACCCTTGGAAGTAGCAGACCTGAAATGAAGTTCAACACGTTACAGAGCTTCCCCAATAAGGCAGGCTCCTCAAATCTATTCACAGGATGTGGATATCACAGGTAATGCTGACTTCTCACTGAGGGGTTGGTGGGTCTGGGGTCACACACAGACCCAGACCGGGTACGGACAACAGATTTCTTCCCTGAAGGACAGCAGTGAATTGATGGGTTTTTATAACAATCCAGTCATTTCATGGTTACTGTTACTGACTCAGGCCTTTTATTTTAAAAAATGAATCAAGTTTTCAAATTTAACCCCAGCGGCTATGCTGGAATTTGAACACGTCACTGGGTCCGTGCTCAGAAACGAGCACCAGTCCACTGCACCTCAGGAGAGGCCGTACACAGTTAACCCAACTGCCCACTGGGGGTCAGCTCACCGGGGTGAAGTGGGGAGGGTGAGACCCCTCACCAGCCACAGCTCCCGTGTACAGCTCTGTGCTCTGGCTTTGTACGAGCAGATACAACACACCGAGGGCAACACAGCCTCCCCAGTGCTCACCAGCCCTGTGGGTCACTTCCCCCTGTACCGAGTGGGCAGCATCGAACACCCAGCTGACTGCTTCTACACAAGCAGGACACAGTCCCCTCCCACCGGGACTGACTGCAGGGTGCACACAACACACGCTTCACGCAAGGCCCCTACAGCGGGGCGCCCCTCAGCTCAGAAACACTGCCCCGTGGTGACCCTCACTCTGGCCGACAAGCTGCCAGTCAGTTACCTGGAGGTGAGGGAATTGTTTGCGAAGGTGAACCTCCTGTGGAGATACTCGTCCTTCTTCTCGAAGTTGAACGTGTGGCCGTCGTCAACAAACAAATCCCCTTTGGCAGCGTTCTGAGGGGAGAGAGAGTGCGCAGAAGTCAGTGCTGAGAGTGAGAGACGCCTTTGACCCCGACGTGAGCAGTCGCAGACTGAAGGTCGCCCTCAGTCACCACCCCACAGACGCAACGTTTAGACGTTTCCCAGAGATTACACCGAGTTTACTGACCTACCGCGCCTTCACGCAGGACCCAGTGTGGCTCTTGCTTCAAACCTGTTACCCCACCGCAGACACACAAGCCTCGCCAGGGGGTATTATAGAGGCTAAAACTGACACTTAGTGTGCTGATCATCAACCAGCCATTTCCATTAATCCCAATTTACCCCCCATCAACTCCCCCCAGACTCTACCCCTCACCCACACACTAGGGACAACTTTACAATTGTCAATTAACCCACCGACCCCGCATGTCGTTAGGTTGTGGGAGGAAACCCAAGCATCCGGGGAAACCCACGCGGTCACAGGGGGACCTCGCAAACCACACACACAGCGCCAGAAGTGGGATCGAACCGCTGTCTCTGCAGCGTGAGGCAGCGGCTCTACCCGCTGCGCCACTGAGCTGCCCTGGTTGAGGGAGCATCAGGCCGGAGAGCATCAAGACTTTAAACCGTGCAGACCAGGCTGCTGTTGATGCGTTGGGTCACATTTACCGCTCACTGGCTTGTACTGCGGATTCAAGGATCAAACACAGACTGTGCCACAGTGAGGGGGCAGCAGGTGGGAAGCCATGCCCGGGTTACCTGAGCATCCAGCGCCACATTGAGGGTGTAGGGATCATCATGCATGCAGGACGATGATCTCCGGACACGTTCCTTCGAGGAATGACAGTGCCTCCTCTCTGTAGACTGGGATCTGGAGAATAAAAATGTGAAAAGTTGGACCCCTGGCCCGGTGACGGTGCAATTGGAAAGGTTTGCTGCCTGATCTTCACAGGCAGGGATGGCCCATTTCCACCAACGTTGGCCTGGGTAATGAACGGAGACACCTTGTACTACTCGAACCTCCTGCCTCACCTCCGAGGCACTGGCACTGAAAATTTTCACATTCCCAACTGGTCGACTTCTCTGCATCCTACAAGATGGGCGGACATTAAAAATCCATTCCCTTCCCAGACAATCAAACTCCAAGTCCAAAACTAGAGGGCACAGGTTTAAGGTGCGAGGGGAAAGGTTTGAAAGGACACGTTTATCCACACACACAGGGTGGTGGGGATATGGAATGAACTCGCAGAGGAAGAGGCAGAGGCAGGTACAATAACAACATGTAATAGACATTGAGACAGGTCTGTGCATAGGAAATGTTTAGAGGGATATGGGCCAAACGGGACTGGCTCAAGTAGGTAACTTGGTGTGGACAGGTTGGTCTCCGTGCTGTGTGACTCTATGACAGTCAGCTTGCAGGTGACACTAAAATAGGTGGCGTCACAGACACTGAAGGTGGTTCTCAGGATTTACAGAGGGATCTTGAGCAGCTGGGTCAGTGGGCTGAGGAATGGCAAATGGAGTTTAATTCGGATTACGTGCGAGGTGTTGCATTTTGGGAAGACAAATGAGGGTAGGACTTTCACAGGGCCCTGGGGAGTGTTGTAGAACAGAAGGACCCGAGGTACAAGTACATGGTTCCCTGAAAGTGGCGTCGCAGGTAGACAGGGCGGTGAAGAAGGCGTTTGGCACACTGGCCTCCATCAGTCAGGGTAGACATTGGGACGTTATGTTGCAGTTGCATAAGGCATTGGTGAGGCTGCATTCAGAATATAGTGCTCAGTTTTGGTCACCCTGCTGTAGGAAAGATGCCATTAAGCTGGAAAGATGCAGAGGAGATTTACGAATATGTTGCAGGGACACGAGGGACTGAGTTATGGAGAGAGGTTGAGCAGGTTGGGACTTTTTTCACTGGAACGTAGGAGAATGAGGGGTGATCGTATAGAGGTGTATAAAATCATGAGGGGCCTATAAATAGGGGAGGGATTTACTGGCACCTGAGGAGGAACTTTTTCACCCAGAGGGTGGTCTGTATGTGGAACGAGCTGCCGGAGGAAGTGGGTGAAGCATTTAAAAAAGTAGATGGAGAGGAAAGGTTTAGAGGGATACGGGCCAAACGTGGGCAAATGGGACTGGCTTAGATGGGCATCTTGGTGGACATGGACCAGTTTCCGTGCCGTACGACAAGGCGGCGAGTTGCTTTGACATATTAAAGCTTCACTGTTCCCTCTGGACCAGACAGGCAGATGGAATCCCCTCAACTACCCAAACCGACCCCTCCAAGGTGTCGCGCCTTCAGCTACCAAGTTGGGAACACTGAACGACACTTGACTTACCGAGCTGAGGGTGACGGTGACGTACAGGTTCTGCGGGCCAGTGTATCGCTGGTGGCTGTGTGTGTCGTACCAGAACTGCCAAAGAATCACAAGGCACCGTTAGCTCACGCTCACACTGAAGAGGGACAGAGAAAGGTGTCGGCTGCAGAACCTCACCTGGCCGCTCCCCGGCAGGTAAACCTGCACCCCTCGGGCATTCTGCTCCACGACCGGGTGAACCAAGAGCGCGTTACCTAGAACGAGACAGCAGGATTACACCAATCCCCCTATGCACAATCCGAAGGTGACACACTCTGTCAGAACTGAGCAATCCACACTACAGCTTCAAGTTCCTGGGAGTGAACATCACCAGCAGCCTGTCCTGGCCAAATCACGTCGATGCCATGGGCAAGAAAGCTCACCAGCGCCTCTACCTCCTCAGGAGGCTAAAGAAATTTGGCACGTTCCCCATTGACCCTCACCAACTTTTACCGATGCACCATAGAAAGCATCCTATCTGGATGTATCACGGCTTGGTACGGCAACTGCTCTGCCCAGGACCACAAGAAACTGCAGAGAGGTGTGGACACAGCCCAGCGCATCATGGACACCAGCCTCCCCTCCATGGACTCTGTCTTTACCTCTTGCTGCCTTGGTGTAGCAGCCAGCATAATCAAAGACCCCACCCACCCAGGACATTCTCTCTCCTCTTCCATCGGGTAGAAGATACAGGAGCCTGAGGGCACGTACCACCAGACTTAAGGACAGCTTCTACCCCACTGTGATAAGACTATTGAACGGTTCCCTTATACAATGAGATGGACTCTGACCTCACGATCTACTTTGTTGTGACCTTGCACCTTATTGCACTGCACTTTCTCTGTAGCTGTGACACTTTACTCTGTACTGTTACTGTTTTTACCTGTACTACCTCAATGCGCTCTGTACTAACCCAATGTAACTGCACTGTGTAATGAATTGACCTGTACGATCGGTTTGCAAGTCAAGTTTTTCCACTGTACCTCGGTACAAGTGACAATAATAAACCAATACTGGTTCTGTTTGAGAGACGGCCAGGGAGAAGTCCAAGGACTTCCTTCGCGCAACCTCGATGGCATAGGTTTCCCCTTGGGTGGGGGCTCCAGGTTCCCAAACCAAACGTGTGCGGGTTGGTAGGTGGATTGCTATGGGCAAGGGTGGATTCTGGTGGGGACTGTGGGGAAGAATAAGACGGGCTTCTGTAAATCGATCGGCATAGACTCGGGGTTGAAGGGCCTGTTCCTGTGCTGTATCCCTGCGTCGCTCCCATCCAGTTCAGTTGCAGCGGGTGTACTGCAGGCAGCTCCGGTTGACACATCTCAGGGAAGGTGCAACTGTGCTGGAGAGCTCAGAGATTTAAGGGTGTGGCCGTCGACAAAAGATTGGATCAGCTGGGGGTAGGGTTTCTTTGGAGATTTCAGGGGTGCGAAATGATAAGGGGCCTGGATTCCGCTGACAGGAAGCACTCGCTCCCCTTAGTGAGGGGCCAGAAATCAGGGAATGTAAAGTAATTGGTAGCAGGACAAAGTGGGGAGATGGGGAGAGCTCGTTTTCACTGAGGATGTGGAACACAAAGCCTTGGATACACAACAAGTGCTCAAAGGTGGGAGTAAGTTGGGCTTCCTCATTCGACTGGCACAGGCACAATGTGTCAATGAGCCTGTGGGGTTAATGTTGTTCAATGCTACGTCTGTGCTGGTTCACTCAAACAGCTCAAACTACTCTCCACAGCAGTTACATTTATACAGCACCCAAGTGGATTTAAGAAATTGGTTGGGTAGGGGGAGCCAGGTTGTATCTCTGGTGGGGATAGAACTCAAGGGCAAGGGAGCAGAGGCGTACTGGACCAGGCAGGTCCGGAACAGGACTTCCTTCACACAGAGTGCGGGGGGCAGGGAAGATCTTAAACATGGATTAACCACAATCTCAGCGAACAGCAGGAACTCAGGGAGCCAAATGGCCTATCTTGTTCACAGGCGGTGCGGGAACTAGAGGGATGGGAAGTGGGATGGAGGGGAGGGAGAGGTCAGGGAAAAAGAGAGAGAGAGAGAGAGGGGTCAGAGAGAGAGAGAGAGAGAGGGGGGTCAGAGAGAGAGAGAGGGGGGGTCAGAGGGGGGGGGGTCAGAGGGAGAGAGAGACGGGGGAGGAGAGAGAGACGGGGGAGGGAGAGAGAGACGGGGGAGAAGGAGAGAGAGACGGGGGAGGGAGAGAGAGAGACGGGGGAGGGAGAGAGAGAGACGGGGGGAGGAGAGAGAGAGGGGGGAGGGAGAGAGAGAGACGGGGGAGGGAGAGAGAGAGACGGGGGAGGGAGAGAGAGAGACGGGGGAGGGAGAGAGAGAGACGGGGGAGGGAGAGAGAGAGACGGGGGAGGGAGAGAGAGAGACGGGGGGGAGGGAGAGAGAGACGGGGGAGGGAGAGAGAGAGACGGGGGAGGGAGAGAGAGAGACGGGGGAGGGAGAGAGAGAGACGGGGGAGAGAGAGAGAGACGGGGGAGAGAGAGAGAGAGACGGGGGAGAGAGAGAGAGAGGGGGAGAGAGAGAGAGACGGGGGAGAGAGAGAGAGACGGGGAGAGAGAGAGAGACGGGGAGAGAGAGAGAGACGGGGAGAGAGAGAGAGACGGGGGAGAGAGAGAGACGGGGGAGAGAGAGAGAGAGGGGGAGAGAGAGAGGCGGGGGAGAGAGAGAGAGGCGGGGGAGAGAGAGAGAGGTGGGGGAGAGAGAGAGACAGGGGAGAGAGAGAGAGACAGGGGAGAGAGAGAGGAGTCAGAGAGAGACAGGGGAGAGAGAGAGGGGTCAGAGAGAGAGAGAGGGGTCAGAGAGAGAGAGGGGTCAGAGAGAGAGAGGGGTCAGAGAGAGAGAGAGGGGTCAGAGAGAGAGAGAGGGGTCAGAGAGAGAGAGACGGGTCAGAGAGAGAGAGAGGGTCAGAGAGAGAGAGAGAGGTCAGAGAGAGAGAGAGAGGGGTCAGAGAGAGAGAGGGGTCAGAGAGAGACAGAGAGGGGTCAGAGAGACAGAGAGGGGTCAGAGAGACAGAGAGGGGTCAGAGAGACAGAGAGGGGTCAGAGAGAGACACGGGGGGAGAGAGACAGACAGACATGGGGAGAGAGAGAGAGACACGGCGGGGGGAGAGAGAGAGACAGACAGACAGACACGGGGTGGGGGGGGAGAAAGAGAGATGAGAGGTGTCACTTACCCAGCATGTACTGCTCATCAAGACCGAATGTTTCAGCATCTCCGGGGAACTCGACCCACATCGGTCTGAGGGGAACAAATCAGTCGGTTTTGTTACTGAAACGAGACGCACCCTCCCGCTTTGAGGGGCGGCGGCTCTTCCAGCCGACCCCAATGAAGCAGGGTGCAGCTTACAGTCTCCAACGGAAGATTTCAAAGGATTGTAACACAGGAAACACAAGGGCCGGTTTGTACTCAGTTAGATGCCACGAGCAGAAAGGTGACGGTGAGTAGATGACTGCTGATTGAGGGGCGGGCCCTGGACACTGAGGAGACAATATCTCGCATCACCCATTCCCCCTCCTGTTTACAGGGGCATTCCGTGCCCCCTTCAGCTTGGACTATCACGCCCACCTAACCCACCAGCCCACACGCTGTAAAGGGAACTTTCCGAAAGTACAGCATTAAGGAAAACCCAGAGGTGTTCTACATGTATGAAAGGAACAAGAGGATGATTAGGGTGAGGGTAGGACTGCTCAAGGATACGGGGAGAAAATGTCTGGAGCCGGAGGTAGGGGAGGTCCTGAATGAATATTTTGCTTCAGTGTTCACCAGGGAGAGGGACTTTAGACAAATGTGAGGTTGGCACAGAACAGGTAAATGTGTTGGAGCCTCTTGAGGTTAAGAAAGAAGCAGTGTTGGAGCTACTGTAAAGCATTAGGATAGATATCCTGTCCCAGGGTCGGACAGGATATACCCCAGATTACTATGGGAAGTAAGGGAAGAGATTGCTGGGGCATTAACGGTGATCTTTGAGTCCTCCCTGGCCACAGGAGTGGTACCAGAGGATTGGAGGATGGCAAATATCGTTCCGCTGTTCAAGAAAAGTAAAAGGGATGATCTCCGGAATTATAGACCAGTGAGTCTTACGTCAGTGGTAGGCAAACTATTGGAGAGGATTTTTAGGGACAGGATTTATGAGCATTTGGAGAAGCATAGTCTTATTAAGGATAGTCAGCATGGCTTTGTGAGGGGCAGGTCGTGCCTTATGAGCCTAATTGAGTGTTTCCAAGGAAGTAACAAGACAGATTGGTGAAGGTGGATGTGGTACATATGGATATTAGCAAGGCGTTTGACAAGGCTCTCCATGGTAGGCTCATCCAGAAAGTCATGAGGTATGGTATCCATGGAAAACTGGCTGTGTGGATTCGAAATTGGTTTGCCCACAGAAGGCAGAAGGTGGTTGTAGAAGGGGAGCATTCAATCTGGAGGTCGGTGACTAGTGGTGTTCTGCAGGGATCTGTTCTGGGACCCCTGCTCCTTGTGATTTTTATAAATGACTTGGATGAAGAAGTGGAAGGGTGGGTTGGTAAGTTTGCAGATGACATGAAGGTTTGGAGGTGTTGTGGATAGTGTAGAAGGTTGTCGTAGGTTACAACGGGATATAGATAGGATGCAGAGCTGGGCGGAGAAGTGGCAGATGGAGTTCAATCCGGAGAAGTGTGAAGTGATCCACTTTGGAAGAACAAACTTGAATGCAGAGTACATGGTTAATTTCAGGATTCTGAGCAGTGTGGAGGAACAGAGGGATCTTGAGGTCCAAGTCCATAGATCCCTCAAAGTTGCCATGCAAGTTGATAGGGTGGTTAAGAAGGCGTGTGGTGTGTTGGCCTTCATTAGTCAGGGGATTGAGTTCAAGAGCTGCAAGGTGATGTTGCAGCTCTATAGAACTCCGGTTAGACCACACTTGGAATATTGTGTTCAGTTCCAGTCGCCACATTGTAGGAAGAATGTGGAAGCTTTGGAGAGGGTACAGTGGAGATTTACAAAGATGTTGCCTGGATTAGAGAACATGACTTATGAGGAGGTGTTGAGCGAGCTCGGGCTTTTCTCTCTGGAGTGACAGAGGACAAGAGGCAACTTGACAGAGGTGTACACAATTACGATAGGCATAGATCGAGTGGACAGCCAGCACCTCTCCCCAGGGCGGCAATGGCCAATACCAGAGGTCACCAGTTTAAGGCCCGTGGAGGAAAGTTCAGGGGTGATGTCAGAGGTACGTTTTTTTTTGTTACACAGAGAGTGGTGGGTGCCTGGAACGCACTGCCGGGGGCGGTGGTCGGGGCCAATATGACAGGGTTATTTAAGAGGCTATTAGATAGGCACATGGATGAAAGGAAAATAGAAGGTTAAGGGAGATGAAGTAGAGGGGGGATAGAGGGAACATCGATAAGGTTAATATAGGTCGGCACAACATGGTGGGCCAAAGGGCCCATACTGTTCTATGTAGTTGTATTGGACATCCCCAAGGGTCTGGAAACAGGCCCTTCAGCCCACCAAGTCCTTACCAACCCTCAACCACCCATTTACACTGATCCCATTTTATTCCCCCCCCCCCCCCCCACCCAAACACTCCCATCAACTGGAGGAGCAATGAACCCACCGACCCCGCACGTTGTTGGGATGTGGGAGGGAACCGGAGCACCCGGGGGAACCCACGCGGTCACAGGGAGAGCGTGCAAACTCCACACAGACAGTGGCGGAGGTCGGGATCGAACCCAGGTCTCTGGGGCTGCGAGGCAGCGCCACACTGTGACACTCAATTCTGGAGCGGATGAAACCTCTGCGTCCTTACACGGAGTTAAACGCTACTCCCAATGCTGTTACACGTGCAATAGTGTGGCAGAGTAGGTAGCTGTGTGTTTAAGGTCGGTGTTTCCGTGAAGCGCAGTCCCGAGAGGCCGGGTTCAGTGCGGACGCCCGACGTTTGCAGGATGAGGAAGAGACAGCTCCTTACCTCATGACGGGCTCTCCCGTCTTGTACGCGTGGTAGAAGATGGTGTACCAGAAGGGCAGCAGGGCGTAACGCTCCCGAATGACCGTCCGAATCAGCTGCTTGTTGTCGTCCCCGAAGAGCCAGGGCTCACGTCTGGGGGTGTCCAGGTGGGCGTGGGCTCTGAAGAAGGGCTGGTAGGCTGCAGCCTGGTACCAGCGCACCAGGAGCTCGGGGCTGGGGTGCTTGAAGAAACCACCGACATCCGCTGCAGAGCGAAGGGGTTCACGGTCAGGGCAACAACCAGAGGGTTTTGTTCTAACATATAAACACCCTCCCTGACTGTGAGTCCCCCTGAAACAACCGCATCAAGTGAACCCCTCCCTCTTGTGCCACCCTCATGAACTACCTCCAGCTTCTAGTCACCGCCAATCCCTTCATTCAGAAGTGGAACAGAGGCACAGTACCCGACCTCCAGTGCTGTCTCTCTCTCTGTCTGCACCTTCTCCCTGTAACCGCGTGGGTCCCGCCCCCCCCACAGGTGCTCCGGTTCCCTCCCACATCCCGACGACGTGTTGGGGGGGGGTGGTCAGTGGGTTAATCGCCCCCGGTGTGTGGGTGAGGGGTCCAGTGTTTTCAGTTCAAAATGGGGATCAGTGTAAATGAGTGGCTGATGGTTCGCACTGACTCGGGACAAACAGTCTCCATCACTCCCGTTTATCCAACCTCCCCCTGTCCAGTTGCAATGGCCAGCTGTGGGAGTGAGTGCCACTCTGGATAAAAGAATTTACTACTGATTGCCAGCTCACACCCCCCATCCTGATTCCCCCTTTAAGCCCCATGAACAAACCTCCACAGAAGGAGATGCCAGTCAGTGCCAGGGACAGGCACATGGGCAGCGACACCTTCAGGTGCTCCCACTCGGCAGAGTTGTCCCCCGTCCACACGGCGCCTGCAGAGGAGATGGAGACGTCACAACACTGAAGCAAGCCCCGAGACACAAGAGATTCTGCAGATGCTGGAATCTGGAGCAACACACACAAAGTGCCGGAGGAACTCAGCAGGTCAGGCAGCATCCGTGGAGGGAAATAAACAGTCGACATTTCGGGCCGAGACCCTTCGTCAGGACTGGAAGAGGGCAGAAGCCAGAATAAGAAGGTGAGGGGAGGGGGAGGAGCACACGCAGTCAGGTGATGGGTGAGTGCAGGTGAGGGAGAAGGTAGGTGGGTGGGGGGGGGATGTAAGAAGCTGAGAGGTGATGGGTAGAAGAGGCAAAGGGCTGAAGAAGAAGGAATCCGGTAGGGGAGGGCAGTGGACCCTGGAATAAAGGCTGGGGGGTGGGGAGGGAAGGAGATGGGCAGGTCACCAAGGCAGGGGAAGGGAGCCACAGGAATAAGGTAAGACAAAGGAGGTGGGGGGGGGGCAGGGGGAAAGGGGAGGGGTTACTGGAAGTTGGAGAAATCGATGTTAAGGCCATCAGTTGCCCACACACTGGGCAATGCAGGGGTTGCGTTGTGGCGGGGCAGGTCCAACCCTGTAGCACATCTCTCTGCCCAGACTCGCTCCTGTGAGCTCTGGAGTCCCTTTAAACATGGCCCTTTTGGCAACACTGTCACGTACAGCACGTCACCCCCACAGCGGACCTCGTCTGGACACTGCAGCAGGTAGTGCTGCTGCCTCACAGCTCCAGAGACCCAGGTTTGATCCTGACCTCTGGTGCTGTGTGCATGTGTGTGCGTGTGTGCGCACGCAGAGTTTGCATGTTCTCCGTGTGGCCACGTGGGTTTCCCCCGGGTGCTCAGGTTCCCTCCCACATCGCAACGATGTGCGGCATCAGTAGATTAATTAGCCGCTGTAAATTGCCCCCAGTGCGCGGGTGGGGGGCAGAATCTGCGGGGAGTTGATGGGAAATGTGGGGAGAATTAAATAAGATTAGTGTAAGTGGGTGGTTGAGGGCCATCATGGACATGTTGGGCTGAAGAGCCTGTTCCTGCACTGTACGACTCTGTGAACTCAGTGATGAAGAAGCCCTCCTCCTCCGATACATCACATGAACCTTTTGTTGGATTTCTGCTGACACCATTCCCAGAGGAATGCTTTGGACTCGATGGCCATGGAATGTCTGGGCGTCAGTGCAGCATGGAGCCACTGGATTGATTCCTTGGAAGAGGAGGTTGTCCCACCAGAAGAGATCGAGGATTGGCACTGATCCAGTCAAAACTCAAGGCGGCGGCATCCGTCACTGAGGACCCTCACCACCCAGGACATGCCCTCTTCTCGTTACTACTATCGGGGAGGAGGTACAGGAGCTTGAAGACCCACGCTCAACGTTTCAGGAACAGCTTCTTCCCCTCCCCTCCATCAGATTTCTGAACGGTCCATGAACCCACGAACACTCCCTCGTTATTCCTCTTTTGCACTATTTATTTTTGTAATTTATAGCGATTTTTCTTGCATTGTACGGCTGCCGCAAAACAACACACTTCACGACATACTTTTGTGATAATCTGATTCTGATAACAGCTTGAATTCGGAACGCAGTTGGTAAGGGAGATATTGAGAAGCAGTTTCCTCAAGATAAGAAATAGAGAACTGCTTGTGTGGCAGAAGTGAGGGGAAGGTGGTGGGGGGGGATGGTCATTTAGGGCGAGATGTGGAGAAATTTACTGAGCATCTTGTACAAGGTGCTGGTGAGGCTGCACCTGGGGCAGTGTGTACAGTTTTGGTCAGCCTGTTGTAGGAAAGCTGGAAAGAGTGCAGAGGAGATTTACGAGAATGTTGCCTGTACTCAAGGGCCTGAGTTATAGGGAGAGGCTGGGCAGGCTAGGATTTTATTCCTTGGAGCGTTGGAGATTGAGGGGTGACCTTACAGAGGTGTATAAAATCATGAGGGGCATAGACAGGGTGAATGCACACAGTCTTTTTCCCAGGGAAAGGGAACTAGAGGGCGAAGGTTTAAGACAAGAGGGGAAAGATCTAAAAGGGATCCAAGGGGCAACTTCTTCACGCAGAGGGTGGTGCATATTTGGAACAAGCTGCCAGAGGAAGTGGTAGAGGTGGGTACAATTTCAACATTTAAAAGACATTTGGACAAGTACGCTATGAAAGGTTTAGAGGGATGTGGGCCAAACACAGGAAAATGGGACTGGCTCAGGTGGGCATCTTGGTCGGCATGGACCAGTTGGGCTGAAGGGCCTGTTTCCATGCTGTATGAATTTATGACTCTATGAGAAGGATCTGGGTGTCCGGGTGAATAATTCACAAAAAGCTAGTATGCAGCTAAGGCAAGTAATTCGGAAAGTTAACAGAACATTATTCTTTACTGCAAGGGAATTGAATAGAAAAGTAAGAAGGTCATGGTTCAGTTACACAATGAATTGTGAAGCCCACACCTGAGTAATGTGTACAATAGTGGCCTGCTTATTTAAGGGTTCATTAACACATTGCAAACTATTCAGAGGTAGTTTACTCAGCTAATACCCAGGAGTGGGCAGGTTTCTAATGAGGAAAGGTTGGACAGACTGGGCTTGTATCTGCTGGAGTTAAGAACGAGAGGGGACTTTACTGAAACATCCAAAATCCCCACAAGTCTAGACAGGTGATGTGGAGAGGGCATTTCCATTTGTGGGGGGAATAGAACGAGAGATTGCTTTTTAAAAATAAGAGGTTGCCCATTTCGTTCAGAGATCAAGCGAAATGCTTCCCTCCTCCCCACCCGCCCCCCCCCCCAGCCCCAAAGTCTTTGAAACTCTCTCAAAAGGCAGTGGAAGAGGCAAAAATATTTTTGAGGCAGGAGGTTAACAAGATGTTTGACTAGCATGGTGGAGGGGAGGAGGTGAAAAGTTACCACGGGGGGGGGGGGGGGGGGGGGGCAAGGTTAGATGGAAATGTGGAACTGATGTTACAATCAGATCAGCCATGAACTGATCGAAGGAGGGAAGGATCAAGGGATGAATGGCCTATGTTACGAGCACCGTGAACCTTTGGCCAAGACGGTCGTGGATGGTAAGTTGTCGAGTACGTTCAAGGTCAACAGGACTTTTGACACCGAGGAAATCAGCTGTGCTGGGATCAGGAGATGGAGAGGGCTTGACGTACTGGATCAGCTGAGATGTTATTCAATGGGAGAGAGGTTCAAGGTTCCTCTTTTTAAACCCTTGCACGTGTTACACCTTCTTTAGATGCTTTTCCAGAGCACAGACATCAGAACTGCTCAGAGTACCAAGACAGCTAGAACATATTTTAGTTCTATTCCTGTAGAAATGAATTGCAGGAAGTTGCTGATGTAAAAAGACGCTGTTAACCTGCGTGACAGCTCTGGTGATTTCCGAATCCGTTTGGCCCTCTACCTCATACAGGACAACGGGCTGTCCTCGTGGCTGAAGCTGGCTTTCAGAACCAGGGCTTCGCAGGTGCCTCGCTGTACATCAGATGACGTTGGGCAGTCTGCAACCCGCCCTCAGCCAGGAGACAAGCAACGCGGCCACTTACCATAACGCTGGGAACCAGCGAAAAACCCTCTGGTGAGGACGAAGGGCCTCTCTGTGCCCCCGGAGCGCTGGATCTGCCCCTCAGCTGTAGCCATTTGCTGCAAAACAAATGAGGATGAGGAGTCAATTCCCTCCACGCTCTGCATTGGCCCAGGGGCTACATGAATAGCCAGTGGGCCTTTCCGATCCACCTCTAACCCCCATTGCCTGGTCTTTGTTTCAACCAATCCACACTGCCATCGATGAAATTCACTGCACTTGCTCATCCAGGCTACTCTGACAGCACACCCCACATCCGTGAGCAGGGATCACCACCCTCGCACGTCCCCACCCCAGGCACACATCCTGACTGGGAAATTCTGGGAGCCCCTCTTCCCTCACGGACTGCAGTGGTTCACCCCTTCATCCTACCCACAAGGTGCAAGTACCCTATCCGGATGCATCACGGCTTGGTACGGCAACTGCTCTGCCCGGGACTGCAAGAAACTGCAGAAAGTTGTGGACACAGCTCAGTCTGTCAAGCAAACCGGCCTCCCCTCCACTGACTCTGTCTACACTTCTCACTGCCTCGGGAAAGCAGCCAACAAAACCCAACACCCCACCCACCCTGGACATTCTCTCTTCTCCCCCCTCCCCTCGGGCAGAAGATACAAAATCCTGAGAGCACGTACCACCAGGCTAAAGGACAGCTTCTATCCGACTGTTATCAGACCTCTCCTACCCTGAAGATGAACACTGGATCTCCCAGTCTATCTTGTCGTGACCCTTGGACCTTGTTTGTCTGCCTGCACTACACTTTCTCTGTAACTGCAACACCATATTCTGTGTTCTGTTTTCTTTTTACTACCTCAATGTACTTGTGTATGGAATGATCTGTCTGAATGGCGCGCAAACGAAAGCTTGTCACTTCAGCAATAATAAACCAATACCAATCTTCTGAAGGACAATTAGAAATGAACAATAAATGCTCATGAGAATTAATTAAGAACTAGATAGACAAAATATAAAAAACAGTGGCGAGAAAGTTCCACGACTGGTATCCAGAAGGTGCAGGTATTTGAGTCCATCTCGGTCCAAGACTCACCACGTAGAAGGCGTAGAGGTTGTGAACATCCCTGTGCTCCCAGCCACCCATGTGGACGTTGTCCTTGAGCATGGTGACCTCCGGTCCATTGAACACCGAGGGCTCATTCATGTCATTCCACGTGTAGAGGTTGTCCATGGACCCCTTGGGCAGGAGAAACCAGAAGAGGGATGTTAGAGGTTTGGGCCGCATAAAGCGGCCTGTAACACCCTGACCAAGGGGAAAACACCACAGAAGACCAAGGGCCTCGTTCCTTAATATGGTACAGATCAAACAAAGGCACGTACACATTGCTGGATGCTCCGATGATCGCAGGCACAACAGCATTTTGACAGCAGTTTCAAGAACATGTGTAAAACCATAGAACACTACAGCACATAAAAAGGCCATTCGGCCCTTCTAGCCTGTGCCAAAACTTTATTCCGCTAGTCCCATTGACCTGCACCCAGTCCATACCCCTACAGACCTCTCCAGTCCATGTACCTATCCAATTTGTTCTTGAAACTTAAGAGTGAGCCCGCATTTACCACGTCAGATGGCAGCCCGTTCCACACTCCCACCACTCTGAGTGAAGAAGTTCCCCCTAAACCTTTCCCCTTTCACCCTAAAGCCATGTCCTCTCGTTCCGATGTCTTCTCTCAGAGGCGGGGTGAATCTCTGGAATTCTCTGCCTCCGAGGGGAGTGGAGGCCGGATCAACAAATATGTACGGTGGAGGTATAAATATCTGAAAGATCGAGGAATCGAGGGTTACGGGGAACTGGCACAGAAGAGGAGTTAAGGCCAGCGTAGATCAGCCATGATCATATTGAGTGGTGGGGCAGGCTTGAGGGGCCGAGTGGCCTTCTCCTGCTCCTATTTTCTTGTGTTCTCCTGGTGCTTTTTACGACTCGGGACGTCCCAAAAGGGTCCCACTTCCAACGAAGACCATGTGGTAAAGCAGCCAATTTGGGCACAAAACAATCACTCAAGCAGCAGTGGGACAATGTTTTAACAATAATGTTTGAGAAGTTATGTTACTGTTGTACGGATTCATTGGGAGCTTCCTAGTCTGGGCCTCTTGGCAGTGTTAAGTGCTAACCTCTGTCTGTTTCTACCCCTCTAAACCCTCCCAGCCGCACAGTGCAGTATTGAGCTTGAACTCTGGGCCAACTCCAGTGCAAATTCCAAGGGAGCGCTGCACTGTCGCAGATGCAATCAATCAGACCAGGATGTCAGGCGACTCCCTCCACCATCTTGGGTGGATTCAGAAAAGTAACGTCAGGAGGGGTCTCTCTCCGCCCCAAGGCCAATATTTAAGCCTTCAGTTTGATGCTCACTGCCGCATCACCACTCAGGGGTGCTAGCTGGAACACGTTGGCTGCCACAGTTCCTACGTTACAAAACCGATTACACCACACAACTTTGCTGAACTGCTTTTGCAAAGACCCCGTATGAATGGAAATGTCTCTTTTGCTCTACAAAGCAAGAACCACTGGCACGGGAAGACAATACCCTCTGCACTCAGCTGAAACATTGCCTGCAGAGATGGAATGACTCTGACACACAATAAACTGACAATCGATAGAAACAGGTCCACTCTGCTCCCTAATTGTTTTTTCAGCTGATGTTCAACACCGGTAGAACATCAGCATTCTGTACCTGAAAAACCCCTCCCCACATGTTGGATTGATTTTGCACTGGAATTTAAATACAAACAATGTTCTCTGTTATTGTTTCAGGTCAATAACCTTGCATCAGAAGCAGAAATGTTAACCGTTTCTCTCTCCACAGACGCTGCCTGACCTGCCGAGTGTTTCGAGCATTTGCTTTTTTTTATTTCAGACTGCCACCAACTGCGGTTTTTCTACAGTTTTCGATCATGTCGGACTTTGCCAGCTGGTGAAACCAGAGTTTTCCTTCCATCCCCACCAATAATCCATCCAGTTTCCAGGATTCAAAGTCACCTCCCAATGTGCCAACTCATGGCACCACTCATTCCCTACAATACATGCACGAACGTCCCCAACACCAAGAAACTCGAACTGACCTCGTACTGATCATAAGCAAACATACTGGCCCACCAAGTTCGCATCTCAGGGTTGGTGAAGTCAGGGTATCCTGCGGAGCCTAGGACAAGCAGAGAAGAGATGAATAGGAGGGGCTTCCTAATTCACGAGCACTCAAATTCAAACCACCTACAAATCAGTCACTGTAACCGGAGGTAGAGCAGACTGAACCCACACGAGAAAGTAACTATTGATGGAAAACAAAGAGCAAGTATTTTTCTCAAGAGCAGAACCAAACGAGTGGAATGACAAGAGAGCTTACAGAGGATCCCAGATGTGACCACCTCTGCACTGCTCCCTCCTTACAATTCACTGCATCCATCTCCCCAACATTTGGCTCTTCCTGTGCCCTACAGGTCAATCACTGCCAGGGTTGTACAACACAGAAACAGGCCCTTCTGCCCACCACGTTGCCTGTTGTACTCACCTACACTAATCCCATTTACCCGCGTTAGATCCACTTGCCTTGGTGATTCAAGTACTTGTCTAGGTGTTTCTTAAATGTTGTGATAGTCTCTGCCTCCATCACCTCTTCAAGCCTCTCAGAATACTGAAAGGCCTGGATAGAGTGAACACGGAGAGGACATTTCCATCAGTGGGAGAGTCTAGGAACCGAGGGCACAGCCTCAGAATGAAGGGACGTCCCTGTAGAACTGAAATGAGGAAGAATTTCTTCAGCCAGAGGAGTGGGGAATCTGTGGAATTCGTTGCCATGAAGGGAGGTGGAGACCGTCATTGGGTGTATTTAAAGCAGAGATTGATAGGTTCTTGATTGGTAAGGGGGGGGTTTACGGGGAGAAGGCGGTTGAAAAAAAATCAGCAGTGATTGAATGGTGGAGCAGACGATGGGCCGAATGGCCTAATTCTGCTCCTACATCCTATGGTCTTAGGGCACTGTGTTCCAGACTCTCTGTGGGAAAAATTCCTCTTCAGACGTTCTCCAAACCTCCCTCCACCTTAAACCACTTCAGCCTCCAGTCTTCCGTCCTGTCCCAACTTAAGCTCAGCCGTCAGTGTTCTGTATTTCACCAGCTCCAATTCACCCATCACCCTCCAGGTTCACTGACCTATGCTGGTCCCTAGTCAAGAAACAACGTTCAGCTCGAGAATTCAAAATCAAATCTTCCCACCGCCTCCCCACCCCAATTCAGAACTCTGCTGCAACTTCAATTTTAATCGCTCCACTGGTAGCTATTCTTTCTGTAACATTGGAATCCCCTCCGTAAACCCCTCTCCTTTCATTTGCTGCTTAAAGCTGATGTCTGATAAGTCATTTGTCCTTACAGCCTCACCTCACGCAGCCCAGCGTCAAATTTGATCCAATCTAACAGCACGGAAACAGGCCCTTCGGCCCAACTGGTCCATGCTGACCAAGATTCCCATTTGGCCCACATCCCTCTAAACCTTTCCTATCCATGGACCTGTCCAAGTACCTTTTAAATGTTGTTAATGTACCTGCCTCAACCACCTCCTCTGGCAGCTCGTTCCATATACTGTACTGACCACCCTCTGGGTGAAAAAGTTGCCCCTCAGGTTCCTATTAATACTGTCTCCTCTCACCTATGTCCTCTAGTTCTTGATTCCCCAGCCCTGGGAAAAAGGCTGTGTGTATTCACCCTAGCTATGCACTTCATGATTTTGTACACCTCTATAAAATCACCCCTCATTCTCCTACGCTCCAATGAAAAGTGTCCCAACCTGCTCAACCCCTCCCCATAACTCAGTCCCTCAAGTCCCGGCAACATCCTCGTAAATCTCTGCACTCTTTCCAGCTTAATGGCATCTTCCCTGTAGCAGGGTGACCAAAACTGAACACAATATTCCAAATGTGGCCTCACCAACACCTTGTACAACTGCAACGTAACATCCCAACTCCTGTACTCAATGCCCTGACTGATGAAACGCCTTCTTCACCACCCTGTCTACCTGTGACTCCACTTTCAGGGAACCATGTGCTTGTACTTCTCGGTCCCTCTGTTCTACAACAGTCCCTAGGGCCCTGCCATTCACTGTGAAAGAGCTACCCTCATTTCTCTCCCCAAAATGCAACACCTTCCACTTATCCGGATTAAACTCCATTAATGTTACAAACATTTTACTGTGATAAAAGAAGCTGTATAAATGCAATTTGCTCTGACAGATTTCCGGTAGGTAGGGCAAGGGAGGGATGTAAACAGAAAATCAGAGCTTCAATACAAGTGATAGGAAAGAAAGGTTCACTGTGAATTCTGCTTTACCTGGCCAGCACCAGCCTTCATAATCGTTTCCATCCTTTGTCTTGACGTAGAGGTTTTTGGACTGGATAGCATTGTGAATCCTATAACCACTATCGATCTTAATGTGGGGGTCGACAATGCTGACCATCTAGGAGGGGTGATGCATGTACAGTTAGCAATCTAGGAGTTACAAACCTCAGAGAACACCCGCCCCCTTCACTTTGCCCCAGTACCTTGCGCTTCTTCGAGGCCAGGTTCTGCAGCATGTCCTTGGGATTGGGGAACTTGTTGGGGTCCCAGGTGAAGTACCTCTTCCCGTCCGTGTGTTCAATGTCCAGCCAGATGACGTCGTACGGGATGTCGTGTTCGTCGAAGCTAGCGTCCACGGTTTGCACGTCATTCTCGTCATTGTAGTTCCAGCGGCACTGGTGGTAGGCGATGGCGAATAGTGGGGGGAGGGCCTGTGTACCTGAGGGCAAGAGAGAACAGTGATGGGCTGACTTCAACATTGGCATTCACCCAGCTCCTCTTCAAGTGCCGATCCTGGGGAAGCGTACAGCACAGGAGGTGGACATTCTCTTGGTAATTGATTTATTATTGTCACATGTACTGAGATACAGTGAAAAAATTGTTTGCGTGCCATCCAGACAGATCATTCCATACATAAGTACATCGAGGTAGTGAAAAGGAAAACAGAATGCAGAATAAAGTGTTACAGTTACAGAGAAAGTGCAGTGCAGGCAGACAATAAGGTGCAAGGGCCATGAAGAGGTAGATAGTGAGATTAAGAGGATTGGGGGATGGCAAATGTTCCGTTGTTCAAGAAAGGTAATAGGGATAATCCTGGGAATTATAGACCAGTGAGTCTTACAATCAGTGGTGGGAAAACTATTAGAGAGGGATTTTTAGGGACAGGATTTGCAAGCATTTGGAGAAGCATAGGCTTATTAGGGATTGCCAGCATGGCTTTGTGAAGGGCAGGTCGTGCCTCATGAGCCTAATTGAGTTTTTTGAGATGACGACGAAACAAATAGATGAAGGTAGAGCAGTGGATGTGGTGTATATGGACTTTAGTAAGGCGTTTCACAAGGTTCCCCATGGTAGGCTCATCCAGAAAGTCATGAGGCATGGGATCCATGGAGACTTGGTTGCTTGGATTCAGAATTACCTTGACCACAGAAGGCAGAGGGTGGTAGTAGATGGAGAGTATTCTGCCTGGAGGTCGGTGACCAGGGATCTGTTCTTGGACCCCTGCTCTTCGTGATTTTTTTTATAAATGACTTGGCTGAGGAAGTGGAGGGATGGGTCCGTAAGTTTGCAGATGACACAAAGGTTGGAGGTGTGGATAGTGTAGAAGGTTGTTGTAGGTTACAACGGAATACAGACAGGATGCAGAGTTGGGTGGAGAAGTGGCAGATGGCGTTCAATCCAGAAAAGTGTGAAATGATACATTTTGGAAGACTGAATTTGAAGGCAGAATACAGGGTTAATGGCAGGATTCTTAGCAGTGTGGAGGAACAGAGGAATTTTGGGGTCCAAGTCCATAGATCCCTCAAAGCTGCCGAACAAGTTGATAGGGTGGTTAAGAAGGCTCATGGTGTGCTGGTCTTCACTAGTCGGGGTATTGAGTTCAACAGCCGCGAGGTGACGTTGCAGCTCTATAAAACTCTGGTTAGACCACACTAAGAGTATTGTGTTCAGTTCTGGTCACCTCATTACAGGAAGGATGTGGAAGTTTGAGAGAGGGTGCAGAGGAGATTTACCAGGATGTTTCCTGGATTAGAGAACATGTCTTATGAGGAAAGGTTGAGCAAGCTAGGGCTTTTCTTTTTGGAGCGACAGAGGATGAGAGGCGACTTGATAGAGGTGTATAAGATTATGAGGGGCATAGATAGAGTGGGCAGCCAGCACCTTTCCCCAGGGCAGCAATGGCCAATACCAGAGGACATCAGTTTAGAAAAATGGAGGGTTTGGGGCTGTGTAGGAGGGAAGGGTTAGGTTGATCATGAGGTAGGTTTATATAGGTCGGCACAACATCGTGGGCCGAAGGGCCCGTACCGTGCTGTACTGTTCTATGTTCTATCTTCATCGTATAAGAGGTCCGTTTAAGGTCTTGTAAGATCAGGGTAGAAGCTGTGCTTGAGTCTGGTGGTGTGTTTTCAAGCTTTTGTACCTTCTGCCTGTTGGAAGGTGGGAGAAGAGAGAATGTCCGGGGTGGGTGGGGTCTTTGATTATGTCGGCTGCTTTTCCAATGCAGTGAAGTGTAGACAGAGTCCATGGAGGGGAGGCTGGTTTCCGTGATGTGCTGAGCTGTGTCCACAACCTCTCTTGCAGTTTCTTGCGGTCTCAGGCAGAGCAGTTGCCGTACCAAGCAGTGATGCATCCAGACAGGATGCTTTCTGTGGTGCATCTATAAAAATTGGCAAGCGTCAAAGGGGGACGTTTTTTTTGCAAGATAGAAGTACCAAAATCAAGAGGGCATAGGTTTAAGATGAGAGGAAGGAGTTTTAAAGGGGATCCAAGGGGTAGATTTTCAAGCATTTGTATCTTCTGCCTGATGGAAGGGGGGGAGAAAAAAGAGAGTTTGTCCGAGATTGGGTGGGGGGGGGGGGGGGGTCTTTGGTTACGTTGGCTACTTTCCAGAGGCAGAAGGGATTGTAGACGGATCATAATCTCTGATTATGTTGTACCAGGTCTGTGGATCACTTTACTCTAATCAAGCCTTTGGCTCCACTAATACCTGGTAATAAAAGGCCGGGACAGAGCAGAGGGACCCAGGGACCTTTCAAACCGATGTAATAACAAAATTAAACTGAAAGCTTTGGAAAGGCAGAGAAATTAAACAGAGGATGTTATCACCAAGCTGTAAGTATATAAAATTCTGAGAGGCATATATAGGGTAGATAGTCTTTTTCTGCAGGGTGGATGTTTCAAATACTGGAGGGCATAGCTTTAAGGTGAGAGGGGAAAGTTTAAAGGAGATGGGCCAAGTTTCTATTTTTGCTTTAATACAGTGGCGGATGCCAGGAACACGCTGCAAGGAGAAGTGGTAGAAGCTGATGCAATAGCAACAATTAAGAGGTATTTAGACAGACACACAAACAGGCAGGGGATGGAGGGATATAGACCACGTGTTGGCAGATGTGCAGCTTAAATTGGCATCATGGTCAGCACAGACATTGTGGACCGAAGGGCCTGTTCCTGTCCAGTACTGTTCCATTTTACGTATGCTTAACAAAATCACTTGCACATTTTCTTCAGGCTATAAAATGCAGCTTTGTCTGCAGTCCAAGCACTAAATTTCTTTAAAATCTCTAAAGGATATTGCGTGCCACTGCAGCAACGTTTGGAGTGTTGCATCTTGGAAAGGAGACTGAAGATGGGCAGCATGGAACCAATTCTAAACGGGGTGCAGGAACAGAGAATGGACTGGGAAGGTGGCGAGTGGTGCGTGAGTACACGTATTCCTGCAACTTTCAAAGACTTGTGCAAGCTGAAAAGCTCTCAAAGTAAAATTCAAGTAGACCATTTGGGCCCTTGAGCCTAGTCCACAATTCATGACCGATCTTCTACCTTAGTGCCATTTCGCTGTACCGTCCCCTTATCCCTCAACGCTCAGAAGCCTATCCACCTCCATTTGATGTAACTCAATTATCGAGTCTCTACAGCTCTCTGGATGAAGAGTGTCAAAAGTCACAACTTCTTCATGAAGAGACTGCTCCCCCTCAGTGCTAAACAGCCCCTTATTCTAGGACCGTGCTCCCTGGTCTAAGACGCCTCAGCTCAGAAGGCTCAGGAAGTTGAGGCGGCACAGATTACACAGGCAAGTGTTGATTATTTTGGCAGGGGCAAGGGATAATTTGTTCAGTTTGAGATATTAAAGGGGAAACCTATAGGATAGACGGACAGAAGATATTTTTTTAACTACAAGGCAGGATGTAAAAACTGGAGCCCGGATCCAAGTGCAAAGTTGGAAAATACTT
The DNA here is from genome assembly GCF_009764475.1 of Pristis pectinata. NCBI lineage: Eukaryota > Metazoa > Chordata > Chondrichthyes > Rhinopristiformes > Pristidae > Pristis > Pristis pectinata. The sequence goes on from NC_067441.1 coordinate 2,284,718, forward strand.
CTACCTGTGAAATTTGGAACTCTTCTGGAAGGCCAATTAATTTAAAATTTTGAGATTAATAGATGTTTGTTAACCAAGAGTTGGATCCAGATCAGCTACATCTTACTGAACAGAGGATAAGTCTCAGGGGATTGAATGCCTCCTTCAAAGACGTACATTCACCACTTCCCCAAATTTCGGGTGTTACGATATTGGCAGCATTTGCCGTTGATGTACCTGTGAGCGAGGCGTACTGCTTGGAGACGTCCAACGGAGATGGCCCGAGCAGCAGGAAAACATCAATGATTCCGCTCTCCGACATCCAACGGACGTCCGTCTGGGGAATTTCATTCGCTCCCTGCACGTAGTCCAGCATCTTCCCAAACAAGGTCTGCAAGGATGTTGGCTTTGGTTAAAGGACAGCAACTAAGAACAAACAATATGCATTCTAAACCAGGGGAGCAGGGGGGTAAAAAGAAAATTCTTTCTGTATATTCCCTCCCCACCCCTAATGTATGTCTTAGAAGGCCATGTAGTTCATCACATCTATGCTGGTCAAAGGGTTACCACGCCCAATTCCACCTTCCAGTACCAGGTCTATAGATAGCCCTGCAGGTCACAACTTTTGTATTATACATACATATAAGCAATTTTCTGTTTCCGAGAACCTAAGGCTCCATCAGAAGGAGACACCTCGCCATCCTCCGGACCTTCCATCAGTAACAGCCCCAACTCGGAGGTGAGCACAGGTATGAGAAAACGCAAGTCTGGAGGGGTCGTGACGAGCCCCAACAATTTGTAGCACGTGGCATCTTTCCAAATACTGCTCGTCCTGCTGACCCCAAAGCCCACTTGCACATCTCCACCAAAGCTGTCTCCCAAGGAACTTTTTCACTATTAGCTCCTGCGCAGATGAACAAAACTCTCTTCCCAGCAAGACTCTGCACACGGCAAGTCAATTGGAACCTTAAACACCTTGGTCAATACAGCTTTATATCAAAGGATCTGGAGCAAAGGCAGTAGGTGGGGTTAAGGTGCATTTCCATTCTATATCTGACTCCAGTTACACAGTAACGTGGCTGATTCCCAACCCATTGAGAGTGCCCTGACCAGCTACATCTCTGCCTGGTACAGTAACTGTAACATCTCTGACCGTAAGACTCTGCAGAGAATTGCGAGTACAGCTGGAAAGATCATTGGAGTACCTCTTCCCTCCATCCTGGACATCTACAACACACGAGGCACATGCAAGGCCTGCAGAATCATAGATGACCCTTCTCATCCCTCCCATGACTTAGCTGTCCCACTGCCGTCTGGCAGGCACTACCGGAGCATCCGGGCCAGAACTACTAGACCGTACGATAGTTCTCTCCCCCAGGCTGTCAGGCTCCTGAATACCCTGGAGACAGTTTCAGACAAATGCCGCGTCAAAAGCCCTGGCTTGCACAACAGTGTATAAAAACTTTGGCTGCTGCTGAACATGTTTATACAATTAGTGCAACACACTGAGTTCTGTATTTTCTTCGTCCAACTCGGTTTTGCACTAACTCTGCACTAAATCTGTATTCTGTATACACCGTTTTTTGCACTATTTGTACTTGCACAATTTTTTTGTCTGCATTTATTGTACGTCTTCTGTTCTATGTACGTCCTCTGTTGTGAGAGTCTGGGGGAAACGACATTTCATTCCTCCCCGTGTTTTTATAGTATATGGGTGAACGACAATAAAGTAACTTGAACTTTGAACCATCCTCTGAAACCAACTCCATGCTCGTCTATTCCAACAGAAATGAGAAGACACAAGTGTTGCCGGCAAGCCAAACCCCAAATGAATTTCACAACAAATCATAAATCAAAGAAAATGTACATCTCAGAAGGCCATTCAGCTCCTCACATCCATGCTGGTCAAAGGGTTACCACACCCAATTCCACCTTCCAGTACCAGGTCCATAGATAGCCCTGCAGGTCACAACTTTTCTATCATACATTTTCTGTTTCTCCTGCAATTCTTTAGCAGAAGGAGACACAAGAAACTGTGGATGTTGGAATTTGGAGCAAAAAAAATACGAGCTGCTGGAGGAACTCAGCAGGTCAGGCAGCATCTGTGGAGGGAAACGGACAGTCAATGCTTCGGGCCGAGGTTCTTCAATCCAGACTGAAAGAAGGAAGACAGCTGGCATGAAGGGTGAGGGGAAGGGGAGGGGCAAGAGCTGGCAGGTGATGGGTGGATCCAGGTGAGGAGGGGGTGACGGACACATGAAGTCAGGTGAGGGAGGGAAGGGTGGAGGTAAGAGGCTGGGAGGTGATAGGTCGAGGCAACAGAGGGCTGCAAATGGTGGGATCTGATAGGAGAGGAAGGTGGAGCCTGGAACCAAATAAGGGAGGTGGGGAGGGGGGTGGCAGTGAGGGGGGGGGGGTGGGGGGGTGTGTGGGTGATGGGCAGATGGAGTGGGGGGGGTGGAGAAAGAAACTGGGTTATAGGGTGCTGGGTTTAGAAAGAAGGCTGGTGCACACAAGAGATTCTGCAGATACTGGGATCTGGAGCAACACACACAAGTTGTCAGGCAGCATCTACGGACGGAGATAAACAAGTCGATGTCTCGGGTCGAGACCCTTCCACAGGACTGCGTAGGGGGACATGGCTGGAGCAGGAGAGAAAGGGACAGAGCGGGGGGAGCAGGTTACCTGAAATTCAACGAGCACGTGTTGTAGGCTACCCAGGCAGGATACGAGGTGCTGTTCCTCTAAGTTTGCATTTGGCCTCACCCTGGCAGTGGAGGAGGCCGAGGACAGACAGGTCAATGTGGGAATGGGGAGGGGGATTAAAATGGTTGGCAACAGGGAGCTCCAGAAGGCCATTGTGGGCAGAGCGCAGGTGCTTGGCAAAGCGGTCGCCTAGTCTTCAGAACTCCAATACCACGCAAACGTTTTCTTCCCACCTGCCGCTGGCTCCGGCTTCCAGTTTACCCCTCTTCTGCCCCCCCTCAGCTCCCTGTGGGCCCCAGCCTGAATTACAGGTCTGGTTCAACAGTGAGACGTTACCCACCTTCCCGGCTGTGTTGGAGCTGATGTCAACCCAAGTCTCCGCAGCGTTAAGCCAGAAAATCCCCAGGGTGCGGCGAACATTGTGGGCCAGCATTAAAGGAACCGCCCCGTAGAGTGCCATGGGGTTGAATATCTCGTACTGGAACACATCAAGGTTGTACAAGCGGTATGGATCTCCACCACTGAAGAAATAGAAGGGGACATTGGATTACCAATTACTCAGACACACAGGGTTCGAACCCCCACCAGCCATTCAACAGGGTTTCAAGATGCATGCTCGACTACAGCCTTGAACAGACACACCTTTTGGTCACTGCAGGGATGAAGTCACGCACAGGAAGACACAACTTATTCTCAGGAATGTCCCGAAGCACTTTACAACACACCCTTTTTGCTTCGGATTGTATTTCATTGCTGTAAAGCAGTCAATTGGCAAGATTCCACAAGATGCAATGAGGTGATCACCAGGTCTTGTGTTTTGAGGGATGCTGACTGGTGAGGCATAAACATCAGATCCAGGCAGCAAGAAGAACTCCCTAGTTCTGCTTCTAACAGTGACTGAGAGATACCTTACATCTACCTGTGATGACAGAAGGGGCTTTGGTTTAATGTCTTGCCCCAAAGGCAAGGTCTGTGACATTGGGCTCATCACCCTGGAATATGGGGAGCATGTCTCTGAATGGGGCTTGAACCCACAATCTTTCCACAATGAGGCAAAAGAGGGCTATCAAGCACTTGACGTTTAACAAGGGGAAGAGTTACAAGTGACTGCAGATGCTGGAATCTGGAGCAAAATGCAAACCGTTAGAGGGGACTTAGTGGATCGAACAGCATCTGTGGGGGCAAAAGGATGGTCGACATTTTGACATCCCTCTGCCTCCACAGATGCTGGTTGACCCTCTGAGTTACCCCAGCAGTTTGGTTTTTTTGCTGCAAGGGGAAAGAGGTTTGTGGTCAGCGAGCATCAACTAAACTCTTACAATGGTAGACACGCACTTCGCCACAATGACTGCAGGCCACAGTTTAATTTCTACTGAGTGTACTTAGCAGTTTGCGAGAAAAAGAGGCTGGCGCTTACTCTGTAGTTTTGAGCTTCAGGTTATCAGCGTGCTCAGGGATCCCATACACATGCTCGAAGCCAGGCAGGGAGAAGTCCAGACCGACTGATGTAGGACCTGTGGGGAACACCAACACATCACATTGGAAACACTCGCACCTCTGCCCAGCTCCAGATCCCAAGCTTCAACTCAATGCCAGGAGCAATGCCCTTTTATCAAAGCAAATGGTCACACATACACAGTACCATGAACTTTAATAAATTTTTTTTTTAAAAGAGAGTTCTCCTCTCCCTCCCAGACTCAGTCTCTTCCATGCATGTTCTATGACAGGAATAGGGCACTTATTCCTGATCTTTTATTGGTCCCAGTCCTGTCATAACACAACCCCTACTCCTCAATCAACTCAAGAGAATAACAATAGGGCATTTTTGAGAATGGGAGTCTCCTGTCCATTGGCCGATTAACATTGGCCGTGGTTTACCGAGTGGCTGTGTAAAAACAGGGCACCCGTTTTAAGAGACAGGTGGGGCAAAACTGTATCTCCCGAGGGTGGCGAGTCTTTAGAACTCTGTTCCTCAAAAGGTGGAGAAAGCAGAAAGAATAATCTGCCAAAACCGAGCTGTAAATTCCTTTTGATCCATGCAGCACTGAACGTTACACTGGTTAGACAAACATCACAACTTTCACACCTGCACCAGGTCTCAAACCGCCTTTTAAATTGGTAAATTTGTTCATTATGTCACATATACCGAGAGACAGTGAAAAACTGTTTTGCATCCTATCCATACAGGTCAATTCATTTGAGGTAGTAAAAGGAAAATCAATAACAGAGTGCAGATAAAGGATCTCAGTAAGTCCTGATGAAGGGTATCAGCCCTAAACGTTGACTGTTCATTTCCCACCATAGATGCTGCCTGACCTGCTGAATTCCTCCAGGATTTTGTGTTGTTCCAGGTTTCCAGCATCTGCAGTCCCTCGTGTCTACAGAATAGTGTTACAACAGTACCTTACCACCAACAAGGTACTGTTGTATTGTACAAAACCTGTTCACTAGCTCCTCTGAGAAACGCCAGATAACTTGATCGTTAGCAGAGTTAAATGCAGTGGAGAACTCCTCTGTTCTTCATCCAAATGGAGCCCCGAGGGCCTTGATTTGACCCGTCTACTGAAAGGCAACCTTGCAGTACTCCCTCATCACATTGTCCTCCGAATACCTGGTGCTCCTTCAGTGCTGACAGAGTATAGGCCTGAATTATACCTGCATGGTCGGGAGTGGGCACTGACCTTCTCCCTCAATTCAGAGGCACAAGACGAGGCACCACATATGAATACAGGCCCGCCCCAGGTTACGTCAGGGTTCCCTTCCTGTGAACTGTTCGTAACCCGAACAGCTCGCGAGTCGGAAATGTGGCCACGGAGCGAGTGCCCCCACATGGCAGAAGTTTCTTGCAGCGGCAAATCCATCCCACCAGTCTCCCATATGTACAGGCCGGACACAAGTTGGGTGTTCGTAACCTGGGGGAGGACCCTGTGGAGCAGGAGGCAATTTGACACCTCCAGCCTGCCCTGCCATTTACTATTGTAGAAGACAATGGGACAGGAGCTCTGGTGAACAAAGGGTTACTCTCTCTCTCTACTGGTAAACAGCTTGAGCCACCTGCTTGGCGTGATAAGGAGCTGCTGAACTGTGGGGGCTTCAAGGCCACAAGGAAACAGGGTTGTTTGTGACTAACTGTGAAAGATGTGTTAACCTGTCTGGCTGCACACAGCAGCCTCGGCTTGACCAATGGTACTGTGAGCCGGTCAAGCATACCCAAATATGGGTATGCCTGTGCCGTAGGTGAACACCCACCAGAAAACAATGTATTTAGGTTTGTTAGCACCCAGTATTCTTTGAGTCGGGCCACGTGCAGGGAAGAGCAGCACTGACTGTTTGCTCCTCCGTGTACTCACTGATTGCAGTCTGTTTGTTAGAAAGTCAAGGATCCAGTTACAGAGGGAGGTGTTGAGTCCTAGGTCTCAGAGTCTGGTGACAAGCTTGCTCGAATTATTGTATTGAAGGCAAAACTGTAGTCAATAAACAATAGTCTAACTTATGTGTCTTTACTGCCCAGATGCTCCAGAGCTGAGTGTAAGGCCAAGGAGATGGCATCCGCTGTAGACCTGTTTCGTTGATAGGCGAATTGCAAAGAATTCGGGTAGAAGATACAGGAGCCTGAGGGTATGTACCACCAGACAAGGACAGCTTCTACCCCACTGTGATAAGACTATTGAACAGTTCCCTTATACAAAGAGATGGACTATGACCTCACGATCTACCTTGTTGTGACCTTGCACCTTATTACACTGCACTTTCTCTGTAGCTGTGACACTTTGCTCTGTACTGTTATTGATTTTACCTGTACTACCTCAATGCACTCTGTACTAACCCAATGTAACCGCATTGTGTAATGAATTGACCTGTACGATCGGTATGCAAGACAAGTTTTTCACTGCACCTCGGTTCAAGTGATAACAATAAACCAATACCCCCCACTCCCACTAGCATTAAACAAAGAACTTTTTGCACGCTCCTTGGTTCTGCTTGTGCTTGCTTTATTACAGTGCAGCTCAACTTTCACAATATGATCAGGGATGATTTGACTGTAACCTCAACTCCACATTCCCCAGTCACCCTTGGCCTCCCTAAATAACATTTAATGTTTCTGCTTCCTCTGCCCTTTCAGGAAGAGAGCTCTAAAGACGCATCACCCTCAACACCTACAATTTTGCCTTTTCTATATCTTAATATGGGTGGCCCATTTTTATACAGCCACTCGTGGGCAACATCAATCAGACAGTGGAGACACAAGAGAATGCAGATGCCGGAATCTGCAGCAAAAAAACTACTGGGGGAACTCAAGCTGCTTCAGTAGTATCTGAGGAGGCAAAGGGATAGTCGACATTTCAGGTGACATCCACAACAGCCTGTCCTGGTCAAATCACGTAGATGCCACAGCCAAGAAAGCTCACCAGTGCCTCTACTTCCTCAGGAGGCTAAAGAAATTTGGTTTGTCCCCTTTGACTCTCACCAACTTTTATCAATGCACCACAGAAAGCATCCTATCCAGATGCATCACGGCTTGGTACAGCAACTGCTCTGCCCAGGACCGCAAGAAACTGCAGAGAGTTGTGGACACAGCCCAGCACATCACGGACACCAGCTTCCACACCTTGGACTCTGTCTTTACCTCCCATTGTCTTGGTGTAGCAGCCAGCATAATCAAAGACCCCACCCACCCGGGTCATTCTCTCTTCTCTCCTCTTCCATCGGGTAGAAGATACAGGAGCCCGAGGGCACATACCACCAGACTTAAGGACAGCTTCTACCCCACTGTGATAACACTGTAATACAATGAGATGGACTCTGACCTCACAATCTACCTTGCTGTGACCTTGCACCTTACTGCACTGCACTTTCTCTGTAGCTGTGACACTTTACTCTGTACTGTTATTGTTTTTACCTGTACTACCTCAAGGCACTCTGTACTAACCCAATGTAACTGCACTGTGTAATGAATTGACCTGTACGATCGGTTTGCAAGAGAAGTTTTTCACTGGACCTCGGTACAAGTGACAATATTAAACCAATACCAGATGCTTCTCGACCCGCTGAGTTCTTCCAGTAGTGTGTTTTTTTTGCTCATCAATCAGTGCTTAAAGGGAGCAATGAACAATCTGCTGGAGGAACTCAGCGGGTCGAGCAGCATCTGTGCGGAGGGGGGTGGGATCTGTTGACATTTCAGATTGAAACCCTACATCAGGACTGAGAGTGGAGATGGCCAGTATAAGGGCAGGCATAGTAGTGTAGCGGTTAGCGTAATGCTATTACAGCGCCAGTGACCCGGGTTCAATGCTAGCCACTGTCTGTGAGGAGTTTGTATGTTCTCCCCGTGTCTGCGTGGGTTTCCTCCAGGTGCTCCGGTTTCCTCCCACATTCCAAAGACATACGGGTTAGGAAGTTGTGGGCACGCTACGTTGGTGCCGGAAGCGTAGCGACACTTGCAGGCTGCCCCCAGAACACTCTACACAAAAGGTGCATTTCGCTGTGTGTTTCAAGGTACATGTGACTAATAAAGAAATCTTATCTTATTTTAAAGAGGAGAAGGGAAGTGGTGAGAAAGGTGTCCGAGGTGATTGGTGGACTGAGATGGGGTGTAAGATGACAGGCACGTTGCACCAGGTAGGGGAGGGGAGTCGGGGTGGAGTTACTTATCACAGTCCAGCACTGGGAGCCCTTTGTGTTCCTGCTCATCTCCCCTGCCAGCTGTCTGCAACCTTCACCCTCCTCTTCCCCCACCTCGCTCCATCTGCCTCTCCGTGTATATTTTCCCCTCCCTCTGTATCTGCCTCCACTTCTTATTGACCTGCCACAATCTCCTCGCAGTCTCGTCTCTCCGGTTTCTCCAGCGAACGGTTTAGGCGCGATAGTGTTTTAACTACATCACGTACTTCGCATTCAGGTTAATTCCACAAGTTAACAAACTTTCTCTCTGGGCTGCCTGTGAAGTATTACCATTGGGTTTGGAGTCCGTATGAGTTTTAAATGTCTCCTCCCACATTCCAGCCTCGTCCTCGGTCGCCTCGCTCTCCTTTTGAGAATCTGCGTCTTCGGGCTGTTGGAAGGCAGTGACATTCACAGTTTACCACACAAGAAATAGGCCAAAGGCTCGCGCATTCCTTGCTCCTCCAACCCTTTCCAGTACCATGGGCTTTCCCCCTCAGTGTTCACCTCAACTGCTCCCCGTGGAAAGACTTCCACAACTCCCAAACTCTGTATCACATTTATTTTCAGTGCCCATCTCATACTTAGAACCTCCAAACTCACAGTCATAGAGAGATACAGCACGGAAACAGGCCCTTTAACCCACTGAGTCTGTGCCAACCAGCCATTTACGTTAATCCTACACTAATCCCATGTTTTATTCTCTCCACAATTTTATCAGCTCCCACCAGGTTCCACCCCTCACCTATACACTAGTGGCAATTTTTAGTAGCCAAGTTAACCTACCAACCCACAAGGGGATGTGGGAGGGAAAGGGAACACCCGGGGGAAACCCACGTGGTCACGGGGAGAATGTGCAAACTCAGGGTGCGTGCATGCATGCACGCACACAGTGCCGGAGGTCGGGATTGAACCCAGGTCTCTGGAGCTGTGAGGCAGCAGCTCATCTCTATGTCCACCTTTGGTCGGTTTATCTCAGAGCTAGGCATTTAGCAGTGACCTGATGGTAATCAGTCAAATGTAAGGAGCTGGGTAGGGTCTTGAATTTATAGAGTGTTTAAACAGATTGGGAGATGTGGATTTAAACTGCACAACATGACAGATGGGCTGGATCTAGCACCACTGTTTTGTCAGGGACTTAAGCGGTCTCTGGAATACACTGCCTACTGGTGTGCTGCATACTGATTCTCTGTGAGAAGGAGACGGCTTGGTTCTTGACTAGAGCAGAGATCACATCAGTTCAAAGATAAGCGACTTCCTAGACTAGTTCATTTCACTTACATGACCCACAAACAGCAAAAGGTGGAGAGCAATTCTCCAGAGAATTTCACCCCCTTTAACCCCAGACTTTTCACCTCTAAGAGGAGCAGCTGCAGAGATCAGAGGCAGGACCTGAACGAAAAGGTCTCAGACAGACACAAAAGATCGCAGACGCTGGAATCTGGAGCAAAGAACTGCTGAGAGGCAGCATCTGCGGAGGGAAATGGGCAGTCGATGGTTCAGGCCGAGACCTTTACTCTAGACTGTCTCACATTTCGTTTTATCCTCCTGTGCCATTCAGCCCATGGAGCCTATGCTAGTTCACAGAACAATCCCGTCTCCCACTCACTTCCCTATAACCTATTCCCTCTCACATGCCGACCAACTCCTCCCTAATTCTCCTGCTAGTCACATACACCAGGGACAATTTACAGCAACAATTAACCCGCTAACCCGCACGCCTTTGGGATGTGGAAGGAAACCAGAGTACCTGGGGGGGGGGGGGGGGGGGGGGGAAGGGGAAAGAGGGGAAGGACCTACAAAGTCATGGGGAGAGCGTGCAAACTCCACATACAGACAGTGCTGGAGGCCAGGATTGAACCTGGGTCTCTGGAGCCACGAGGCAGCTGCATTAATTGCTGTAACACTGCGCCACTCAGAGAAGTCCCTGTCGTAACTGAGTGAGTTCTTCCGCTGCCCAGTTGAACAGCAAGTCTTCAGGGTTGATGGGCTGGGTTAGAAAGCCAGGGATATCATTACCACCTCTAGCTCACAGATCAAAGCCCTGCTACCTCGGACTGACCTGCCCCACTGGATCCGTTTTGCCATCGTCAGGCTCCAGCTCCTTTTTCACTTCCTCACTCTCCGCACTTTCGTCTTTCTTCTCGCTGAAAGATGGAAAAGTGAAATGGTACAGTCCTGCAGTCACAGCCGCACATTTGTTTAAATTCTCTTGCTGCTCAGCTGTGGAAACTGCTTTGAAGGCAACGCTCCAAGCTGCCCTCTTCGTCCTGCCATCCCATCCCATCCCACCGCATCCTCAAAGACTGCCCGCTTGTGCCACTAACAATTCACCAGACTGCCTGCACGTCTATGGGTGTGAACACCAAGGACTGCCAGCTTCTGCCATGTCCAACACCAGACAGGAGCTGGGATCTGGATGAGGACAACAGGCAGAGCAGTTTCATTGGTGGTATACAGGTTGCCAAAACCCCAAAGCGTCAATGAGGTCCACATTTCACCAGACCCCATGTCCATTTAAAAAGCAGCAGAGAACCACAGAGACATGGCCCATCTCTCTGTAAAGCTGGGCAGCAGGATTTTGGCTGACTTTGGGTCCAAACTCAAAGTGAGTCCCCTATACTGACCCCTGGTCGACCAACATCTCAGGCTTCAAATGTTCACGCTCATTTCTGAATTCTTACTCATTCCTCACCTCTCCCCATCCCCAAATTTCTTCCACCTCTACAAACATCAGGGATCTCTTGGTTTCTCCAGTTCTGGGCTCTTGGGGATCCTGATTGCTATTGACCTGATACCGAGGGTTGGCCCTCCACCCTCACCACCCAAGCTCCTCTGCCTCTTTCCCCTCCTTCATCTATTCCTTCCATTGACCCAGTTACCTCCTTGGGTGCATCAGGGTTAAGTTTCAGTTGGCATGGTGTTAAAAATTAATGGAGAGAAGTTTGGCTGCACAAAGTGGATAAATCACCTGGCCCAGACAGGATGCATCCCAGGTTAGGTGACGCTGTGTGATGCAAGGGAGGAAAGAAGTCATTGAGTCACAGCACGGAAAGAGGCCCTCCAGCCCACCGAGTTCGTGCCGACGATCCTATTTCATCCTCCCAGTTACTCGTCAACTCCCCCCCGGATTCTACCACTCATCTACATACTTGGGGCAACTCAAGCATCCAATTAACCCACCGACCTGCACAGCTCTGGGAATGTAGGAGGAAACCAGAAACCCACACAGTCTCAGGGAGAGCATGCAAACTCCACACACAGAAAGAGCATCAGAGGTCAGGATCGAACCCAGATCACTGGAACCACGAGGAAGTGGCTCCACTAGCTGCCCGGTAGAGAGACCCTAGCAATAACAGCCCATTATTTTCCAAATATCTCTGGATTCGGAGATGGCGACAGAGGATTGGAAAATTGCAAGCATTCTAAAGAAGTGGGGATATACTCAGCAACACTGGGGAAAATTCTAGAAAGAAGAAACAGGGCCAGATTACCTGACATTTGGACAAGTGCAAATTAATTGGTAAAAGGCAATGTGAATTAGTTAAACATGGTTTTCCTTTAACATAGAAAACCTACAGCACAATTCAGGCCCTTCGGCCCACAAAGCTGTGCCGAACATGTCCCTACCCTAGAAATTACTAGGCTTACCCATAGCCCTCTATTTTTCTCAGCTCCACATACCTATCCAAAAGTCTCTTAAAAGACCCTATCGTATCCGCCTTCACCACCGTTGCCGGCAGCCCATTCCACACACTCACCACTCTGAGTAAAAAACTTACCCCTGACATCTCCTCTGTACCTACTCCCCAGCACCTTAAACCTACGTCCTCTTGTGGCAACCATTTCAGTCCTGGGGGAAAGCCTCTGACTATCCACTCGATCAATGCCTCTCATCATCTTATACACCTCTATTAGGTCCCCCCCCCATCCTCCGTCGCTCCAAGGAGAAAAGGCCGAGTTCACTCAACCTGTTTTCATAAGGCACTCTCCCCAATCCAAGCAGCATCTCTGTAAATCTCATCTGCACCCCTTCTATGGCTTCGACGTCCTTCCTGTAGTGAGGCAACCAGAACTGAGCACGGTACTCCAAGGGGAGTCTGACCAGGGTCCTATATAGCTGCAACATTACATCCCGGCTCCTAAATTCAATTCCACGATTGATGAAGGACAATACACCATATGCCTTCTTAACCACAGAGTCAACCTGCGCAGCTGCTTTGAGCGTCAACAATAGGGTTTTTTTTAAATGAAGAAAGAGAGGGCATTGATGGGGGAAATGCAAGGCTTCCAAAAAGGCATTTCATTAAGTACCACATAATAGGTTTGCGGACAAGATCGAAACCAAGAGAATAAAAGTTGTAGTGTCATGGCTAAAAATTTGCCTCAGTAACAGGAAATGGTAGTAATGAAAAGTTGTTTTGTGGACTTGAGGGAAGTGTATGATGAAATCTCCCAGGGAATATTTATCAATGACTTCCAAAGCTGCAGATGACACAAAATTAGGTAGTAGTGTGAACTAGTGACAGACTTCGTGGTGATAGAAACAGATTGGTGGAATTAACAGATGAAATGCAGCACCGAGAAATGCAAAGTGTTACTGCTGGGTAGTAAGAATGCGAGGCAGCGATAAAAGCTAGAGGACATCATGGTTTAAATGAAGTACAAGGACAGATTAGGGACACTTGTGTGTAGTTTGTTGGACACATTGAGGAAGTAGTTTAAAAGGCATACAGGATCTGGAAAGTAATGCCCACTAAATCACAGTTGCACCCAGTACAAACCTAGCTGTGACTGACAGTAGGGCACTGAGTCACAAGATGGACAAAGTCTCCTCAGCTGGCAGCATACGAGTGAAGGAATTTGGGTCGATTTGCTATTACCTCTTCAACTGCTAAGAGGCTAATTGTCCAGCTGAGACTGGCTAAGAGCAGGTTGCGCTTCCAACAACAGACCAATTCTTCAGTCTGGGCCATTTCTGCTAATACAATATCGAAACCATAGCAGCCACACAGGAGAGAGCACTACCGAAATTAAATGGGAACAATCGATGGATCTGACCCTGAAGACCCACATCAAATGAACTACAGAATCGGCCCAAAGTCAGGAGCCAGAGCAGGTGGATTACTGGGTCCTTCAACAGCACAGCCAGAAGAGAGAGGAAAAAGCTTTGCCACAGCTGAGCTGCTGCTGAACCCTCACTGATCCCTGTGTCACCCAAACTGGCGACTCCAACATACCCCTTGCCAACCTTCCTCCATTTTACCTTCTGATCAAGACTACCCAACTCGAGGAGAAGGACATTTCCACCATGGCTCTCAAATGGTACACATGCCCCTTAATACCGACAAATCGGGGCCAGAACCCAGAGTTACATTTGCCCTCGATTTCCTTATGTTTTCATCTACCTGAGAGGTGTTCTGCTGGAGGTTTGAACAGAGTTGATTTTAAAATCCCAACATTAATTTGCAATCAGTAGTGCCTGCTAGAACAGGAGGGAGGGTGGATTTGAACCACCCGCTATCCCTGCTTACAGCCTGCAAAACCTGGCTTTGCCTAGGAGCCTTCTCCACTCCGCACCCCCCTCCTCCCCCCCACACACCTACTCTATTCCTCCTCCTATTTGAGATAGACCAAGTTTGTCCAATCCTGTACCAGGGAGTCCATGGTCACATGACCTTGCAGTCTTCAACCACTAGTTTTTCTCAAGGACCCTTTCGCAAGACGAGGGCATGGTGTCAACCTTGCATGCAGGACAGAGAATAGTGCACACTGTGGCAGTAGCAGGCTGTTAGGGCAGTGGAACCATGCAGAATCTATTCAAAATCTCCCGATGGCTGTGCATGTCGAAATCCCACACAGTACAGAACCAGGCCTTAGGGATTCGATTCCTGGCCGTGGCAGTTGAGGAAAGGAGGGTCCCTCATTTCATAGCCCTGAGATCTTCCCTTAATCTGCTTTATTCCAAAGAAAACACCTCCAGTCAAGCTTCTTCTCATAACTAGTGTCCAGCCCTAGGAACATCTTCAAATCTCCTCTGCAACCTTATTGCAATCACATCCTCCCTGTAACATGAGGACTAAAACCGTACATAGTGTTCTGACGGTGTACAATACTGTTCAAACTCAACCTCCACCACTTGCATTCCTTGGATCTCATACTTTGTAACCGCCCCCCACCCCCACATCCAACCTTTATGAACTTCATTTGACAGGAAGCATAGCCACTGGTTAAAACGACCAGGTCACCTCTACTGTCACAGGGGCAAGAAGAGCGTCAAGAACAAATCAGAAACTTGCAAATCATATACGTGATACATAGGTAAAATACTGGTGGATCTGAAATAAAAGCAGGAAATGCTGGAATCACTCAGCATCTGTGGAGAGATAAAAGGTAACGTTTAAAGTCAACTTGATGAACGGGTCATTGGCATGAAATGTTAAGATATATCCCTGCACAGTTAAATTTCAGCTGGGTTTCAAGGGATCGGCATGCATCTTACATTGATGAGGCAAAGATATTTGTCGCACTCCAGTCACTGTTCTCGATGCATCAAATAGGGGCTGTTGGTAGGACAATCATGACACCATCTCCTCAGCCAGGAACCAACTTCCCTCCCCTATAACCAACCCCAGTCCCAAAAACCAGAGGGTTGCTGCCCAACACCCACCACACAAAAAAAAATCCTCCTGATAGGATTAGTGGAATCGGCAACCAATAATTAAACCCAGAACCTGCAAGCCAATATTGCAATCAGTGTCCTACAACATTCAGACATCTTCAGCCTGTCATGCCTCGGCACATTAAAGAGAACTGAAAAAACCGGCATTCAGCTAAACGTGGTCAGTTTCGGTACAAGTGGGTGTGCAGCCATCAAGTAGCGGCAGGCAGTTAAGCCCCAGGAAAGGTTCCTTCTCAGGGCCACTGCAGATAATCTGCGTTTAAAACAAATCCGAGAAAAAAAACAGACAAATCAGCAATTACCGTTCCAAGTGATTAGCAAACACAGGAAAGGGACAGTTTCATTCTCCAGTCACAAGGCAGCTAGAAGCGGCAGATTCCCATTTTGAGTTTTGTTTTAGGGTTGCAACGTTGTACAAGGTTTGCTCGTGCTTCCAAAGTAGCTCCTTTCTCACCTCCTCTTGCTCACAGCCCCGGGCCAATCCCGGCGACTGTCCTCTAACCAAGAGGCGGGATGGCAGATTGTGGACCGGGGGGGGTTGGGGGGTGGGTTGTTTAAAGCACTGATGGTGCCACAGAGAGGCAGGATGTGTGCATCATTGCAAAGATTCTTCTGCCCCCTACGAGAAGGGGGATCGACAAGGCTAGAGGAGGAATAGGTTGGGGGAGGGGAATTGCCAGCCTAGGCTTCCTGTGTCTCATGCACCCCAGGAACACCAAGTGAGCCACATCCCAGCAAGTTGCTAGCCAACGGCAAGGAGGAACCACAGGGAGAACAAAGGCGTTAGTAATAAAACTCCAATAATCCAGCATCCTGACCGTTTGGCATCTGATTCACTGGTTAATCTGGAACATGAGTTGGAGGACATTCACAGTGTAAGCTGGCTGTGTGGACAGAGCAGTGCTTGTCTACAACCTGCTCTCTTTCAACTCATCAGGTTCACTGAAAATTTATTATACCACCATGTAACGTGCAAAAGAAAAATATTAGTGGGAGTGACATCCAATAACCCAGAAAATCTGCCAGTCCTGCACCAGTCCAAAGGGTGCCAAATTATCGGAGCTCTACTTTAGCAGGAAGAGCAAGGGCCAGTGATAAAAGAGTGCAGATGCCACACTAGTCTACAGGAGTTACTTCTCAAGAAAGAGCAGCACCAGCAAACAATGATAATGCATTTAATACCCGCGAGGCAAAGTGGAGAAAGAAAAAGGCCAACAAAAGGGGGGGGGATGGTGGAGAGATAATTTGTTACGTTAGTAAAGCACAACAAGCAGAGAGGCAAAGCATGGGCACAGCCTAAGGCAGTCACCCTTCTCCTCAACCCCCACAACACCACTGCTCATCCGACAATCCCATCCTATTTACGCTGGATCGGATTGTAGGATAAGCAATGGGATCCTACTTCCCACCTCCTCCCGTTTTGACAGCAAGGACGTTTCTCCTAGATACCACCCCTCTGAAACAGCAATTGGTTCCTTTGTCCTGTCAGTGTCCAATCAAAACCAAAAGGTTATTTTTACTCTGTAGTTTGAGTAAGGTGGACGAGATAACTCCTGCCTAGCCCACGAAGAGCAGGATGTGCTCGGATCCCCACTGACCAGGGAGCATGCATCATCCAAGAGGCAAGTAAGCCCTCCCCTAATAACTTGAAGCTAGTCTACACAACAGCACAGGCACCATCAGGATTGGTCCAGTGGACCTCCAGTGCAGGGGCACCACTTGAAGCTTCAAATGCACTACTGCCTCCCACCCAACGATTACCTTCAGCAGATGGAGGGAGACACGAGTATAGCTGGCCAGGGAGAGTTGCTGTGGAAGTACTATTGTTATACGGGGCATCCCTCTCCCAGACTAGAGTGCTGACCAAAAAAAAACAGCAACATTCACTCTTTCACCTCCCAATTCCCCGTCCACCCCTCTCTCCAAATCCATCACAGTAGTTTTGGTTTTAAATAAAAGAGGGTCAGGAAGACACTTTCGTTGGAAAAATGTCCTTAATAGAGGGGGGTGGTGGAGGCAGTAACTCATAACATTTAAGTATCAGAATGAGCACTTGAATAGCCAAGGCAGAGGAAGCATGGTAAATGGGATTAGTATAGATTGGTACTTGATGGTCAGCTTGGACACTGAGTTCTCGTGCCGTATGACCATGAGAGAGCAGAGGCTGGGAAGGGTGGAGGGCAGGGGAGACTCTGGAAGAAAAATTGGGAAGGAGTCACCTGTTGGGTGGTGGCGAAATCCCACAGGATTGGGTGGAATTTATTATCGACCCCCTGTCCAACGTTTTTCCCCAATGGGATGTAAGGAATAGTGAAACCAGCATGCATCTTCAGTGGTGAGGTTAGGCTGAGAGAGACACCTTCAACAACACACTGCTCCACTGAAATAATCCTCAGTGACTCCTAAGGTTAAAACAAAAACCTAGCACTCAGAAGTCTAGACATCTACTCCTTCCCCTTATTCCATGGTCCACTGTCCTCTCCTATTCAGATTCCAACTTCTTTGTCACTTCCACCTCCCAGCTTCTTACACCACTCTCCCCGGCTATCGCCCCTCCTTCTTGACCCAAAACACTGACTGTCCATTTCCCTCCACGGATGCTGCCCGACCCGCTGGGTTCCTCCAGCACCTTTCTGTGCTGCTCCAGATTTCCAGCACCTGCAGTTTCCTGTGTCCACATCTGCCTTGTTTTTATTTTGGATTCTGCTCAGCAGTTCCTGACCCGGTGAGCGGACACCCATCAATGATTCAACAGACGACCCCTCCCCACAAACTCCCTTCCCCAGGGGCAGAGCTTGACATCCAATAAACACAACTAGCCTGGGAGGCTGCTGAGCAAATTACCAAACCTAACCTCTACACAACATGCCGTGCAATCAACGCAAAGCCCTTCTGGGTTTTGAGATACAGAAGTCAAATATTTATAGATATTTTACTCAGCCCATCTAGAAGCGCAGTGCAAAAGGAAAAACAAGTTGCATGCAGTTTTAACACATGCAGTGAGTGTAGCATGCTTGAGGGGTACAGGCAGCTTTGGATTCATGCTTCCCAAATGGTTCTACCACAGGGGTGTTCCTCTCTTGCCTCGCACCTGGGTGTACTGGGAGCTCACTGATCGGGATATATTGCCGCGATTAGCCTTCAGGGGCACATCAGAAAGGTAAACGAAATAGGTACGAGTCACTAGTCTTCCCAATATTTCCTCTGATTCTGTAAAATATCCTCCCCCAGGTACCTTATGGAAACTCTACATATTTTGGCTAATTTCACAGCCTGGTTTTAAAAGGGGAGCTTCCAAAATTGAGGAGCTGTGTGGAGCATTTCTTGTTTCCCCACCGTTGCACATCCCTTTAATATCGTTGCAACCCTAAGCAACAGCACAAACAGGACTGAAAAGACAGCGTTGGTGCATCATTTACCTAATGAACACGTTCTTGATCTTACTCCACATGCTACCGACTGTGCTACTAATTTTTTCCGTGTAACTGAGGGGAGTTGCAAAGAAAAAAAAGGAGGAAAAACAATGGGGTAAAAGAATAACAAAATAAAAACAAAATGAGTTTTCAGTTGACGTAGTTCAGAAGACAGCAAAATACCACTAATTCATACATTGCAGAAAGAGGAAGAAAAATCTGCCCGTCTTCTGATGCCACAACTAATGGGATCCAGTACAACACTGGAGGCTGAAGAGTGGGGAGTAACGTCGGAGATAGGGAAATGTTTGAAAGATCGAGGAATTGAAGTGTGGGGAACTGGCATAGAAGAGGAGTTGTGGCCAGCATAGATCAGCTATGATCATACTGAATGGCAGGCTAGGCTTGAGGGGCCGAGTGGCCTACTCCTGCTCCTATCCTCTTGTATTATTGAGAACCCAGCACCTTAAATCATCAGGCTTCAGTAGCTCAACGGGTCCGTAAAGCGCTGCAGCATGCAACGTTGACGTTGGGGTGATATATGGAGCTCAGAAAAATAGAGGGCTATGGGTAAGCCTAGTAATTTCTAAGGTAGGGACATGTTCGGCACAACTTTGTGGGCCGAAGGGCCTGTATGTGCTGTAGGTTTTCTATGTTTCTATGAAGAGGCTATCGAGAACAATCAGGAGCTCAAGTTCCCAATAATTACTGCAATCTCTGCCCCAGTGCGAGGTACAAGCTCAGTAGCCAGAACAGTGCTCCAGAGTGGGAGACGTGGCACAGACAACACGATCTTCAGATGCTGGGTGATATTACAGCCCAGGCCCATTCCATTCACACCTAACATCCACACTCCAGTAGGGAATGTAAAGAGGGATTCATACTGGATCACCCTCCCTCTCTGGCAAGGAGACAAAGTCAGAAGTCCAGCAGATGGAATCAAACAGAACATCTGAGGGGATACAGCTTCAAAGGGCATGGGAGCGGCAGGGAGGGTAAGGAGGCAGCGATGTGACTGCTATAATCACTGGGATGGTCCAAGGAGATGCACAACAGCTGAACTGGACAGAAAAGACCGGCAGACTTTTCCCCTCCCAAGCAAAATTAGAGACAGTGAAGACAGTCTAAAGCAATGTTAACACTTCACATATTTTTAATAAAGTGAATGGGAAAAATCCACCAATCACGTGGAGGATGCCCTGCCCTTCATACAGAAGATGCATCGCACCCTTCACTGTGTAGAAAGGTATTTTCTCTCTCTCTCTCTCTCCTCCAGCTCCTACAAGGACATAAAATTCTCTACTCTCCAGACTGACACAAGGGATCAAGTGTACGCAGTGACAGGGTGGAGACCTTCCCCACAGAGGGTCTCATCTTCAGCAAGGGGGTGGGGAAGGGTAGAATAGACAGGAAGTGGGTAAAATATTGAAAAGAAGAACATAGATTGTGAAGGGAAGTAGTGGTAACAACTCTTAGAAAACAGGGCAGTGTTTCAAGGCCAGAGTACACAGGAAAATCTAAATGGACTAGAATACAGGAGACTCCAGGAGGTAATGTTGGAGGGAGCTGAACATCGCACAAATAGCTCAGGGACAAAAGGCAAGGAGAAAGGAAGGGTAAATAGTGTTCAAACACACAGTAAAGGCTGTTGCAGGGCATGGAATAAAACCCTACTTCAATGCAAAGATCAGACACAATTTCTGGACAAATCCATGTGTCTAACTTCCATCGGTACTACTCAGGAGGAGACATCCAACATCCTCCACCATCACCAACACACCCACTGCAAACATGATCAAGGCATTTGGTTACAATGTGAACAAGCCTTGGTTCTGACCGATTCAGAGTTTAGTCTTGCCCAACAGAGGCCACATTTGGAATATCGTGTTTGGTTTTGGTCACCCTGCTACAGGAAAAGATGCCATTAAGCTGGAAAGACTGCAGGGGAGATTTAGGAGGATGTTGCCAGGACTCGGGAGACTGGGTTATGGAGAGAGGTTGAGCAAGTTGGGACTTTTTTCACTGGAGCACGAAGAATGAGGGGTGATCTTATAGAGGTGTATAAGATCATGGGGGGCATACATAGGGTGAATGCACTCAGTCTTTTTCCCGAGGGTTGGGGAGCCAAGAACTAGAGGGCACAGGGAGATATTTAATAGGAACCTGAGGGGCAAGTTTTTCACCCGGAGGGTGGTCAGTATATGGAACGAGCTGCCAGAAGAAGTGGGTGAGGCAGGTACACAAACATTTAAAAGGAACTTGAACAGGTACATGGATGGGAAAGGTTTAGATGGACATGGGCCAAACACAGGCAAATGGGACTAAGCTTAGATGGGAATCTTGGTCGGCATGGACCAATTTGTTTCCGTGCTGTGTGACTCTATAACAGATTTAGTTTTTACAATTTAATGATAAACAGTCTGATCCCAAACAAGAGGGGTAGGAGGAAGAGGAAAAAAGTAGGTGCATCGTACATTGCCTTCAGGAAAGCTATTTAGAGGATTTTATTGTAAACTTAACACATTAATGATCTGGAAGCAAGCCAAGAAGGTTGTGTTATAATAAATATAGTCTTCATGGAAAGCTAAAGGATCAAAACTTAAAAATAACTTCTTCACCCAGAGGGTGGTAGATCTTCAGAAATCTTTACCCATGAGGGCTGTGAAGGCTGAATATATTGAAGACAGATGGATAGATTTTTGGATATGAAGGGAATCAAGGAATCCGAGGTAATGCCGAGAAATGGTACTGAGGTAAAAGATCAGCCATGATCTTATTGAATGGTGGAGCAGACTCAAGGAGCTGAATAGCCTGCCCGCCACGTCTATTTCTTATGAAACTACAAAGTGATACGATGAGAGAATAAGACAATAAAAGAAAAATTTACATTTGGCATTTTCCAAATGCAAGGTAATAAGGCATTTTTCATTAAGAGTGAAGAGACTCATTTCCTTAAAAAGACAGCAACAAGGTAACTGGGCACTAAGAATGCAAAAAGGTGATTACTTAAAAAGGTAACGATGAGACTATGTAAAGGACACAAGCCAAGTGGAAGAATGAGAGGAGACCTCATCGAAACTTACAAATTTCTTAAAGGGGTTGACCAGCCAGATATAGGGAAGGCATTTCTCTCGACTGGGATTCCTGGACCAGGGGCACAGTTTTAAAATAAGGAGTGGGTAACTTAACATCAAGATAAGAAGAAATTGTTTCATAAGAGGGTGAAACCTTGGAATCCTCTACTCTGGAAGCTTAATGTCACGATTGTTCAGAACTGAGGTCGATGGACTTCTGGGCAGTAGGCAAGTCAAGGGGTGTGGGGATAGTGCTGGAAAATGGGGTTGAGGTGAGAGGTGTGATCTTGATGTATGGTGGAGGCGGGTTGAAAGGCCACATGTCCTGCCCCTTCCAAAGCTTTAATAGGGGCTCACTCACAGTATTGGGCTCCACACTGTGGCAAAGAACATTACCTCCGTGGCAAGTTGACAGATTCAAAAGCAGGCTGGTTCTCAGCATGAGGAGATAAATATTTATCTGGAGTTATTATCACTAGAACAATGCACGTAAAGGTGGCGGGGGGAATAATGGTCAAGAAATCCTGAGATGGTTTGGCAAAATAGATAGCAGACTGTTGCAGTATGAGAGAGGGGGTGAGGACTCCAGAACAAGGGAAATGGAATCAAGATTAAAATTAAAAGATTTAGACCAGAATACTAGAGAAAGTTCACAACAGAGTTCAGAGGCTGGTGAATCAGTTCTAACGCTTAGAAATAAAGGGGAAAACAGTATCAACCTTCAAGATTAGATTGGACAAAGGACCAATGGAATACAAGAGCAGGGCGAATAAACATGATAAGAGCGGTTTGCTCACACGGAGAGCAAATACAGATATGGACTAGCCAGGTGGAATTGACCAGTTTCCCCGAGATTAAATGTTGATGTATTTTAAGGCCTGACAGTAAGATGGTTAGATAGCACTCAGGCTATAGCAGGCCAAGAGATAAGTAAGAAACATTCAAGATTTTTGGGTGGTTCTACTTGAACTGAGCTTAGAGTCACCACAAAGTTGTTCTAACAGATGAAATAATGAACTTAGGTGACACAAGCAGAAAATAATAATAGAAATAGTTTGCCTTCGCTCCAGGGTTGCCAGTCTAGGAGGATGGTGGAAGAGAGAGAAAGGAAATGGTGAATATTTTCCCCCCACCTGTTTATCGTTAACAGAGGCAGTCAGGTACTCACGAGTCCTTCCTCTTGCGCATGTGCTCGAACACCATCAGTCCCCGGGAGTTGATACTGAGCAGCAGCTCGTTCCCAGTCATGATGTCCATCCTGAACGGTTTGGAGGTGATGATCAGCTTATACAGGTTGTTGCCGAAACCCAGCTCTAGGCTGCTTTCGTCCTTCCCGATAACCGTTAGGCTACAAACCAGAGACAGCACCGTTCATTTCCAATGCTTCAGATCAATGTCAGAGGAAAAGCTTACAGATGTGGGTGCACTAACTGACCTTGGGGGTGGGGTGGGGTGGGGGGTGTGGGGAGTGCAGAGTGCTACCCTTTCAGTCTAACCAATCCCCATCTGTATGGGACCCCAGCTGAAAAGTCAGTGTTTCGCCAGTGGTCTACCCTATTCAGAAGGACTGCTGCACAATTCACTGGTAGAGTAGGGCACAAAAGGCACAGCCTGTAAAGCACAGTGGATGGGGAAATGCCATCCAAGTTGTTTACTCTACATACGTTTTGCAAGGGACACGTCCTTATTGACATCTAACCCCAGCGATGCAAAGCAAGGTCTGCAATGAACAAAAGGAGCTGCTCATTCATTTAACAAGATGTTCGATAAAACCTTGCACACTGATGGGCTGGGCAGAATATACCCTGCATCTAACCCATGCAACACCAGCCACTGCTTTCGCTTCCCAGACCAGTCCTGATCACCTCAGGCCACAACTTAAGTGGCATTAATAATCACAATTATGGGAATTATTTATGATTGGAGAGGAAAACAAATCAAGCAGCCAACTAACAATGTGTACAACTTACGGTACAGTAGGTGGATCTTGTACTAATACATCTTGGACCTCGTATCTGGGTTTCAATGGAATCAACTCGTTAATTTTAATCCTGGTCATGTTGCCTTGCAGACCGTACACTTCAAGCAGTAGAGGAACCTGCAAAAGCACACATACACACACAAGCATACTGACATCTGTGTACAACTCCAGCAGGGCGGGACAGTAAAACGCAGTCAGGTGTGACTGGAAGGAACGTCCACCCCTTCCCAGCCCTCGCCATTTTGTTTTAAGTATAAATGTTTATTAACTAAAAGCACTACAAAAGGACAACCAGTGTCAATACACTACAACTAATACAGAAAAAGGAGAAAACAAACTAAGCATCTACATAACTACAGCAAAAGAATGCTAAACACCCGTGAAACGCACACGCAACACAGCAAAGATAAACACCTGCCAAACGCACCATGCAACACTTCAGAGAAGAATCACATTCTCACCGTCCATGACACACACAACCGCTGAGGGGGCCACTAAGCGTGGATCTCAACCAGGGTGCCCACTGAGACCGCGTGCTCCCTGTCCAAGGACACCCACGCATGGGATTAAGCACGGAAGACAGGCAGGCAGGCAGGCTGACCAGCCGGAACCCTCGGCTGCCTGCCGCTGGGACCCGTGGATGGCCAGCTTGGCCAGGCCCAGCAGCAGACCCACCAGGAGATCCCCCGCGCGACCCACCAGGAGATCCCCCGCGCGACCCACCCCGCGCCGCACCGGGTGACTGTGGATCAGCAGCGTCGGGCTGAATTGCAGCCAGAACTTGAGCAGCAGCCCCTTCAGATACGCAAAGAGGGGCTGTCAGCCACTGCATTTGCTCAACAGGACCCTGTTCCACTTGCAGAAGTTAAACGGCGCTAACAGCTCTTGCCCTCAGCACGATTTTTAATCAGTTATTCGCCCTCCATTTTCCGATCTGATCGGCTCTGTGCAAACCCTCCCTTTCTGGTTGTGACCGGCAGTAAATGGATGCTTGGAGGAGGATAACAGGACACGGGAAGCCACAAGTAAACCATCCCCGAAAAGGTTAGAGTTTGTGGCTTTTCCAGGTTAACCATCGCGAGCTGGGCAGTGGCCATCTTGTCATTCCCAGAGGTGGGAAAAGGAAATGGGCACTCGCTGAAGCATGCGATGTAGAAAGCATACAGGCTGCCCACTTGAAATGATTGTCTCAAGTCCTTACCAAGCCTCAGGTCTTATTGTGCCCATGTGAACGACCTGCTTTATCCATGCTCCTTGTAGGCACTCACCTTATTGACTTCATTGATTAGCTGCAGCTTGATGCTTTTCTCAGTCACCTCCAAGGAGTTGAGCAGCGCTCGATACGGAGAATTTTCTGGTTTAATGTTCCTTTGTCGTCTGGAGAGAATGCAAAAAAGCTTCAATACCGTGCGCCAGAAGGTATCAGGCGTCTCTACCCGGTTTAGGTTTGTTTCTCTACAGCAGGACGCAACCCCCAGTCAGGTCAAGTTGCACCAGTAGTTCCAGTGAGCTTATCAGACAGGAGGAGGCAGTGCATCAGAGCAGGCATGAGCGGCCAAACGGTCTGCTCCTTCTTCTATCGTGGGTGGGTGGAAATGAGCTCGGACTCAGCAGCATGGTCCTGGATTCATTGGATAGGTTGTGTAGGAGATGGGGTTCCTGGAAGTGCGACCCTAACCCTAACACCTCCGGCCTGACCTCCGACACTGTCATTGTGGAATTTTCACATTCTCCCTGGGAGCGCTTGGGTTTCTCCCGCTTCCTCCCACGTTCCATAGATGTGCAGGTCGGTAGGATTATTGGCCACTGTAAATTGCCCTTAGCGAGTAGGTGAGTCACAGAAATGTTGGGAGAAAAGGTTACAGGGTAAATTTAATGGAGGGATGGGATTGCTCTGAGCTCGCATAAACTCGATGGACTGTACAGCCTCCTCTCATGCTGATCCTCTGCCTTCTGGCCTTCTTAACATTAAACTGTCATAAAGGACATCAACTATCTTTTCCAAACACAGAATCAGACCCTTTTGACGTCGTAAAACATCCCGGGGCACTATAAAGGGGAGTTAAAAAAATTGACTCTAAGCCCGACAAACAGATAATAGGGCAGGTGACCAAAAGCGCAGAAGATGGTTTTAACAGGAAGAGGGGTGGAGAGAGCTAGCGGGGGAATTCCAGAACTCGCGGCCCAGGCAGCAGGAGGTGTGGCTGCCAGAAGTTGGGCCGAGGAAGACGAGCAGCCAGAACCGGAGGGAGGGTCTTGCCGGACTGACTGCAGAGATAGGGAAGGATGGAGGCCATGAAGGATTCTGAGAAGGGGAAAGAACAAAACAAAAACACAGCAGAGGGGTTGCAGTTCAGGTCACTGAGCACAAGGGTGGATGGACCGACAGTGCTCACAGTAAGATTCAGATGGACAATGCAACTGGCCTGGAGTACCACAAGGAGCCAAGGACAGATGGAAGTGGGAAAGTGCTGCTGGCAGACAATGCCAGCTCATTCTGGCATGGAAGGTCACCCAGATTCTCAGCTACTCACCCAAGATGGACTCTTGACCTCACAATCTACCTTGTTATGACCTTGCACCTTATTGTCTACCTGCAATGCACTTCCCCGTAGCTGTGACACTTTACTCTGTACTGTTATTGTTTTTACCTGTACAAACTCAATGCACTCTGTACTAACCCAATGTATTTGCACTGCGTAATGAATTGACCTGTACGATCGGTATGCAAGACAAGTTTTTCACTGTACCTCGGTGACAATAATAAACCAATACCAAAGTACTTGACACATCCAGTTGAGGCCAGCAGCTTGTGAAAACAACACAAAATAAGGAGTAGACCACTCGGCCCCTCAAGCCTGCCCCATCATTTAATGATCATAGCTGATCTGCCCCAGGCCCCAACTCCTCTTCCAAGCCAGTACCTCAATGCCCTCAGTTCCCTGATCTTTCAAAAATATATCTACCTTGTCTTTAAATGATCCAGCCTCCACAACACTTGGGGAAGAGAGTTGCAGACATTCACCACCCTCTGAGTGGATGCATCACAGTTTGAATTAACCACCCATTAATCTTGTAACTTTGTCCCTTTGTCCAAGACTCTCCACGCAGGGAAACATTTCAGCGTCTACCCCTTACGATCTAATAAGTTCATCCCTCATTTTTTCCCTAAATTCCAAAGAATACAGCTCCAATTTCTTTAGCCATTTATGACAGGGCAGCCCTCACATCCCAGGGAAGTGGCCGAGTGAAATTTCTTTGGATCACAATAAGAAGCGTCACAGAAACACAGCACTTAAATGTCACCAAATTGCAAGCCTCAGGCTGAGAAAGGGAAGGTCAGTGGGTAGATTGCCAGGAAGAAAATGAGGAACAAGAGTCTGGGGCACTGAGATAACGTTCCTTCACATTATAATGACAATACTTTTTACCTGAAGGTGAAAAAGAAGAGCCATTTACTGCTGCCTAAACATGTTTCACAGACCCTTCGGAGACCAGCAAACAAGGATGTGGAAAGCCTGCATCACTTAAGAGAAATACTGAAGACCGTGATGGATTTACTCAACACTTACTTGCAGAATGAACTTTGTTCACAGGTCTTAAAGTTACTTCTGTCCACAGCTTCTGTCAGAGCAATGTAAAGAGCCACCCAGGCCAGGAGTATCTGTCGGAGGCTGAAAGTGAGACATTGAAAATCAGACCGTTCAGTGCAGAATGACAACACTCTCTCCCCACTGCACCCCACCCCATCACCAACAAAACCCACAAGTACCTTCAGAACAGGCAAGGTAGTGTAGCGGTTAGCGTAACGCTAATACAGGGCCAGCAACCCGGGTTCAATTCCGGCCACTGTCTGTAAAGAGTTTAGACATTCTCCTCAAGTCTGTGTGGGTTTCCTCCGGGTGCTCCGGTTTCCTCCCACATTCCAAAGATGTACGGGTTAGAAAGTTGTGGGCACGCTATGTTGGCGCCGGAAGCATGGTGACACTTGTGGGCTGCCCCCAGAACACTCTACGCAAAAGATGCATTTCGCTGTGTGTTTCGATGTACATGTGACTAATAACGATAGCTCCTCTTATCTCAGATGTTACATTCCCAAAGGCTTGTGATAGATTCTAACTTGAAACCTTGGCTGACACTTCAGCACAGTACTGAAGGACTGGTGTGGGAGGTGGAATCTCTCAGACAACAGAGAGCCAAGGCCTCAATCTGCTTGGGGGGTGGTGGTAATCTCCTGGCACTATTTTGATGGCATGATAGTGCAGTAGTCAGCGAACTGGATTCAATCATGACCTCGGGCGCTGTCTGTGTGAAGGTTAAACATTCCCCCTGTGACTGCACAGGTTTCCTCCTGGTGTTAAGGTTTCCTCCCACGGTCTAAAGATGTGCTGGTAGGTTAGCTGGCTGGTATAAATTACTCTTAGTGTAAGTGGTGAAAAGAAGCAATGGGGAATTGATGGCATACGTGAAAGAATAAATTGCAGAGATACAAGGAAATGTGGGGAATGGAACTGATGTGCTTGCTCTGCTGGGAGCTAGCATGAACTTGATGGGCTAAATGGGTTCCTTCTGTGTTGTTACAATTAAGTAAAGGGGAATTTTCTGCTTCCAGTATCCAGGGCTAAACATTTGTTATACATCTTTCTCCTCAGTCCTTTTACATAGAATTCACATCTTCAGAAAGAAAGAGCTGCCTGCTGACGTACTCACCTACAAGGGCCCTAACGGGAGAACCACCATCAAATTAACTGAAATAAAAATGTTGGGAAATAATCAAAGACCCCACCCACCCGGGTCATTCTCTCTTCTCTCCTCTTCCATTGGGTGGAAGATACAGGAGCCTGAGGGCACGTACCAGCAGACTTAAGGACAGTTTCTACCCCACTGTGATAAGACTATTGAACGGTCCCCTTGTACAATGAGATGGACTCTGACCTCACAATCTACCTTGTTGTGACCTTATTGCACTGCACTTTCTCTGTAGCTGTGACACTTTACTCTGTACTGTTATTGCTTTTACCTGTACTACATCAATGCACTCTGTACTAACTCAATGTAACGCACTGTGTAATGAATTGACCTGTACGATCGGTATGCAGGACAAGTCTTTCACTGTACCTCTGTACAAGTCACAATAATAAACCAATCCCAATACTCAGATCAGGCTGCATTTGTGGAAGCATTAACTGTTACGCTCTCAAGAGTGAAGTGTTATCTGTTTCTCTCTCCACAGGTGCTGCCTGACCTGCTGAGTTTTTTTTAATAGCATTTTCTGTTTTTATTTCAGACATACAGTGTCTGCAGGGTTTTCCTCCCCCTTGCTTTTGCTTGGCAACCACTAGTTTTCCCACAAACAGAGTTAAAATTGACAATACTAAATACAGCCAGGACTTTGCACTTCCTACGCTTGGCTGTGTTTCGAGTTGCAGAATGCCAGGCAAATTCACAGATGGCTGGCAATTTGTCACAGAAACAGTGAATTGACGGCAATGTGATTCTAATTTAACAACCCCAGGCATACTCCAACACGAAATATCAGTATTCTAAACAGGTCTTGCTGTTATACAGAACACCGCCAGAAATCCCACATTGAATTTTTTTTTAAAAAAAGACACTTCTTCTCCAAATGATATGGGCTAGAAAAGCATTTACTTTCCCTCATCACCTTTGAGAAGGTGGTGGTCTCTCCCTCGAACTGCTGCATTGTTGTTTGGGAAGGAGCTCTGAGAATTAGACCCAGCAATGACAGATTCAAGTCCAGGTCTGGATGGTCTGTAACTTGGAGGGGAAACTGCAGGGGATGGTGCCCCCATGCACCCACTGCCCTTGTCCTACTGGGTGGCAGAGGTTGTGGGTTTGGGAAGCGCTGTTGAAGAAGCCCTGGAAAATTGATGGTGTGCAACTACAGATGGTCAGCCTTAGCAATAAAGCGGGAGGATGTTTAAGATGGTGAAGGGGTAGCTTATAAGTGATTGCTTTAATGTGGATGGAATGAAATTTGAGTCTTGTAGAGTCTACACTAATCCAGGCAATTGGAGTGTATGCCATCATGTGCCTGACTGGCCTTAAGAGGCACACACAGGGCAAAAACAACTCAGCCTTTCATCTGAGTCGGACCAGTCTGTGGCCAAAGGGGAAGTTTCTGACGGATGGTCCATGTTCCTTGGAGTTTAGGGGAATGAGGGGTGACCTTATTCAAACTTTTAAGATCCTAAGGGGGGGGGGGGTAACAGCGAGCCACAAACAATCTGCTGGAGAAACTTGATAGAGATGTTTTCAATAGTAAGAGGGTCACTACTAAGGAAACATAGCTGCAAAATAAGGGGGGGCCCGGTCATTTAAAACTGAGGTGTGTAGAAATTTCTTCTCTGAGGATGTTGAATCGCTGGAAGTCTCTCCCTCCGAAGACGGTGGAGGCCAGATCATTATAGAAAGTGGAGATAGATAAATATTTGAAAGATTTGTGGACTACGGGGAATTGACACAAAAGAGGAGCCGAATCCAGCATAGATCAGCCATGATCATATTGAATGACAAAGCAGGCTTGAGAGGTTCAGTAGCTTACTCCGGCTCCTATTTTTTTTGTATGGGAACTTCAATACTGTCAATGCCATTGAATACCCAGGGGAAGAGACCTCCCATTACAAAATAGTCTTTTCAGAAAGCTGTCACTTTTAACTCCATGGATAACAGGATACCTGCTGTCCCTGAATCATGAGCACTCTTAACAAATTGCTGCCAATCTCAACTATTCAACTCTCTCCATTTCTATACAGAGCTACTGGGGCAGGAAACACCCATCTAGTGATCTGCTGAATTAGGTCTTTTGGACACCTTTTAAAACAGGGAGTGTAAGGCTCAAAGCAATCTCTGCACGCCCACCTGTTCTATAAAGAGAAGCCTTGCAAATCACAAAATCAGGATAAAATAGTTGGACAATCATCACTTTTGTGTGACCGTGACACATTATTGGGATCATTTGTCATGAGAAATTTTTTTCGAAGTCTTACTTTCCAAGACATTATCCTAGAATCATCCCCAGGATCTACAATAGATGGCTGACTACATACCAAGTTCCTACCAGTCACTAAATTTTGCTGCAATTGTTTTGAAGAGATTAAGATTGTAGCAGAACAAAAAAAATGGGACTGCATTTAAGTGAACAGTGGAGGGAAACCAAATGTTTTGAATTAATATATTCATTTATTCAGTGCTGCATTAGGCAGCATTCATTAAGCAAGGAGGCTAGCAAGGCTGCGATGGGAACACAACAAATCCCTTCCAACCAGCAAGCTCCAAGTGGTTAGACTGTGTTCACTCAGTGGATGCAAGGGATGTCAGCTGTGGGGAGTGGAGAAGTGTTCCAAACATCAATCTGTTCATTTGTAATCTGTACCAACCACCACTTCAATTGATATATGTGGTAAAATCTGTTGGCAGGGGAGGTGGCGAGTTGAGAGGAATGTGGGGAAAGTGAGATGGGCCAGATGAAGGGTCTCAACCCGAAATGTCGACTGTCCATTTCCCTCCACAGATGCTGCCCGACCCGATGAGTTTCTCCAGCTTTTTGTGTCGTTCCAGATTCCAGTATCTGCAGTCTCTTGCATTTGATGTACATTGTTTAGTTTGTGAGCTTCTCGCATGCAAGGAACTCCACCTGCACGTGATGATAAACTAATCCGAGTCTGACCCCCTGCTCCGCTTCCAATAACGGACAGAGAATCATTTACAGCCACTTCAAGTCCCCTCCAAAAGTGCACGACCACCTCTTGCACTGGCCAATGAGGGGAGATTTGATAGAGATTTACGAAAGTATGAGGGGTATAGACAGAGTAAATGCGAGTAGGCTCTTTCCACCTAGATTAGGAGAGATAAGTACAAGAGGACATGGCTTTAGGGTGAAAGGGGAAAGGTTTAGGGGGAACTTCTTCAATCAGAGTGGTGGGAGTGTGGAACGGGCTGCCGTCTGACGTGGTAAATGCGGGCTCACTCTTAAGTTTTAAGAATAAATTGGATAGATACATGGACGGGAGAGGTCTGGAGGATTATGGACCGTATGCAGGTCAATGGGACTTAGTGGAATGATGTTTCGGCACAGACTAGAAGGGCTGAATGGCCTGTTTTCTGTGCTGTAGTGTTCTATGTCAGCAAAGTGGGGCTCCAAACACCCAACTTTCGGGTGCAGAGGCGAGTGTGGACGAATGCAAAAGCCTCGAATCGCTGGAATAAGCGGCAACTTGGAGGCAGCCGGGGTAAAACCGCCTCTGCATTGCAGCAACCGAGGGGGCAAAGGGTGCAGGGGGAGGGTGGCAGCAGGACCCTGTGGTTCAGCAATCAGGGGTGGGGTGGGAAGGGGGGGGGGGGAGCCCCCGGGGATCAACAGGCCAGCTCCGAGCGGGGGCTTCAGGACGGAGCTCACGGCCTCCGGGGGTAGGGGTGCAGCGTGGGGAGGGGAGGGAGGGGAGGGAGGGGAGGGAGGGGAGGGAGGGGAGGGAGGGAGGGGAGGGAGGGAGGGGGGGGGGAGGGGAGGGGAGGGAGGGAGGGGGGGGGAGGGAGGGGGGGTGGGGAGGGGGGGAGGGTGGGAGGGTGGGGAGGGAGGGAGGGGGGAGGGAGGGAGGGAGGGAGGGGGGAGGGAGGGAGGGAGGGGGGAGGGAGAGGAGGAGGGAGGGGGAGGGAGGGGGGAGGGAGGGAGGGGGGGAGAGGAGGAGGGAGGGGAGGGGGAGGGAGGGAGGGGGGGAGGAGGGGGGGGGAGGAGGGAGGGGGGGAGGAGGGAGGGGGGGGAGGAGGGGGGGGAGGAGGGAGGGAGGGAGGAGGGGGGGAGGGGGGGAGGGAACGGGGGAGGAGGGAGGGGGGAGGAGGGAGGGGGGAGGAGGGAGGGGGGAGGAGGGAGGGGGGAGGGAGGGAGGAGGGGAGGGAGGGAGGAGGGGGGGAGGGAGGAGGGAGGGGAGGGAGGGAGGAGGGGAGGGAGGAGGGAGGGAGGGGGGGAGGGAGGAGGGAGGGAGGGGGGGGAGGGAGGGGGGGGAGGGAGGGAGGGGAGGGAGGGAGGGGGAGGGGGGAGGGGGGAGGGGGGAGGGAGGGAGGGGGGAGGGGGGGAGGGAGGGGGGAGGGAGGGGGGGAGGGAGGGAGGGAGGGGGGGGAGGGGGGGAGGGAGGGAGGGAGGGAGGGAGGGAGGGAGGGGGGGAGGAGGGAGGGAGCGGGGCTGCAGCCCGGGAGAGTTCGGAGGGGGAGCCCGAGGCTCCCGGGCCCGACGAGGTGCAATCAAACCGGACCAGACGGCCGGCTCCAACCCGCCCTGAATCAGGTCCCGGGGACGCAGGACGCTGCAATCTCCCCTCCCGGCCCGGTCCCCGGACCCCTGGCCCCCGCCCGCCCAGCCCGCCCTACCTGAGCCTCCCGCCCGCCAGCGCCGCCATCTCGGCCGAGCTCCAACCGCTCTGGTGACGTCAGCGCGCACCTGACCTTCAGCCTCCCGCCGGCCCCGCCTCCTTCCCGGCGCCGACACGTCAGCGTGATCCGATTGGACGGCCCGCTGCCAGGGGCGGGGCCTCCCCGGTGGGTGGGGAAGGGGGGACATGATTGACAGGCCGGTGTCAACCCCTGAGATTGATTGGCAGCTGTGGTTGAGTTTGCACACAGGGAGCTTTGGATTGAGTTTGTCCAAGATTTAAATGGCAAATTGCAAACCTAAGTGGGTGCGAAATTGACACAAACTTTCACAGCAGGAGCCTGTCATGAAAGCAGAACATTCTGAAAACACTCATAGATGGCAGTGGCTGCCGAAAGAGAAAGTCCTCATTGAGGGGTCCGCGGCGGAAAGGGTGAGCAGCTTCAAGTTCCTGGGCGTCAACATCTCGGAGGGTCTATCCTAGACCCAACGCACTGATGCAATCATGAAGAAGGCACGCCAGCGGCTCTACTTCGTTACGAGCTTGAGACGATTTGCTATGTCACCTAAAGAGTCTTACAAATGTCTACGGATGTACAGTGGAGAGCATTCTGACTGGTTGCATCGCAGCCTGGTATGGAGGCTCCAATGCACAGGATCGCAAGAGGGTTGTAGACTCAGCCTGCTCCATCATGGGCACAACCCTCCCCGCCATCCAGGACATCTTCAATTGGAGGCGTGGGTTCGAATCCCACTTCTGACACCACGTTCTTCATCAAGAGACAAACTTCACGTGGGTTTAACATCTGAACATTTTATTAACCAACACCAGAGTGGCTTGCTTTCCCTTTTTACAGCCACTTCCTGTTCCCCCATGAGACCCCTTGCATTGCCTACTGGGAACTGTAGTTCTTTATTATAACTACATAATGACACCATGCCTCAAGAGGGCGGCATCCGTCACTGAGGACCCTCACCACACGGGACATGCCCTCTTCTCATTACTACCATCAGGGAGGAGGTACAGGAGCCTGAAGACCCACACTCAATGTTTCAGGAACAGCTTCTTCCCCTCTGCCGTCAGAATTCTGAGCGGTCCATGAACACTACCTCATTATTCCTTTCCTTTGCACTATTTATTTAATTTTGTAATTTATATTAATTTTATGTCTTTGCACTGTACTGCTGCCACAGAAAAACAAATTTCACGTCGTACACTTCAGTGATAATAAATCTGATTGTGATTCTGACACTCACCAGATAAGGCAGTATCTGAGGAAAGAGAAAGATTAACTGTTCCGCCGATGCTGCCTGACCTGCTGAGTGTTTCCAGCACTTTCTGTTTTTATTTCAGATTTCCAATATTGGCATTTATTTTAAAATTCCAGTTGCAGTCAGTGGCCGGTGACAGTTTAAAGAAAGGATTTTGTACTGAAGTGGACGAAATTCCTTCTTTAAAGTTCTCTGATTATCTCTTTAACTTACTTTTAAAGCCCCAAAATACTGGAAGAAGCAAATACAGACTGGGTGATCATTTGCAGAGCAGCAGAGTTCAGTCCGCAGGGTCGACCCTGGGCTTCCCGTTGCCTGCCACTTTAATTCTGTATGCTTTCTATACTGCATCAGTACAAGTTGGTGAGGGTCAAAGGGGATGTGCCAAATACCTAGAGAGGCATAGATAGCGTAGAGTCTTTTTCCCAGGGTGGAAATGTCAAATACTAGAGGGCATAGCTTAAAGGTGAGAGGGGGTAAGTTTAAAGGAGATTTACAAGGCAAATTTTTGGCACAGAGACTGGTAGGTGCCTGGAATCTGCTTCCAGGGATACGGTGGAAGCAGATATGCTGGCAATGTTTAAGAGGCACCAAGACAGACACATGAACAGGCAGGAAACGGAGGGATGTGGATCACGTGCGGACAGATGGAATTAATTTGGCATCGTGCTCCGCACAGACATTGTGGGCTGAAGGGCCTGGTCCTGTGCTGTACTGTTCTGAATTCTACTGCAGTTTGGTGTGAAATCTTGTACAATAACACTCCTGTCATGCACATCGGTTGAAGGCAGTGAATAATGGGAATAACTATTGCTATCTGAAATGGAGACATGGTTGAAATTTGAGAATTTGTTTTGATCAAATGCCTTGCTTTAGAATTTTTGAGATACCAGCACTTTTGCCTTGAGATCTGTTAGTCCTTTTATAATAAGTCTTTGATGATTGACCCATTTATTTTGGTTGACTGAAAATATCTTTCTTCATATTGTGCCTTATCACTGAATGGAGCTTTGATTCTAACATATCATTCATACAATGTATTGGTATTGGTATATTACTGTCACTTGTATTGAGGTACAGTGAAGAACTTGTCTTGCATACCGATCATACAGGTCAATTCATTACACAGTGCAGTTACATTGAGTTAGTACAGAGTGCATTGATGTAGTACAGGTAAAAACAATAACAGTACAGAGTAAAGTGTCACAGCTACAGAGAAAGTGCAGTGCAATAAGGTGCAAGGTCACAACAAGGTAGGTCGTGAGGTCATAGTCCATCTCATTGTATAAGGGAACCGTTCAATAGTCTTATCACAGTGGGGTAGAAGCTGTCCTTAAGCCTGGTGGTACGTGCCCTCAGGCTCCTGTATCTTCTACCCGATGGAAGAGGAGAGAAGAGAGAATGTCCCGGGTGGGAGGGGTCTTTGATTATGCTGCCTGCTTCACCAAGACAATGAGAGGTAAAGTCCAAGGAGGGGAGGCTGGTGTCCGTGACGTGCTGAGCTGTGTCCACAACTCTCTGCAGTTTCTTGCGGTCCCGGGCAGAGCAGTTGCCATACTAAGCTATGATACATCCAGATAGGATGCTTTCTATGGTGCATCATCATTGAGGATTCGCATTACTAAAATGCAAGTTGGGAATGGGGGGGGGGGGATGTGGGAAAGTTTATAGGGCCATGTTTCTGGGGTGGGGGGCAAGAAAGGCAAAGTGGGGCAAATCAAAATAAATGCCTAGGATCCCTTGAACTAGTCTTTCAGAGTTTTGTCTGTCTAGAGGCAAACCAGAGCAGATGATCACAGTTCCGACAGACTTTATTGAGCTTGGTAGCTCCATATTCAACCTGATACCACCAATTCCACCTCTACTTAATTAGCTAAATTTGAATGTACTGCCAAGTCCAAGGTGTGAAATCACATTCTTCTCACAACAAAGGCCACTCAGCCTATCATCTATACTGGCCCTCATAGCATTCCCATCAGTCCCATTCCCCACAATTCCCCCAACCCAGTCAATCTCTCCTTTCCCCCTTTCCATCTGGCAGAAGATACAAAAGATTGACAGCACGTACCACCAGGCTCAATGACAGCCTCTGTCACGCTGTTATAAGACTATTGAACGGTCCCCTTGTACGATAAGATGGGCTCTCGACCTACAGAAGCCTGAAGTCCCACACCACCAGGTTCAACAACAGCTACTTCCCTTTTGGTTTTCCCTTTTGGCACAACCCTAATCACTGCCTCAGTACAGCAACACTGGGACCACTTTGCACTACAGAGGATTTTGACTTTTTTTTGTTCTAATTGTGTTCTTTCTTGTAAAAAGTGGGTATAATTTATGTTTCTCTTGTGAATGCTGCTTATCTGATGCTCTGTGCCTGCGATGCTGCTGCAAGTAAGTTTTTCACTGCACCTGTGCACACACGGACTTGTGCATCTGACAGTGAACTCGACTTTGACTTTGATTTGCAATCTAATCATACCTTCTACGGTCACATCCAAGTTGATAATATACATCACAAACACCGAAGGTCCCAGACTGATCCCTGTGGTACACCACTGGTCGCAGACCTCCAACCAGAAAAACATCCTTCTGCCACTACCCTCTGCCTCCCATCTCCAAGCCAATTTTGGATCCCATGCACCTTAACCTTCTGGACCAACCTACCATAGAACAGCACAGCTCAGGAACAGGCCCTTCGGCCCAACATGTTGTGCCGAACTAATTAAACTGGTAATTAAACGCCCAACTAAACTAATCCCTTCTGCCTACACAACGTCCACATCCCTCCGTTCTCTGCACATCCATGTGTCTAAGAACCTCTTACCAGGCACCCACCGCTCTCTGTGTAAAAAAACTTGCTCCACATATCTCCTTTGAACTTACCCCCTCTCACCTTAAATGCACGCCTTCTGGTATTAGACATTTTGACTCTGGGAAAAAGATACCGGCTGTCTACTCTATCTGTGCCTTTCATAATCTTATAAACCTCTATTAGGTCTCCCCTCAGCCTCCACCGCTCCAGAGAAAACAACCCAAGTTTGTCCAACCTCTCCTTATAGCACATGCCCTCTAATCCAGGCAGCGTCCTGGTGAACCTCCTCTGCACCCTCTCCAAAGCCTCCACATCCTTCCTATAATTAGGCAGCCAGAACTGAATGCAATACTCTAAATGAGGCTTAACCAGAGTTTTATAAAGCTGCAACATAACTTCCTGACTCTTGAACAGAAGGCCTCGACTAATAAAGGCAAGCATACCATATGCCTTCTTTACCACCCTGTCAACCTGTGTGGCCATTCGGGACCTTGTCAAAGGCCTTACTAAAGTTCACATAGACAATGTTTACTGCCCTGCCTTCATCAATCTGTTTCTTTTGTCCTCAAAAGTAACTCAAGCAAATTAGCAAGGCAGCATTCCCCCCCCACCCCACACACACACACGGTCATGCTGATTACTCCTGATCAGCCCCTGCCTTTCCAAATATTCATAAATCCCACCCCTTAGGATTTTCTCCAATCATTTCCCACCACTGGCCTGTAGTTCGGAACAACAGTAGCTGTCCTCTGGTGCAGAGGGTTGTAGACTCAGCCAGCTCCATCACAGGCACAACCCTCCCCGCCGTCCAGGCCATCTTAAAGAGGTGGTGCCTCAAGAAGGCGGCATCCATCACTCGGGACCCTCACCATCGGGACATGCCCTCTTCTCATTACTACCATCGGGGAGGTACAGGAGCCTGAAGACCCACACTCAACGATCAGGAACAGCTTCTTCCCCTCCGCCATCAGATTTCTGAACGGTCCCTGAACACTACCTCGTAA
Source organism: Pristis pectinata (assembly GCF_009764475.1). Lineage (NCBI taxonomy): Eukaryota > Metazoa > Chordata > Chondrichthyes > Rhinopristiformes > Pristidae > Pristis > Pristis pectinata. The sequence continues at coordinate 2,322,687 of NC_067441.1, forward strand.
TTCCTTTATTTTTTGCAATATTTATTTGTTTTTGTGATTTATAGTAATTTTACGTCTCTGCACTGTACTGCTGCTGCAAGACAACAAATTTCATGTCATCTAAGTCGGTGATAATAAACCTGATTCTATCCTCACCTCACGGAAACCAGCCTCCCCTCCATGGACTCTGTCTACACCTCGCTGCCTCAGGAAAGCAGCCAACATAATCAAAGACCCCTCCCACCCCGGACATTCTCTCTTCTCCTCCCTCCTATCGGGCAGAAAATACAAAAGCCTCATAGCACGTACCACCAGGCTCAAGGACGGCTTCTATCACGCTGTTATAAGACTATTGAATGCTCCCCTAGTACGCTAAGATGGATTCTTGACCTCAAAATCTACCTCATCGTGGCCCTTGCACCTTATTGTCGGCCTGCACTGCACTTTCTCTGTAGCTGTAACACTTTATTCTGCATTCTGTTTTTGCTTTTCCCTTGTACTACCTCAAGTACTTATGTTTTTGAAATGATCTGTATGGATGGCATGCAAAACAAAATTTTCCACTGTATCTCAGTACATGCAACAATAATAAACCAATTACTTTCTCATGTGGCTTTCAAGTCTCATCTCGTTCTCCTAGCACCCACCTACACAGTGGTCCATTAGCCCACCAGTGTGTCTTTGGGGTGTGGGAGGGAACTGGAGCACCACGCGGTCACTAAGAGGAAGATGTAGATTCCACACCAGAGCAGCCAAAGTCGGGATTGAACCAGGGTCGCTGGAGCTGTGTTGTAGAAACGTTACCTGCTGGGCCGGTCTGACGCTTATATCTCTAGATCTTCAGTATCAGGCCTCTTGCTGCCAAGAAAATGTCTCAAGATGGTGCCAGAGCGTGGCAACTCGCCGCAAGCTACTCGCTGCAAGCTGCTCTCTGCAGACCAACTCATTTCTTCTACTATAATCATTCCACTCTCTTAAATCTAAAATCTACATCTCTAAGAATTACTGATAATGTTCTTTTAAATCTTCTTACAGGGCTGTCAATCTTCTGACCTCCAGGAGCTGATCTACCAACTCCCGGTTCCACACGGGTACAACCAGTGAGGCCCAGGACGGGCCCGTCCACGTGGAAGCCCGCGCAGGGTGAAGAGCCGACCCCACTGAGTCCCCCCGCCATCCAGACCCGACTCCCTGGACCCCACTGGAGCGTGTCCGGCACCAAGGACCTACCAAAGACCTGACCTGCAGGAGCGCCCGACGACGACCCCGTGACCCGACCTACCTGGAAGCCGAGTCCCGAGGTCCGACCCAACGCTGAAGCCGGGGCCCCTCTGGATTGGAAGCCTGACCCTACTGAGCAGGAGGGGACAGGTCCCGATGCCGAGGCTCCCCTAGACACCCCCACTTACCTGCTGGGGCAGCCCACTCCTCTTCAGGACCTTCAGACCAGTATGGGAACGACTTACTTCACAGGCCAGCCGAATCTGCTCCAGGTCTTCCAGGTCAGTCCTTAAGCAGTCACTTATCTTCCAATCCAGCTGGCTCCTCTCCAGGTCTTCCAGGTCAGTCCTTAAGCAGTCACTTATCTTCCAGTCCAGCTGGCTCCACTCCAGGTCTTCCAGGACCGACCAGACACAGCCATTTACCTTGGAAGTGAGGTAAGAGGACTGGGCTGCAGGCGAGGCTGAAACAGCAAGACCCACCCTCCCCAGCATACTACTAGCTAAGGTCCAGGCCATTGATAACAAAGTTGATGAACTAAGGGCAAGACTGACCTACCAAAGACAACTGAGGGACTGCTGTGTGCTGTGTCTCACCGAAACGTGGCTCACACCTGCTTCATCTGACCGTACCATACAACCTGAGGGCTTCTCAATCCACCGGCTGGACCGTACAGCATCCTCAGGCAAAGTCAGAGGCGGAGGGGTCTGCTTCTTAATTAACACCTAGTGGTGCTCGGACGTGACGGTCCTGGCGAGTTCCTGCTCACCCAGCCTGGAATATCTAACGGTGAAATGTTGTCCATACTACCTGCCACAGTTCACTTCAGCTATCCTGACGGCAGTCTACATCCCACCCCAGACAGACGTGAAGCCTGCACTCGATGAACTATACTCTGCGGTCAACAGCCTTGAAATAGGATACGATGAGATGGACTCTGACCTCACGGTCTACCTTGTTGTGACCTTGCACCTTATTGCACTGCACTTTCTCTGTAGCTGTGACACTTTACTCTGTACTGTTTTTGTTTTTACCTGTACTACATCAATGCACTCTGTACTAACCCAATGTAACTGCACTGTGTAATGAATTGACCTGTACAAACAGTAAGCAAGACAAATTTTTCACTGTACCTCGGTACAAGTGACAATAATAAACCAATACCAATAGCAATACCCTGAGGCCCTCTTCATCATTGCCTTTCAACCAGGCCAACTTCAAGAGTACCAAAGTACTACTAGCGCATCTCCTGTCCCACCAGGGGCCCAAAAACACCCTTGACCATTATTTTTCCCAGGGTTGAAATGTCTAATACTAGAGGGCATGCATTTAAGGTTGGGGAGGGGTTCAAATGAGGTGTGCAGGGCAAGTTTTTTTTTACACAAACAGTGTTGTGTGCCTGGAATGCGCTGCCAGGGGTGGGGGTGGAGGCAGATACGAAAGAGGTATTTAAGAGGCCCTCAGATAGGCCCATGGATGTGCAGAGAATGGAGGGATGTGGACCTTGCATAGACAGAAGGGATTAGTTCAATTAGGTGTCTAGTTTAATTAATTCAGCACAACATCGGGGACCAAAGAGCCTGTTCCTGTGCTGTACACTATGTTCACTGCACTACAAATACACCCACACTCTCAAAGTCAAACTCGAGTTTGCTGTCAGATGCACAAGTCCGTGTGTGCATGGGTGCAATGAGAAACTTGCAGCAGTATCACAGGCACAGAGCATCAGATAAGCAGCATTCACAAGAGATAAACACAAATTATACACAGTTTCAACAAAGAAAGTCAATTTTAGTGCAAAGTGATCTAAGTGTTGCTAAACTGTAGTGATGAGGGTTGTGCTGGTTGGTTCAAGAACCGAATGGTTGAAGGGAAGTCGCTGTTCCTGAACCTGGTGGTGTGGGACTTCAGGCTTCTGTACCTCCTGCCCAATGGTAGGATGGAAAGCCGTGTGGTAAGGGTCCACGGACAGAAAGTTACACTACGGGCACCGAGAGGCTGCTGTGCCGTGAAGGGGCGCCAGACTGTCACGAGGTGGCACAGCACAGTCAGATGGACAGAGAAGTGACAGTGAGCCGTCAGGTGAGAGGCAGGCTGCCACACTGATGGACCCTGAGCAAAGGCAGCTGGAGAAGAGCCTGCTTGTTGGCAGGAGCTGTTCCCTGTGCAACACCAGACCCCCTACACAGTCAGCGGCAACCTCTCTGCACTCTCGAGCCCGGTGACCATCAGCAGAAGGGAATTGTTCCTTTGGTGATTATTCCAAACCCGGGAAAGGAGGGGAATTGGGATCAAGGACAAATGTGACCCGTACACCCCTCCTATCCAGATGATAACCCGGCACTGACTGAGGATTGAACCCCAGCCCATCCTGAGCTGGGCCTTTGTACCAGGGACTGCTCTGATCTACCAAGGAGAGTTATAAGTTCAGCTTTAAATTCCTGGGCAATCACAAGGAAGGCGCACCAGTGTCTTTACTTTCTTAGGAGGTGAAGGAGGTTTGGCTTGTCACTGAACACTCTAACAGATGTACTGTTGAAAGTATCCTGACTGGTTGCATCACAGTCTGGAACAGCAATTCAAAAGCGCAGGAATGTAAGAAGCTGCAGAGAGTAGTGGACTCAGCCCAACACATCACGGGCACGTCCCTCCCCACCACTGGGAGCATCTACAGGAGTACAGGAGTACCTCAAGAAGGCAACATCCGTCATCAAAGATCCCCACCATCCAGGCCGTGCCATCTTCTCACAGCTCCCATTGGGCAGGAGGTACAGCAGCCTGAAGTCCCACACCACCAGGTTCAGGAACAGCTACTTCCCTTCAACCATTCGGTTCTTGAACCAACTAGCACATCCATGATCACTGCCTCAGTACAGCAACACTGGGACCTCTTTGCACTACAATGGACTGTGTTTTTTTGTTCTAATTGTGTTCTTTCTTGTTAAAGTTGTGTGTAATTCATGTTTCTGTTTTTCTTGTGAATGCTGCTTATCTGATGCTCTGTGCCTGCGATGCTGCTGCAAGTAAGTTTTTCACTGCACCTGTGCACACATGGACTTGCGCATCTGACAATAAACTCAACCCTGACTTTGTGCAGTATTTACCCACAATCTACGCGCTGACACTGGCAATGTTGAGATCCTTCAGTGAAGATACCCAGCAGAAAGAACGCACAAATATTTATTCAAATCCACAATGTTTCTCGAAACGTTGTGTCCAACAATTTACAAAAGGAAAAGGTTAATATTCACAAGTCTCTTGATGCCCAAGAGTATTTGACGGTAGGAATCTCCCCCGACCCCACCATCGCTGCACGTGTCACAGGTCACAGTGTGGGAGGCAGCAACAGGGACCCGTCCAACCCCGAGCGGGCAATAATGTTTCGCCTACAACTGCAACCCAGCCAATAGGTGGTCATTCACTGCGGTTTGACTGGTGGGACAGGGGAAACTACTTGGGCCTGAGATGGAGGCCATTCAGTCCATTGTTGTCCAATGCTGGCTCCCAGCAGGTCAATCCAATTCCCGTGTTTCTGCAGCCCATCCACACAATACCACTCTGGCCCAAACACATCACCCCCCAGCTGCAGGGCAGACCCAGGGCACAAAATTAAACAAGGACCATTACCCCTAACACGATCGTTTACGTCCCAGGACTGTGGGGGGGAAGGAAACAGGTCTAACTTTGGGCCCCCAGGGGGGGCACATTTTTGTTGCTCTACCTGACCCGGGACGTGGGACACGGGTGGTCAGAGCTGGAAGTGGCCGTAGAGGTGACCCAGGCGGTCGATGTTCTTGTGCAGGACGCTGTGCAGCACCTCCAAGCATTTGGCCACGTCCCCGTCACGGGAGAAGTCCCGGTAGAAGCGGCCCGTCTCCGAGTCGAAGCTGAACTTCTGGGGCAGCGGCCCGTTGGCCCTCAGGTAGGCCCAGACACTGAGCAGGAGCAGGCGGACCTCGAAGGGGGTAAGGAGGTGGAAGATCTCGTGCATGCTGCCCAGCGTGGGGGGCAGCAGTTGTCCCTCGGCCATGCAGGCCAGCAGCTCACAGGAGGCGTGAAGCTGCCAGGGCGAGGAGGTGGTGCTGAGGTGGCGGGAGGCCTCCCAGTGGGACACCAGAGTGGCCAGCAGGCCCCGCAGCAGCACGGAGCAGTAGCAGAGGGCCGGGGGCCCCAGCGCCACCAGCCGCAGCAGGCTGAAGAGCAGCGGGTTGTCCTGGAAACGGTTGCGGATCTGCAGGTCCCTCTCCACCGTGCCGCGGGCCTGTTCCTCGGGAGGCCAGGCCAGCTCGCTGGCCGTCACGTCGGGGCACAGGCCCTCGACCAGGGCAAGGGCCACGGCCTGGGCTGCCTCGGCGCTGACGTGCCCCGGCGCCTCGCCGCCACTGCAGCGGACAGCCAGCGCCAGCAGCCGGAAGGCGTTGCCGCTGGCCTCAGCCTGGGGGAGAAGGCCCCGGCCCGGTGGGGGCTTCAGGCCGCGGCCGATCACCCCGGCGTGGAAGACGGCCCAGACGCCGCCGAAGCCAACGGCTGCACCGAACTCGCGGTTGACGCCGAGCAGGGAGTCACCGGGGGAGGAGGCGGAGGAGGAGGAGGAGGAGGGGGAGGCCGCGGGTCGGGCCGGCTTCCCGCCAAAGAGCGAGGCGTTGCCAGGGTGCAGGGCGGAGGCCACCAGCTGGCGCAGGACGGCGCGCAGGGCCGGCAGCGAGGAGGCGGCCAGGCGGGCCAGCAGCTCGCCCGCCGAGGCCTGGTCGGCCCAGCCCCGCCTGAGGGCCAGGAAGAAGCGGGAGGTGGCGGCCCTCACCAGGCCCAAGAGCTGGGCTGGCCCCAGGGACGGGGGCAGAGGCAGTGCGGCCAGCAGCAGCGCCGCCCCCCCCGACAGCCCGGCGTCGCCGTGGGGCAGCAGCCGGCCCAGCTGCGGGGCGTGGGCCGACAGGGCCTCGGCCAGGCCTGCGGCCCCCTCGCCTCTCACCAGCGAGGCCAGGTTGAGCAGCAGGCGGCGGGCCTGAGGCCCAGCTGAGTGCAGGCGGGCCACGCAGCGGCCGGCGGTGGCTGGAACCAGGCCTGGGACGGAGGAGGACAGGGCCGAGTGGAGCTGCCCGGCCAGGGCCAGCTCCTCGGGGCAGGAGGCCAGCGCCAGCAGCTGGCACAGGGCCTCGGCCGCCCAGCTGGGGCCACAGTAGACGGCCAGCAGGCCCAGCAGCTGGTGCTGCCAGGGGTGTCTCTTGCACTCAGGCCTCAGGGCCTCGCGGCACAGCTCAGGCAGCCGCCCCTTCAGCCCATCCAGGAAGGGCACGGAGCGGGCCTGGGGGTCCCCCGGACCCCCGGGGCCCCGGCCGTACACCAGCCTCTGCAGGTGCAGCAGCAACAGCTGCACCACCCTCTGGCAGGCCTCACGGACGCTGTCCCGCACGGCCAGGCCCGGCGAGGTGATGACGGAGGCCGGGGCGGCCGTCTCCAGCAGGAAGCGCAGCACCCGGTGGGCGCCTGCCCCGCTCTGGCACACCAGGTGGACCAGCAGCCCCAGCAGGTTGTCCGCCTCCTCCCTGCCCAGGCCTGAGAAGCGCTGGTGGAGCTGGTCCAGCACTGGGGGCTTGAGGGAGTCCACCAGCTCGGCCGAGACAGCCCCCAGCAGGGCCGGTGACATGGCGGCCAGCTGCAGGAGGAAGGGGACGGTGGCCTCCTGGTGCTGGGGCTGGGGGTCTCTTCCGGGGCCCAGGCTCTCATGGAACATCAGCAGCAGCTCCTGCTTGATGCTGTCCGAGTGCCTGGTGGCCAGGTGCCCCAGGATGCCCACCACTGAGGCGATCTTGGGCACCCGCTGGTCAGCGGAGGAGGGCAGGAGGGGGTCTACGGAGGATGGTCCCCCGTGCAGGCAGAAGTCCTTCAGGCCACAGGACAGGACCCGGCTGATGATGGTGTTGGGGAACGAGGAGCCGATGTGGGCCACCACCCAGTCAAAGTGCGGTGAGTGTTGGACGGAGGTGTCCAGGAGCGCGTCGACGCAGGCATCGGGGCAGGTGCTGATCATGGAGGACAGGCACTGCACGTAGATCTCCATCAGGGCCCGGGTAGCCTTGCAGGACATCCAGAGCTGCAGCAGCTCGTTGAGGCTGCTGGCGTGAGGCACCCGGTGACGGCCAGAGTACTTGCTGCTCAGCTGACCCATCAGGTCGATGGACCAGCCGGAGACCAGGGGGGCCCAGGCCTTGGGGTTGGAGCGAACGAACTCAGACAGCACGGCCTGTATCTCCTGCGTCACGTCATCCAGCCCTGGGCTGCCCAGGTGCCCCGCCGGCGTCCCCTCCCGCTCCAGCTCCAGGATGTAGCTGCCCACCGACTCGTCGAAGACGCCCCTCAAGTGCTCCAGCACGGCGGACCGGGCCGGCGGCAGGTTACGCAGGAGCAGGATGCCACACCGGGCATGCTCCTTCACTGTCAGCTTGTGGCCTTGAACTGGGTCTGTGCCGCTGATGAACGCCTTTACCTCCTGCAGCAGCTCCTGCGAACTGGAAGGGGGAAAGAGAAACAGGGAGAGTCAGAGGCAGCCACACAGCACACAGGAGACGGCCATTCCAGCCGTCACAAAGGCGAAGGAAATCCGGCACGTCCCCGACGACCCTCGCCGATTTTTACCAATGCACAGTAGAAAGCATCCTATCCGGATGCATCACACTTGGTACGGCAGGACCAGGACTGCCAGAAACTGCAGAGAGTTCTGGACACAGCCCAGTGTGTCACAGAAACCAGCCTCCCCTCCACTGACTCCGTCTACACTTCCCGCTGCCTCGATAAAGCAGTCGACATAATCAGAGACCCCTCCCACCCCGGACATTCTCTCTTCTCCCCCCTCCCATCGGGCAGAAGGTACAAAAGCCCAGGCTCAAGGACAGCCTCTATCCCGCTTCCGGCGCCAACACAGCATGCCCACAACTTCCTAACCTGTATGTCTTTGGAATGTGGGAGGAAACCAGAGCACCCAGAGGACACGGGGAGAATGTACAAACTCCTCATAGACAGTGGCTGGAATTGAACCCTGGCCGCTGGCGCTGTAATAGCGTTACGCTAACCGCTACACTACTGTGCCTGCCCCTGTGAACCCATCAGCTACAGCACCCAACAGAAATCCAGGAGGTCAAAGGAAAGCTCAAGGTCAGGATCGAACTTGGGTCCCTGGAGTCACGAGGCAGCAGTTCTAAATACTGCCTGCCAATAATACTCGAGAAACAAAGGACTGCAGATGCTGGAATGTAGGTGAAAAAACAACAAGATGCTGGAGGAACTCAGCAGGCCAGGCAGCATCCGTGGAGAAAAGCAGGTGGTCAACGTTTCGGGTCAGGACCCTTCTTCAGCACTGAAGATAGGAAAAGGGGAAGCCCAATATATGGGAGGGGAAAGCAGAGCAGTGAAAGGTGGACAAAAGAGGGGAGGCGGGGTGGGCACAGGGTGGTGATAGGTAGATACAGGTAAGAGATGGTGATAGGCAGGTGGGGGGGAGGAAGGAAGAGCAGATCCACCGGGGGAGGGGTCACAGGTAGGGAGGCAGGTGCCTCATGAGGGGAGGGGAGGAAGAACAGAAAAGGCGAGGAGAAAAAAAGAGGCGAGGAACGTGAGAATGTGTGAGCGAGTGGGGCAGGGAGTGCACATACGTACCTCATTCTAACATCTTCATCTCTCATACAGTTGCAACATTTGGTTGCACAAGAGATTGCAGATTTATGTTACAGGCACACACACACCCAGGGTATAAATGGCATGAATGTTAGATTTTTTGCAGCAGCAGCTCAACACATTACGGACATGTGGGAAGCATCCTGACTGGCTGCATCACGGCCTGGCGTGGGAGCTCCAGGAACGCACGAGGCTGCAGAGAGCGGTGGGACTCAGCCGGTTCCATCACGGGTACAGCTCTCCCCACCATCGAGGGACATCTACAAGAGGTGACATCCACCATCAGGGACCCCCACTGTCCGGGCCGTGCCCTCTTCTCGATGCTGCCATCAGGCAGGAGGTACAGGAGCCTGAAGACCCACACTTCAAGGTTCAACAACAGCTTCTTCCCCACTGCCGTCAGGGTCTAGAACCCACCTGAAAAACCCCAACACTGCCTTGGACTGTATTTCCCTCAACTTGCACTGAGGTTGTTATGTTTAGTTTGTCATGTAAGTAATGTATAATTTAAGTTAATTTAAGTTTATGTTTGTAATGTACTGAGCTGTTGCTGCATAGAGCTAATTTTCATGGCATTTATACCTTGGGCATGTATGACAATAAACCTTAAACATAAGTTAATGCAGACTTAAACTAACATAAATATAAATCTAGAGCAACACACAAAAAGCTGAAGGAACTCAGCGGGTCAGGCAGCATCTACGGAGGGAGATGGAAACGTTCGACTGTCCATTTCCCTCCATAGATGCTGCCTGACCCGCTGAGTTCCTCCAACGTTTTGTGTGTTGCTGTAACATTTGGATCCCCCCGATTCACACTTACACTGGAGGTCCTGCACCGACGGGCAAGCGTAATTAAAACAAAAATGAGGGGGATATTCGACAAGCCGGGCAGCATCAGCGAAGAGAGGAGCAGAGTTAATGTTTGAGGTCATTGACCATTCATCACCCTTCTGACATCTGCCTCCTCTACGTTAAAGGAGAACACTCCTGCTGCTCATCCTGAATGGAGTAGTTTGCTCTGGAGCTGAGAATCACCCACGTTAGTGTGGGGCTGACATGGTGCATAAAGCAATCAGCAGACAAGGTCAGTGTTACAGGTGCAATTCCTCATGCACTGGGGTTCTTCAGGGCAGTGTGCCACACCCAACCACCTTCAGCCGCTTCAGCAGTGACCTTCCTTCCGTCAGATGTTCACTGACGACTGCTCAGCTGTTCACTTCCATTCACGGCTCCTCGGCATATGAGCCAGCTCTCCGCCTGCATGCAGCAAGCCCTGGACGACACTCAGGAACGAGCTGATCAGAGGCAGGTAGCATCTGAGCCAGGCAATGACCATCTCCAAAAAGAGAGTCTAACCACCTACCGTTGCGATTCAATGGTACTTTCATCGCTGAGTCCCCCGCCATCAACACCCCAGGGATAACTACTGACTGGAGACTTAACTGGAACAACCGCACCATTAGTTCAGCACAACATCGTGGGCTGAAGGGCCTGTTCCTGCTGTGGAGCGACAAATAATCTGCTGGAGAAACTCAGCAGGTTGAGCAGCATTTGTGGGAGGAAAGGAATTGTCGACGGTTCAGGTCAAAACCCTGCATCAGGGCGAGTCGACAATTCCTTCCCCCACCCCCCAACAGACACTGCTCCACCCGCTGAGTTCTTCCTGCAGATTGTTTGTTGCTCCAGATTCCAGCATCTGCAGTCTCTGGTGCCTCCGCTGCTCCTGTGTTGTATTGTTCTGTGTTCTTGACCTCAGGATCTACCTCGTCGTGGCCCTTGCACCTTATTGTCTGCCTGCACTGCACCTTCCCTGTAACTCTAACACTTTATTCTGCATTCTGTTATTGCTTTTCCCTTGTACTACCTCAAAGTAAATTGGTTTATTATTGTCACATGTACCGAGGAACAGTGAAAAACCTTGTTTTGCATGCCGTCCACACAGATCATCTCATCACAACAGTGCATTGAGTAGATTTAACATTATTAGTAATTCTTAAGACTCATAGAATTTTGAAATGATCTGCAGGGATGACAATGCAAACAGAAGTTTCTCACTGTACCTCGATCCATGTGACAATAGTGAACTAATTTACCAATATTTGCATTTCTCACACTTATTACAAACTTTTTCTGCCGCTCAGTACCGGGACCACTGCAAACCCCACCCAGCCTCGCGCATGCGCACGACACGGCCGCCGGCAGCCGCCGCCAAGACGGCGCGCCTGCGCAGTGCCGGCCGTGCCGCCCTCGGACGCCGCGCCTGCGCAGAGCCGGCCGTGCCGCCCTCGGACGCCGCGCCTGCGCAGACTTGCCTGATCCCCACTCGGGAGTTGGCGCTTCCCTCCATGGCCGCGGCCGCCATCGGCTGCCCGCAGCGAGAGTAGGCGGCGGAGAGCCGGGGGGGGGGGCTCGGACGGTGGAGCCGTCCCTCCGGTACCGGCGGCCGCTCGCACGACACGAGGCCGGGAGAGCCCGCGCACCGCGGCCGGACGCCGCGCCGACACCGTGCAGGCGGAGTCACACTTGTAATGCGCCGGCTGGAGCACCGCGGCGCCCGACTCTGGTTCCAGCAGCCCCGCCGTCCGGGACGGGGCACCGCCCAGTGCAATCCGTCCCACCCAGCCAGGGCGGCGCAGGTTGCACACATTACAGCCCGAAAGCAACCAATCACTGCAATTTTCCAAAAAGTTGATATAATATTTTATAACAACTGTTACGTCCCAGCAACAATGAAGCGCACTGAGCCATGTACAGGTGTTAAAAACTTTTATTAATAACTACTTGTAGTAATAAAAGTTAAAACGTTAGCTATCAAACATAATCCCCAAAACTAAACTCAAAGTGTGTTTCTCAAAGTTCAGTTCGGCCAGCCGTAAGGTGAAACGTGAGCAAAGGCTTTTGCGAAACCACCGTTTGACTGAAGAGAGAATGTAGAGAGAATTTACGAACTCCACATGTTCTGCGATGGAACCCATACGACACCTCAATCTCCCATGATCTCCACTGCTTTGTTCCGAAGTGTCTGCCACCCCGAAGGCATTCGAGACGTGGCCGTCCACAGAAATACCTGTTTCCCACTACAGGTTAACGACAGTGGACTCCACTTCTTTGCTCCAAAAATCCATACATGGATTGTAGTGACAGACACAGCTATTGTTCTTCATCCATTGTTACGGAGACCAGCAAGTCAGTGTCTCTCTCTCTTCTCCGACTCACTTCGATTCACTGAGCAAAACAGCCAGCAAGTTGTCATCTTGCTGTCTGGATGACAGCGCGCGCGCGCACCCACACACACACACACACACACACACACACACTACTACTACTCTACTGTCCATGCCTTAAAGGGACATTCACCAAATAGCAACCTGACTCATAACACAACTTTTAGCAAATTGGTTTATTACTGTCACCTGTACAGTGAAAAACTTTGTTTACCCCTGTTATTCTGACTTCTGCCCTTTCTTTCCAGTCCTGATGAAGGATTCTTTTTTTTACACTATTTAGTTTTGTAATTTATAGTAATTTTATGTCTTTGCGCTGTACTGCTGCTGCAAAAACACAATGAATTTCACATTATCTAAGTCAGTGAAACCCGAAACATCGACCGTTCATTTCCCTCTGATAGATGCTGCCTGACCCGCTGAGTTCCTCCAGTTTTGTGTGTGTTGCTCCAGATTTCCAGCATCTGCAGTCTCTCTTGTGTCTCAGTCTTTACTTTGCACGCCATCCACACAGATCATTTCATCACATCGGTACATTGAGGTAGTACAAGGGAAAACAATAATAGAATGCAGAATAAAGTGTTACAGTTACAGAGAAAGTGCAGTGCAGGCAGACAATAAGGTGCAAGGTCCACGATGAGGTAGATTGTGAGGTCAAGAGTCCATCTTATCATACTAGGGGACTGTTCAATAGTCTTATAACAGCAGGATAGAAGCTGTCCTTGAGCCTGGTGGTACGTGTTCTCAGGCTTCTGTATCTTCTGCCGGATGGAAGGGGGGAGAAGGGAGAATGTCCGGGGTGGGTGGGGTCTTTGATTATGTCGGCTGCTTTACCGAGGCAGTGGGAAGTGTAGACAGAGTCCATGGAGGGGAGGCTGGTTTCCGTGAGGTGAGGACAGAATAAGGTTTACTATCACTGACTTATATGACGTGAAATGTGTTGTTTTGCAGATGCAGTACAGTGCAAAGACATAAAGTTAACTATAAATTACAAAAATAATGCAGAAAAAGGAATAACGAGGTAGTGTTCACGGGTTCATGGACCCTTCAGAAGTCTGATGGTGGAGGGGAAGAAGCTGTTCCTGAATCATTGAGTGTGGGTCTTCAGGCTCCTGTACCTCCTCCCTGATGGTAGTAATGAGAAGAGGGCATGTCCCGGGTGGTGAGGGTCCTTAGTGATGGATGCCGCCTTCTTGAGGCACCGCCTCTTGAAGATGTCCTCAACGGCGGGGAGGGTTGTGCCCGTGATGGAGCTGACTGAGTCTACAACCCTCCGCAGCCTCTTGCAATCCTGTGCATTGGAGGCTGTGATGCAACCAGTCAGAACACTCTCCACTGTACATCTGTAGAAATTTGCAAGAGTCTTTGGTGAAATGCCAAATCTCCTCAAACTCCCAACGAAGTAAAGCCACCGACGTGCCTTCTTCATGATTGCATCAGTGTGTTAGGCCCAGGATGGATCCTCCGAGATGTTGACGCCCAGGAACTTGAAGCTACCCATCCTTTCCACCGCTGACCCAGAACCTATGTGCTTTGATGCTGCAGTTTTTCAATGTACCTGTATCTGAGTACCTCATTATACCTGTCTCATTAACTCCACTTGACTTGACCAGAGGTCGGGATCGAACCCGGGTCCCTGGAGCTGTGAGGCAGTGGTTCTACCCGCCGTACTGCCTACTCCACACCAATGTCACCTTCGTTTGCTCGCCCCCAGCACTTTGCTCTCTAATCCCCTAACACTTCAGATTTATGACACACTGTGGGGATTTTAATTAGCCCTGCGGCTCAGTGGCCCCATCTGGTGGACGTGAACCTCGGCTGCAGGGCAGTGGGACCGTGGGGGTCGGGGCGAGGGTTTGGAGGTCGGTGAGTTTCTCAGCTCTTTCCCCGAGCCCAGCTGACACTGCAGCTGACGCACTTGAGCCGTAATACCGCCTCGGTTCATCGCAGAAGGCGGATTAGAGTAAAATCCTGATGCAGGGAGCTGCAGGCAGAGTACTAATCCCGAGATTAGGGAGCCGTTTAAAAGTCCCCACCGCTCACTGCCCGGGTTCCCATTTGCTGAAGCGAAACGAATCTTTGTGGCCTTTCTCTGTGCTCGGGACTGTGGTGAGAAGGTGCCCGAGGGAGAGGATGGGGAGCAGAGAGTGAGAGAGCAGAGCGGGAGAGAAACAGAGGTGGTGGAGAGGGGGAAAGGTAGCCTGAGAGAGGGCAAAGTGTGTGAGAGGGACAGAGAGAGACAGACAGAGAACAAAGTTAGAGAGAGGGGGGGGGGAATGAGAGAGGACAAAGTTAGAGAGGAAAGGAGCAGACATAGAGAGAGGGAGGGAGGACGAAGTTAGAGAGAGGACGAAGTTAGAGAGAGGACGAAGTTAGAGAGAGGACGAAGTTAGAGAGAGACAGAGAGAGAGGACAAAGTTAGAGAGAGACAGAGAGAGAGGACAAAGTTAGAGAGAGACAGAGAGAGAGGACAAAGTTAGAGAGAGACAGAGAGAGAGGACAAAGTTAGAGAGAGAGAGAAAGTTAGAGAGGGGGAAGGGGCAGACAGAAAGAGGACAAAGTTAGAGAGAGAAGGGACAAAATCAGAGAGGGCAGACAGAGAGAGAGCGGAGACGCCCCGGACGAGTGCGGCGCTGGGATGTCGAAGGCTCAGGTGGAGACCCTGCTGCGAGAGGCGGAGCAGACCAGGGCCGAGTGCCGCCGGCAGGCGGAGGAGACCAAGCAGGCGGTGCAGGGTCTGCGGGAGGAGCACGGGCAGCTGCTGCAGCGGGTCGAGCGGGTCGAGCGGGAGCTGGAGGAGATGAAGAAGACGGTGGGCGAGCTGCTGGACACCAAGATGGCCTTCGAGGCCCGGGAGCGGCAGGTCCGCAAACTCAGCAAGCAGCTGTAGGCGGATGATCGACTGGGGGAGGCGGCGCTCCCCGGCACCTCGCCGCTCCCCCCGGCAGCACGATCCGCCGAGGACTCCTCGCACTCGCCCTCTCCACGACCAGACAGACCCAGGTCTCTCCTGCGGGCACAGCAAGCTCCCAGGCACAGCAAGATCCCAGGCGTTTCGGCCCGACCGGTCCGTGCTGACCAAGATTCCCACTCCCTCTGGCAGCTCGTTCCACGTACGGACCACCCTCTGGGTGAAAAAGTGGCCCCTCAGGTCCCCTTTAAATCTTTCCCCTCTCCCCTTAGACTTTAGACTCCCCCACCCTGGGGAAAAGACTGTAAGCATCCACCTTATCGATGCCGCTCATGGTTTTATAAACCTCTATAAGGTCACCCCTCAGCCTCCCTCACTCCAGGGAAAACTGTCCCAGCCTGTCCAGTTTATAACTCAAACCCTCCAGATCCTGGTGGATCTTTTCCGCACCTTCCCCAGCTCAGTGACTCCCTTCCCGTCTCTGGGCAACACCCGTCCCGTCTCTGGGCGAGCAGAACCGCACACAACACCCCAGGTGCGGTCTCACCAACACCTTGCCCAGCTGTAACGGGACGTCCCGTAACTCCTGCACGTTAACCTGCCGCAGTTCCCCCTCTCCTGTCCGGGGAAGGAAGGGGAGGGGGGGGGGGTCGTCCCGCCACCGCTTCTCCCCAGCTCGTCCGAGAACCGGCGGGGCGGGGGGTCGCCTCGACCGATGTGTGCACGGCAAGATCCCACCGGCGGCAGAGGCGACCACCTGCAAGGTGCATCGGCGGACGGACCTGGGTTGGACTCGGGGTGTCTCGTCCTCTGTAATAGCGGCGGTGGGGGTCTTCCACACCTCCCTCAGGGGCAGGGGAATGGAGGGGAGGGGGGGTTTGTTTAAAATCTCGTACGAAAGCCAGCACCTCATTGCCGCTCCCTCCTCGCCGCCCCTGACCCTCCCCCTCCTTCCTCACTGCCCCCCTCCCTGTCTCCCCCCCCCTTTCTCTTCCACCTCACTGCCTCCCTCCCGACCCACGATAACCCTCTGCTCCCATGGCTTTCCCTCCCGCTCACTACTGCAATGAAGTGAGTTTGTTCTGTGGGTGTCGAGTGTCGGGGGGGGGGGGGGTAGTTTCGACCACTCTGACGCTGTGTTGAATTCACTGCAATAAAACCAGGCGACTCCCACCGGTGTCCGTGTCCTTCTCTGGCCCCCGGGGACGGACCCTCACCGGGCAGCACCCGGCTCAGCCCCATCCTCCCACTAATCTCCCGAGGCGACTGACACCGAGCCATCCAAGGTCACAGCCCTTGGGATTGTGGACGGATAAACTTGTCTCTCGTTGAAGAACTCGGGGTGGGGGGGGGGGGAACTTAAGAGGTGGCAGGGGCGGGGATCTGGGAGGGGCAGAAGCTGCTGGAGGGGCTCAGCGGGTCGAGCAGCATCTGTAGGGGGGGGCGTTGGCGGGGAAGGGTTGGTCGATGTTTCGCGGTGAGTGTGTGCACTGGGAGTCGGACGGGAGGTGAGGACGGGCGGTTCAGTAGGGGTGGGTGGGAGAGGGAGGAGGAGGAGGAGGGGCGGAGGGGAACGAGAGGGACTAGGGGGTGGAGGGAGGGGAGGGGGACGAGGAGGCGGCGGAGGGTAAGAGCAGGGGGGAGTGGGAGAGAGAGGGAGGGAGAGAGAGAGGGAGGGAGGGAGAGAGAGAGGGAGGGAGGGAGAGAGAGAAGGGGGGAGGGGGAGAGAGAGAGAGGGAGGGGGAGAGAGAGAGAGGGAGGGGGAGAGAGAGAGAGGGAGGGGGAGAGAGAGAGAGGGAGGGGGAGAGAGAGAGAGGGAGGGCGGGAGAGAGAGAGGGAGGGAGGGAGAGAGAGAGGGAGGGAGGGAGGGAGAGAGAGAGGGAGAGAGGGAGAGAGGGAGGGAGGGAGGGACTGGTCAGCGGACGCACAGCCCAGGGGGGCCGGTCAGGGCTCCGGGCTCCGGAGACACTCGCAACACGCACACACCAGCCTGCAGGGAGAGCGGAGTTTATTCCTTCACAGACGGACAGACCACGGGCTCCGAGGCTCAGACGGCCTCCCTGGGCGACTGCCCCTCCGCCCAGTACAGGAGCAGGTCCCCGCCGATCCACAGCTGACGGACGCGGGGCAGGCTCAGCGCCGGGGGGCTGTGGTCGCACAAGTGGGCGCCGTTCACCGCCAGGCGGAACCGGCTGCTCCCGCACAGCAGCAGCACCTGGGGGGGGGGGGGGGTGCAGTCAGAGAGAGGGGGTGGGGGGTCCACAAACACGGGTCCCGAGTACGGACACTGGGGCTGCGTGCACGCAGGATGGTTCGACATCTCGGGGGGAGTGGGGTTAGACTGGGGGGGAGTGGGGTTAGTCTGGGGGGGCGGGAGTGGGGTTAGACTGGGGGGGGAGTGGGGTTAGACTGGGGGGGCGGGAGTGGGGTTAGTCTGGGGGGAGTGGGGTTAGTTTGGGGGGCAGGAGTGGGGTTAGACTGGGGGGGCAGGAGTGGGGTTAGTCTGGGGGGGGCAGGAGTGGGGTTAGACTGGGGGGGCGGGAGTGGGGTTAGACTGGGGGGGCGGGAGTGGGGTTAGTCTGGGGGGGGCGGGAGTGGGGTTAGACTGGGGGGGCGGGAGTGGGGTTAGACAGGGGGGGCGGGAGTGGGGTTAGTCTGGGGGGGCGGGAGTGGGGTTAGTCTGGGGGGGCGGGAGTGGGGTTAGACTGGGGGGGCGGGAGTGGGGTTAGACTGGGGGGGGCAGGAGTGGGGTTAGACTGGGGGGGGCAGGAGTGGGGTTAGTCTGGGGGGGGCGGGAGTGGGGTTAGACTGGGGGGGGCAGGAGTGGGGTTAGTCTGGGGGGGGGCGGGAGTGGGGTTAGACTGGGGGGTGGGTGCTCAAGGTTGTAGAGAGTGAGACTACTATCGAGATGGGGAGCGAATTCGGGAGGTGAAAAGAAACCTGGGGGTCCCAGTGCAGGATTCCCTGAAGGGTAACCTGCAGGTTGAGTCGGCAGTCAGGAAGGCGAATGTAATGTTGGCATTCATCCCGAGAGGACTAGAATATAAAAGCAAGGATGTGATGCTGAGGCATTGGTCAGACTGCATTTTCTGAGCAGTTTTGGGCCCCGTATCGAAGGATGTGCTGACCCCGGAGAGGGTCCAGAGGAGGTTTTCACAAGAACGATCGAGGGGACGAAAGGGTTAATTTGCAAGGAGCGTTTGATGTCTCTGGGCCTGGATATCAGAAGGACGGGGGGGGGATCTCAGTGAGACCTCCCAGATACCGAAAGGCCTGGACAGAGCGGACATGGAGAGAATGTTTCCATCAGTGGGAGAGTCCGGGATCCGAGGGCACAGCCTCAGAATGAGGGGATGTGCCTTTAGAACTGAGATGAGGAGGAATTTCTTCAGCCAGAGGGAGGTGAATCTGTGGAATTCGTGGCCACAGAGGGCTGTGGAGGCCAAGTCATTGGGTGTGTTTAAGGCAGAGATTGATCAGGAAGGGGGTTAAGGGTTACGGGGAGAAGGCAGGAGAATGGGGTCAAAAAAAATGATTGAATGGTGGAACAGACTCGATGGGCTGAGTGGCCTAATTCTACTCCTATATCTTATGGTCTTGTGGTGGGGTTATTAAAATTTTCAGGGAGTGACGGGGGGAGTGGGGTTGGACTGGGAGGGATGTTGAAGAGTGTGGGGGGTGGCATGGGACAGGTGCCAGTGTCCGACTGGTGCAGAGGTGGGAGCCCAGCCCGGCCCGGTGACACCCATTACTTCGAAGTACCGTCCTGGGTGGAGGGAGGGAGGGGGCCTCTCCTCCTCCTCGTGACTCCAGACCTGCCCCACACAGGAGCCACGCACCAGCACGTCCCGCCGGAAGTCGACCGTCATCCTGAGGGGAACGTCCCCGGCCTCTCCCTCTCGAGGCTCCCCGGCCTCCCCACCGCGGGGGTCCTCGGACAGAACCAGCACGAACCTGGGCAGAGAAGGAGTGACCTTCAGAAGGGAGAAGGACGGAAGGGTGGCGGGGGGGGGGGCGCCGAGGCGAGGGGGCGGGTGAGGCGAGGGGGGGGCGGGAGGGGTCTCAGAAGGAACATGGTGACACCTCCAGTCGACACTTACTCCTGGGCGTCTGCGTGAAGTTGGCCCCGGATCGTGATTCTGTGTCCTGGTGCCAATCCACTTTCAATCCGACTCAGCAGTGGGACGTCCTGGGGAACAGAGGGGGCAACAGATCAATTCAAGAGTTCCCCAGAGGGCGAGAGGTTCACATCAGCCTCCCGCTCCCACCCAGGACATTCTCCCTTCTTCCCCCATCCGTCAGGCAGAAGATACAAAAGCCCGAAAGCGCATCCCACCAGGCTCAAGGACAGATTCTATCCCGCTGTTATAAGATGATTGAACGGTTCCCTAGTACAATAAGATGGACTCCTGACCTCACAATCTACCTCATCGTGGCCCTTGCACCTTATTGCCTGCCTGCACTGCACTTTCTCTGTAACTGTAACACTTTATTCTGCGTTCTGTTTTCCCTTTTACTACCTCGATGTACTGATGTGATGAAATGATCTGTCTGGATGGCACGCAAAACAAAGTTTTTCACTGCACCTCAGTACGTGTGACAATAATAAACCAATCCCGATCAGATCTCTCCCTGTTCCCCAGCTGATACCATCCCAGCACCACAGTCCACATCCACCCCCACCTGACACTGGTTCCCACTGCAAAGGTATTTAGCCTGGACAGAAAAGCAAGATCCAATACAACAAACGTGATCAAGTCACATCAGGGAGGCTCTCTATGGGACATGTGGACTGGAACTGTGCACGGTGACTCCCGGCATGGGATACGGAGACCAGGAACTATGCACGGTGACTCCCGGCGTGGGATACGGAGACCGGGAACTGTGCACGGTGACTCCCGGCGTGGTCTAACGAGGCTCTGGACAAATTGAACTGAACTATCACCAGTCACCCTCCGTCTTGCTCCTCCCTCCGACTTCTATACACCAGCTACCTTCCCTCCACACTCTCAGTCCTCATGCAGGATCTCAACCCAAAGCATCAGCCACCCAGTGTGCAGGGACTGGGGATACTAACCAGAGCTGGATCCTTCAGTGAAAATGGCTGGAACGTAAACAGAGAAGAGAACAAAGTTCACACAGCGATCACACTGATCAGCACAAGAAATATTTGCATAGAATCTGCCCGAGTGCACAGTACTACACCAGTGGGGTCAGCGTAGAGGGAACTTCACTGTCTGACCCCGGGAGTGTGTGACAGGACGGTGCGGAGGGAGCTTCACCCTTTGTCTGACCCCGGGAGTGTGTGACGGGACGGTGTGGAGGGAGCCTCACCCTGTGTCTGACCCCGGGAGTGTGTGACGGGACAGTGTGGAGGGAGCCTCACCCTGTGTCTGACACTGGGAGTGTGTGATGTTGTCAAAGTGCAGGTGAATTCTGGCTAAAATCCCACACCATCCCCCCCCTCGTGTTATTATTTTCTGCCCCCCTACACCGGTGCCGTCAGATTCCAGACAAACTCACCACTTGCGACGGATATTGGGTTTGCAGAGGGTGGTATGGCTGTGGAAAGAGCAGAGAGAAGCAGTCAGCACGAGCTGGTGTGTGCACACATTGTGGACAAGGCTGACGAACCTCCCCAAACTAGTCACAGAGTCACACAGCACGGAAACAGGCCCTTCAGCCCAACTGGTCTGTGCCGACCAAGATTCCCATCGAAGTCAGTCCCATTTACCCACGTTTGGCTCATATCCCTCTAAACCTTTCCTGTCCATGGACCTGTCCAAGTGTCTTTTAAAAGTCGTTACTGTACCTGCCTCAACCACTTCCCCTGGCAGCTCGTTCCACATACGGACCACCTTCTGGGTGAAAAAGTTGCCCCTCAGGTTCCTATTAAATCTCTCCCCTCTCACCTTAAACCTGTGCCCTCTCGTTCTCGATTCCCCAACCCTGGGAAAAAGCCGGTGCGCATTCACCCTATTGATGCCCCTCGTGATCTTATACACCTCTGTAAGGCCTCCCCTCAGTCTCCTACACTCCAAAGAAAAGAAGTCCCAACCTGCTCAACCTCTCTCCATAACTCGGTCCCTCGAGAGCTGGCAACATCTCCGTAAATCTCTTTTCAGCTGAACGTCATCTCTCCTACAGCAGGGTGACCTAAGCTAAACGCAATACTCCAAATACGGCCTCACCAACGCCTTGAACAGACTTGTCTCACCATCAATCCCAACCCCTCTGGTACCTTTCTTGCACCAGGGAGATCATCCCAGCTTCTCCACTCTTGAAACATTCACCAAGTTCCACATCGCTGGAGAGGACACCATTAAATCTTCTCCTGACCCCTTCCACAGCCTCTTGCTGTCTTTCCTGGTGACGAAGGTAGGAGGGGCAGAATTGGCCTCAATCTTGTGTTTTACCCTCCTGAGGATCTCAACAAGCTCAGGACTGGAGGGCTGGAGTTATAAGGAGAGACCGGACAAGCTGGCACTGTTTTCCCTGGAGCGACAGAGGCTGAGGGGTTTATAGAACCATGAGAAGCATCTTTTTCCCCAGGGAAGGGAAGTCTAGAACTAGGGGGCACAGGTTTAAGGTGAGAGGGGAAAGATTTAAAGGGGACCTGAGGGGCAAGTTTTTCCACACAGAGGGTGGAGCTGCCAGGGGAAGTGGTAGCGGCGGGTGAGATTATAATGTTTAAAAGATGTTTGGACAGGAAAGGTTTAGCAGAATAAGGGACAAATACAGGAAGATGGAGCTAGCTCAGATACACATCTTGGTTGGCATGGATGAGTTGGGCTGAAGGACTACAACTCTCTCTCTAATCATTTGTAGATTTTTAATAACCAATGGACTGTATTCCTGCTCACGCCCAGGAAATGAAAGTCAGAAAAACAACAACCTGGGAATCTGAAATAAAAACTGAAAAATGTTGGAAACACTCAGCGGGTCAGGCAGCATCTGTGGAGAGAGAAACAGAGATCCGACGAACGGTCTTTGACCTGTAACGTGACTCTGCTTCTTTCTCCACAGATGCTGCCTGACCTACTGAGTATTTTTTTTAGGGGGGGGCATTTTCTCTTTCGGTTGACACAGTGGGGGCAGTGGGTAGAGCCACTGCCTCACAGCTCCAAAGACACAGAGACAACAGAGACACACAGAGACACACACATAGAGAGAGACAGAGAGACACAGAGAGAGAGAGACACACAGACTGAGTGAGTGTGTGTGTGTGTGTGTGTGTGTGTAGTTTGTACGTTCTCCCTGTGACCACGTGGGTTTCCCCCGGTTCCCCCCCACATCCCAACGATGAGCGGAGTCAGTGGGTGAGTCAGCCGCGAGTGTGTGGGTGAGGGGTAGAATCTGGAGGGAGTTGATGGGAATGTGCGGAGAATTGAAACAAAAGGGATCGACGCAGACACAGGAGACTACAGATGCTGGAATCTGGAGCAACAAATGCCAGAGGGTCGAGAAGCCTCGGATGAGGTGGGGAAAATAGGAATTTTCGACATTTCGGGTTGAGACCCTGGATCAGGGATCAGTGTAGGATTGGTGCAAAAGGGTGCGCGGTGGTCAGCATAGATCGGTGGGCCGAAGGGCCTGTTTCCCTGCTCTGTGACTCCACCGGGGAATGCAGAATTCCCAAAATCCCTGCCCGCGCTGGGCACCTACATCTTGGTTAATGAAGCCGATGACTTTGATTAAGACGGGACCCATGACCTTCAGGGTGTCCATGGTCCGCCGAGGTCGACGATACTTGAACTCCAGCAGCCGGTTTCCGTTGGCAACCACCTGGAGGGGAAGGAGTCACAGAACGGACCTCAGCGTCTCTGCGCGGAGATACGCGGCCATGCCACACGTTAGAACGTAGAACAGTACAGCACAATACAGGCCCTTCGGCCCACAATGTTGTGCCGACCTTTAAACCTCACCTAAGACTATCTCACCCCTTCCTCCCACATATCCCTCGATTTTAAATTCCTCCATATGCTTATCTAGCAATCTCTTGAATTTGACCAACGTACCTGCCTCCACCACCACCCCAGGCAGCACATTCCATGCCCCAACCACTCTCTGGATGAAAAACCTCCCTCTGATATCTCCCTTGAACTTCCCAACTATTAATTTAAAGCCATGCCCTCTTGTATTGAGCATTGTTGCCCTGGGAAAGAGGCGCTGGCTGTCCACTCTATCTGTTCCTCTTTTGTACACCTCTATCATGTCTCCCCTCATCCTCCTCCTCTCCAAAGAGTAAAGCCCGAGCTCCCTTAGTCTCTCCTCATAATCCATACTCTCTAAACCAGGCAGCATCCTGGTAAATCTCCTCTGCAGCCTTTCCAACGCTTCCACACCCTTCCTATAATGAGATGACCAGAACTGGACACAGTACTCCAAGTGTGGTCTGAACAGAGTTTTGTAGATCTGCAACATTGCGCAGACCCCGAGACTTGGCCACCGTTTTTTTCCGTTGGGAAAACACTGGGTGCTTGTGGACACGGCCAGCATTAAGTGGGAAGGTTAGTCCTTTACCAGAACACTGTCCTCCTGGAAGTGGATGAGGAGATGGAGGAGGCAGCCCTCCTGGAGGGAGAGGGCTCTGCACTGCTGCCTCAGTCCCCACCGTCCGTTCCACAGGGCAGAGCAGGAGACGCAGGGGGAAGCCCCGAAGGTGGCAGTGAGGCGGAAGGGCACATCAGCCCGAGGCCGGACACTGCTCCCGCACTGGAAGTCCACCCAGAACCTGTGTGGGAAAACGGGCAGGGTCACAACGGGGTCCAGGAGGAGGGCGAGCAACTCCCCCACCTCTCCCGCCCAACTCCCCCCCGGAGACCTTCTCACCCCCTCAGCTCACGACATCAGTTAGGTAACTTGGTCAGCACAGACAAGTTGGGCCAAAGGGCCTGTTTCCTTACTGTGTCACTCCATGACACTCTCCCACTCCCCCACACTCCCCCCGCCCCTCCCTCTCCCCCCACCCCTCCCTCTCCCTCACACTCCCTCCCTCTCCCCCACACTCCCTCCCTCTCCCCCACACTCCCTCCCTCTCCCCCACACTCCCTCACACTCCCCCCGCCCCTCCCTCTCCCTCACACTCCCCCCACCCCTCCCTCTCCCCCACACTCCCCCCACCCCTCCCTCTCCCCCCACCCCTCCCTCTCCCTCACACTCGCTCCCTCTCCCCCACACTCCCCCACCCCTCCCTCTCCCCCTGCCCTCCCCTCTCTCTCCTCCCACACTCCCCCTCTCGCTCCCCCCACACACTCCCCCCCACACGCACTCCCCCCCACACACGCACTCCCCCCTCCCTCTCCCCCCCACACTCTCCCCCCCCACACACACACACCCTCCGTCTCCCCCCACACACCCTCCCCCTCCCTCTCCCCCCACACACCCTCCCCCCTCCCTCTCCCCCCACACACCCTCCCCCCTCCGTCTCCCCCCACACACCCTCCCCCCTCCCTCTCCCCCCACACACCCTCCCCCCCCTCCATCTCCCCCCACACACCCTCCCCCCCTCCGTCTCCCCCCCCCCACACACCCTCCCCCCACTTTCAGTAATTGTTCTTTTTCAGACGCTTTCGATGCCCTGCACTGCCAGACCGTGTCGGGACGGTTACCGTACCCAGTGATTTGTGTGTATTTTCCAACTTACGGACAAAATTGACCGACAGACATCTATGAACAGAACCTGCTCCCACAGCTGCTAACCCGTACGACTTTGGAATGCGGGAGAAAACCGGAGCACCCGGAGGAAACCCACGCAGACGTGGGGAGAACGTACAAACTCTGCTGCTGTCTGTAAGCATGGGACTAATAAATAAATACCTTATCTAAATATCTTATCACAACCCAGGGACAGTCTAATGTCCCCGCAATTCTTCTGTACAGGAACCATTCTCGTCAGCCGAGGTAATGTTGTCAAGTTCCTGAAATATCTCACAAAACACACAACCTCATTACCTGGGAGCAGGCTCTCCCTGCTACAGAGTCACAGAGCAATACAGCATGGATACAGGCCCTTCGGCCCAACCAGTCCATGCCGACCACAGTGCCCACCCATCTAGTCCCAATTTCCTGCGTTCGGCCCTTATCCCTCCAAGCCCCGCCCCTCCATGTACCTATCCAAGTGCTTCTTAAATGACACTATTGTACCTGCCTCACCCACTCCCTCTGGCAGCTCGTTCCATACACTCACCACCCTCTACGTGAAAAAGATTAATTCAGTAAGAGTGTGGATTACTAGACTATAAACTTAACTCCACGTTCCTACCCAAACCCAGTACAGCGCCTCTACTTCCTCAGAGTGCTAAGGAAATTTGGTATGTTCCCCATTGACCCTCACCAATTTTTACAGATGCACCATAGAAAGCATCCAATCTGGATACTTGATACGGCAACTGCTCTGCCCAGGACCACAAGAAACTGCAGAGAGTTGTGGACACAGCCCAGCGCATCACGGACACCAGCCTCCCCTCCACAGACTCAGTCTACACTTCCCGCTGCCTCGGGAAAGCAGTGACCCCTCCCACCCCGGACACTCTCTCCCCTCCCGTCCCCGTTGGACAGAAGAAGCAAAAGCAACAAAATCCGCTGAGTTTCTCCGGCAGATTGTGTACTGCTCCAGATCCCAGCATCTGCAGTCTCTTGTGTCTCCTGACCTCACAATCTACCTCATCGTGGCCCTTGCGCCTTATTGTGTGCCTGCCTGCACTTTCCCTGTAGAAATAGAACATAGAACACTACAGCACAGAAAACAAGCCATTTGGCCCTTCTAGTCTGTGCCAAAACTTTATTCCACTAGTCCCACTGACCTGCACCCAGTCCATAACCCTCCAGACCTCTCCCCTCCATGTATCTATCCAATTTATTCTTAAAACTTAAGAGCGAGCCCGCATTTACCACGTCAGACGGCAGCTCGTTCCACACTCCCACCACTCTGAGTGAAGAAGTTCCCCCTAAACCTTTCCCCTTTCACCCTAAAGCCATGTCCTCTTGTACTTATCTCTCCTAATCTAGGTGGAAAGAGCCTACTCACATTTACTCTGTCTATACCCCTCATACTTTTGTAAACCTCTATCAAATCTCCCCTCATTCTTCTGAAGCTGTAACACTTTATTCTGCACTCTGCTTTCCTTTTGTACTTCTGTATTGAAATGATCTGCCTGGACGGCAAACAAAAGTTTTTCACTGTATCCGGGTACACGTGACAATAATAAACCAGTTACCGATTACCCCTCCTGCCGTGACCAGACCTGGAGGTTTAACCCTCTCCGCCCCACCGGATGCGGTCGTACCTCCTGCAGCTCCTGGGCACCGTGCTCGCGATACACACCATCCTTCCCTGGCACAGACCTCCGAACACGGTGGTGATATAGGGCAGTACCTGTGGACCGCAGCCAGGGTGTGAGCAGTGCAGAGAAAGATCCCGGGTAACCGATGGGGGGGGATCACCCCTCCTGTCACACTCCAGACACATCACTCCCCCTCCCCACTCTTCCTTGCCCTGCCCCCTCTACTCTCCCTTCCCCTACACTCCGCCCACCCTACTCTCCCTCTCCACCCTCCCTCCTTTCACCCCCACCCTCCTACTTCCCTCCTCCTCCCCCCCTCCTCCTCTCCCCCTCCCCCTCCTCTCCTCCTCCCCCTCCCCCTCCTCTCCTCCTCCCCCTCCCCCCTCCTCTCCTCCTCCCCCTCTCCTCTCCTCCTCCCCCTCCCCCCCTCCTCCTCCCCCCCTCCTCTCCTCCTCCCCCTCCCCCCCTCCCCCTCCCCCCCTCCTCCTCCCCCCCTCCTCTCCTCCTCCCCCTCCCCCCTCCCCCCCTCCTCTCCTCCTCCCCCTCCTCCCCCTCCCCCCCTCCTCTCCTCCCCCTCCCCCCCTCCTCTCCTCCCCCTCCCCCCCTCCTCTCCTCCCCCTCCCCCCTCCCCCCTCCTCTCCTCCCCCTCCCTCCTCCCCCTCCCCCCCCTCCCCCCCTCCTCCCCTCCCCCCCCTCCCCCCCTCCTCTCCTCCCCCTCCCCCCCTCCTCTCCTCCCCCTCCCCCCCTCCTCTCCTCCTTCCCCTCCCCCCCTCCCCCCTCCCCCCCTCCTCTCCTCCTCCCCCTCCCCCCCCTCCTCTCCTCCCCCTCCCCCCCTCCTCTCCTCCCCCTCCCCCCCTCCTCTCCTCCCCCTCCCCCCTCCCCCCTCCTCTCCTCCCCCTCCCTCCTCCCCCTCCCCCCCCCTCCTCCCCTCCCCCCCTCCCCCCTCCTCTCCCCCCCCTCCTCTCCTCCCCCTCCCCCCCTCCTCTCCTCCCCCTCCCCCCCTCCTCTCCTCCTTCCCCTCCCCCCCTCCCCCCTCCCCCCCTCCTCTCCTCCTCCCCCTCCCCCCCCTCCTCTCCTCCCCCTCCCCCCTCCTCTCCTCCCCCTCCCCCCCTCCCCCTCCCCCCTCCTCTCCTCCCCCCTCCTCCCCCTCCCCCCCTCCCCTCCCCCCTCCTCTCCTCCCCCCTCCTCCCCCTCCCCCCCTCCCCTCCTCCCCCTCCCCCCTCCTCCCCTCCCCCTCCCCCCTCCTCTCCTCCCCCTCCCCCCCTCCTCTCCTCTCCTCCCCCCTCCTCTCCTCCCCCTCCCCCCCTCCTCTCCTCTCCTCCCCCCCTCCTCTCCTCCCCCTCTCCTCCCCCCCCCTCCTCCCCCCCTCCCCCCCCCTCCTCCCCCCCCTCTCCTCCCCCTCCCCCCTCCTCCCCCCCTCCCCCCCTCCTCCCCCCCTCTCCTCCCCCTCCCCCCCTCCCCCCCCCTCCTCCCCCCCTCCCCCCCCCCTCCTCCCCCCCTCCCCCTCTCCTCCCCCCCCTCCCCCCCCTCTCCTCCCCCCCCTCTCCTCCCCCCCTCCCCCTCTCCTCCTCCCCCTCTCCTCCCCCCCCTCCCCCTCTCCTCCTCCCCCCCTCCCCCTCTCCTCCTCCCCCCCCTCCCCCTCTCCTCCTCCCCCCCCCCTCTCCTCCCCTCCTCCCCCTCCCCCTCTCCCCTCCTCCCCCTCCCCCTCTCCTCCCCTCCTCCCCCTCCCCCTCCCCCCTCCCCCCTCCTCCTCCCCCTCCCCCCCCCCTCCCCCCTCCCCCTCCCTCCCTCCCCCCCCCCTCCTCCTCCTCCCCTCCTCCCCCCTCCCCCTCCCCCCTCCCCCTCCTCCCCCCTCCTCCTCCTCCTCCCTCCACCTCCTCCTCCCTCCACCTCCTCCTCCTCCCCCCCCCTTTCCCCCCCTCTCCCCGATGATGACAGCTGCCCTCACTGGATAAAACACCGGAGGCTGCAGCAAGGTGCTGGGAGGGGCCGGCATGGCCGGGTGTTGCCCTTCGCTGCTGACCTCAGACTGGGGTTGGAGGGGAGACCTTTGCCTCTTTAACCCCCCTCCCCACCCCTGAGCTGAACAGGAAGTGACATAATCACAGGTGGATCACATGGTCCAACAGGAAGTGACAAGTTGCCATGGCTCCCATCCAAAGCCATTGGGCCTAGCAACAGGCCCTTCAGCCCATCGTGTTGATGCTGACCACCAGTCTGTACCGAACCCATTTGGCAGCCTTGTGGCTCCAATGCTCTTCTAGGTCCCTGCTAAATGTTGCCGGGGCCTCTGTGTCCATCCCGATGATCCTGACTGGATAATTGGCAACGGCGGAGAGTTGGGGAACAACTTTTCGAGTTTAAAGAGGCTGCTCAGCGTCTCCGCCGTTGAGGGTCAATCCGTTGGGATTGATCCGGGCTCTGAACCCAGGAATGCGGCCCTCCGTAACGGCAATGGAGAGACCAGCATTGGCCGTTGAGCTCTGGGACTCCCTCACGCCCTGTGTCGTCTTATTAACCCTCAGGGCCCCCAGCTAGAAGGCCCCCCACCCCCACGTCTTGTCTCCCCCACGCTTTATCCGCGGAGAGACCGAGAGGGAGGACGAGGCTTGGCTCAGGGAACACCTGGGCAGCCAGCTGAGCCGGCGTCGAGCAACAACCTGGTGCAAGGTTTCAACCTGAAACATCGACAGTTCCTTCCCCAGCTCCCCCGCCCACCCCCACAACACCGATGGTCCTCGACCCCCTGAGTTCCTCCAGCAGACTGTCTGTTGCTCCAGATTCCAGCATCTCCTGTATCTCCAAGCAAGTGTCGAGGTGGTTCCCACGACCGGTCACCTGGGTGTGGGAAACGCAAAGGGATATTGCTGGGGTTGGGGTGGGTGTCAAAGCTCAGGGGGTCCGGTGTCGGTCTCCTCCCGTTCCTGTAGGACAGCAATAAGGTGCTGAATAGTCTGCTGTCACCATATCACAAGTAAAGAACCAGTCAGACAGCTGGTTGAACAAGTTTAGCAAACAGATGTGGCTGATAAGAGGAACTCGAGTAGGCTGGGTGACAAGGTAAAAGAGCAGAGATCGATCGAGCGGAGGTCGTCAGAGGCTGTGGGGAAGGCGGGGAGAGAGGGAGAGTGTGTGAGAGAGAGACAGAACGAGAGACAAGAGTGAGAGGGAGATAGAGACAGACAGCAGGAGAGAGAGTGAGAGGGGGACAAGAAAGAGAGGCAGCATCCACAGAGAAGGAGAAAGAGAGACAGGGTGTGGCAGGGAGTCAGAGTGACCAAGTGAGGGACGGAAGAAGAGAGAAGGAAGACGGCAGATGAGGAGAGAGTGAGAGGAGTAGAGAAAGGGAAACAGCGAGAGCTCATGGAGACAGAGGCAGCGGCAACATCTCCCAGCTAACCGCACGACGTCCGCTGATACGCCTCGGAGCCGGCTCCTGTTCTGGTCGAGACATTCCGGGGTTAATCCTCACGATTCCCACCAGTGGAGGAGGAAGGCTCATGGCTCAGGTGAGGCACAGAACCAGGGCTCGTTCGGTGCAGGATCCAGGAGCAAGAGGAATAGGAGGGTCTTTGTGTTGCAGCATTTGTACCACACTCCGATAATCCGGCATCTCGGGATTTTCAGGTTATCGGACTGGCAGATTTTCCGAACTATTGGATATTACTCCCATTAACACCGTTACACACTTTTAATTCAATTTTTTTAAAAATGTTACACAGTTGTTTAATATGTTTTCCAGTAAAACAGGTGAGTTTATAGGGAGTGTGTGAATCAGCAGCTCCCGAGCCAGGTACCAAACCATCGGAATTTCCAAGCAATGGTTTAAGTCCTAATGTGTAACCTCATGGGTTCAACGATTCCATTGCAGGTCAGGGTAGTTCGAAGCTTTTCACAGCTGGTGAGGCATTTGTACTGAAGGGAGCTACTTTACGTGCTCCCTCCTCGCCGCCCCTCCCACAGCGCGGCGCTCCCCCCTCACCGCCCCTCCCATGGCGCGGCGCTCCCCCCTCACCTCCCCTCCCGCAGTGTGGCTTGTGTGCACAGTCAAGACCCCACTCAGGAAACAAAGTGCATTTACGTGTCACCAGGTCTCAAAGCTTGGCTTCCAAGTCCGACACATGGGGTTCCCGTTGAGAACGAGTACACTGAAAAGTGATTGGCTGAATCTCAGAACATCTCACCAGGGGATCCTTGGCAAGGAGTCCAGTGGGACTCACTGGCTTCAACCCATCCTTATTCATTATCAGGAACTGAATCCCAGTGGTAATGCCTCTCCCTAACTGCCCCTGAGCTTGGAGGGCAGTTAACAGTCAACCATGTTGGTGGGTCTGGGGTCTCCTAAGGTCAGTCTGGAGTCACATATAGACCCAGAGCGGGTAATATCGGCAGATTTCTTTCCCTAGTAGGGCACAGTGAACCCAGATCATTTCTCCAATAACCCTGTAGTTCCACAGTCCTTATGCATTTATTTTTTAAATGCAGATTTATTTGGGTGTAGATACCCCAACAGCCAAGGTAAGATTTGAACCCTTACCTCTGTCTGAATCAATTATCTAGAAAGTTGGCTAATGTCCACATTCAGTGAAGGGCTTTCGCTTTAGAGTGTGTTCTCTGTGTACATGTGTCCGAGGGACACAGAATATCCCAGAGGGGGATTTTCTTTCTGAACACTCTCCCCTGTCGGTCCCTCTACCTCGCCATCGCCCATTCCCTTGGAGAAGTTCGTGTTGAATCTGCTCCCTCTGCCCTATCGGGTATTTCATTCCAAATCACAACTCACTGCAGAGACCAAAAGCCTTTTTTTAGAAGCTCTTGGTGCGTGCGGAGACAAAGGAATGCCTCTTGCTGCTTATTTCTCGTGAAGGGTGAGACTGATTCAGCAGACAGATCTCCAGCCTTCTGTTGTGGTTACCGACATAACTTGGTGTAAGTGTGTACAGAAACCCGGATCGCAGACTTTAAAGTGAATACTCAACTAAGGCATCAACAAGACCCCTGTTTCTCAAAGTTCTTTTAGCACCAAGACGGTTTACAGAGTGTAGGAACTGTGACAGGTTTATACACAGCAAGCTCCCACTGTGAATCAGAAGGGTCTTTTCCCTCCACAGATGCTCCCCGACCTGCTGAATTCTTCCAGTGTTGCTCCATTAGTTTTTTTTTTGGTGATGGATCCTTGAAGGATCTCCCCACACTTTTTGCCAACTGTGGCTGTGGGATACCTTTACGTCCACTTCAGGTGGGGAGACGGGGCCCTGGTTTGACATCTCCTCCCAGAGCAGTGCAGCATTCGCAGTGCTCCCTCTTCACTGCCCCTCCCACAGCGTGGTGCTCCCTCAGATCCTCACCCATACACTAGGGGCGATTTACAGCGACCAATTAACCCCACCAACCCGCATGTTGTTGGGATGTGGAAGGAAACCCACACGGGTCTCTCTCTCTCACACACACACACACACACAGCACCGGAGGTCAGGATCAAATCCGGGTCTCTGGAGCCGCGAGGCAGTGCATCTACCCACTGCGCCAATGTGCTGTCTCCTGAGGAGATCATGGACCTCAAGTTACAAGTAGAAAGAGAAAGGACTTTCTTACAGAGTACGTGGTTGTAATCTGGAACTCACTCCCTGCAGGTGTGCAATGTGGCCCTCAAGTGAAATTTGGATAGATATACAGTGAGGAAATATTTGCAAGGCTTACCAGTTCAAGTTTATTGTTGTCATATACAGGGTGTAAATGCCAGGAAAATTAGATCTTCGCTCTTGCAGGAAAAGGAGTGAGTTTCTCTGGTAGCGAGCTAGCACAGGCAGAATGGGCAGAGCAGCCTCCTGCCTTGCTATAATCATCCCACAATACTGGGGTCGGTTCCAAACAGCTGTGGACAGGAGCCAGCAGGGCTGCCACAGCCAGTAGTGTGTGTGTGTGTGTGTGTGTGTGTTTACATTGGAACCTGTCTGGAGACCAGGCTTCCTTGTCTGACGTCTCTACACAGGTTGCAATGTAAACACACACGATACTCACCCAGTGCGCCAGAAGATAATGCCAGCGCAGCAGCGATGGAGGGTGTGTCCACTGCCAAACATCGCCTCTTACAATCGAGCCCCCAGCTTCAGCCAACATCCAACGCCGCTCTCCTGGGGGCTGGCACAAAGCACCAGTTCCCTGTAGGGTTGATCAGTGACATCTACAGAGGTGCCAGGACACATGGTTATTTTTGGAGAGTACCGAGGAGTTTCAGGGCAACGCTGAACTGGCTGCCAGCCCCTTTGCTACCTGCTACACCCGAGACTGAGGGACTGGTCTGACTTGTTCTGCAGTCAGCCTTCAGCGCAGCACTGAAACCTGTTGCTTGGACCTGATGTTGCTTTGCCTGCTTCAGCTCTTGCCTCTCAGTGCTCCCTCAGCACTGCCCCTCCGATTCCACGTTCCCTTCCGTTTTACTATCTGGATTTATAAGACAAACGTGGATGTTGGAGATCTGAATATTAGTGTGGTGGACAGGTGTACACAGAACAACACAGCACAGGAACAGGCCCTTTAACCCATGATGTGCCAAACTAATTAAACGCCTAACTAAACCAACCCCTTCTGCCTACACACTGCCCCTATCCCTCTATTCCCTGCACATCCATGTGCCTTTCTAAGACCCTTTTAAACACCTCTATCGTATCTGCCCCCACCGCCACCCCTGGCAGCATGTTCCAGGCACCCACCACTCTCTATATAAAAAACTTGCCCTGCACATCTCCTTTGAACTTTCCCCTTCTCACCTTAAATGCCTGCCCTCTGGTATTAGACATTTCGACCCTGGGAAAAAGATACCTGTGCCCCTCATAATCTTATGAACCTCTGTCAGGTCTCCCCTCAGCCTCTGTCGCTCCAGAGAAAACAACCTAAGTTGGTCCAACCTCTCCTTGTAGCTCATGCCCTCTAATCCAGGCAGCATCCTGGTGAACCTCTTCTGTACCAACTATTCAACCACAGGAGTTGCCGATATGCTTCCCTTATCAGGCTGGGATAATCAGACCTTGAAGGAGCTGCTTACTGAACCAGGGTGCGTCTCCAGATGTTTTTTTGCAGCAAGGAATGTAAACCAGTAGATGCATTTTTGTTTAAAACTGCAGATGCTGGAAATCTGAAATAAAAACAGAAAATGCTGGGAACACTCAGCAGGTCAGGCAGCGTCTGTGGAGACAGGAAACTTCTTGGGCGTTCTGCCTTGTCCTAGCCCATCAGTGACCACGCCGGGTGCTCCGGTTTCCTCCCACATCCCAATGAAACATACAAAATTCTCAAGGGCCTTCTCAGAGTAATTGTGGAGTTGGAATCATAGAAAGTACAGCACAGTACAGGCCCTTTGGCCCACAATGTTGTGCCGGCCTTTAAACCACACCTAAGACTATCTAACCCCTTCCTCCCACATATCCCTCTATTTTAAATTCCTCCATATGCTTATCTAGCAATCTCTTGAATTGGACCAACGTACCTGCCTCCACCACCACCCCAGGCAGCGCATTCCATGCCCCAACCACTCTCTGGGTAAAAAACCTCCCTTGAACTTCCCACCCATTACTTTAAAGCCATGCCCTCTTGTATTGAGCATTGGTGCCCTGGGAAAGAGGCGCTGGCTGTCCACTCTATCTATTCCTCTTAATATTTTGTACACCTCTATCATGTTTCCCCTCATCCTCCTCCTCTTCAAAGAGTAAGACCCTAAATCTCTCCTCATGATGCATACTCTCTAAACCAGGCAGCATCCTTTGGTGCAGTTGGTGCTTTCTTTATCTGGAACCAGGGATCACTGTCTCAGAGTAAGTGGACACTTATTCAGGACTCAGATGGTTTTGAACCTGTCGCGTTCTCTCCCCAAGAGACTCAAGTACTGAGGGATATGGAGTTCGGGCAGGAGGGTGACGCTGAGGTAAAAGATGGTCTTATTGAACGGGAAAGCAGACACAAGGGGCCAAATGGTCTGCTCCTCAAGCAGCATGCCGCAGGCTGGGAACGCCGCCGAGGGGTTTACAGGCCGCGGCTGCTGGCGAAGGAATAGGATTGACATTTTGGGTCACGAACCCTTGGCTAGACCGGGAGCAGTGGGAAAACGAGCTGCGGAGAGTGAGGAGGGGACAGAGGGAGTGCCTCGCGATAGGGTGGAGACCAACCCCGTCAGGGTAACAATTACACTACGGGGTTGTCCTGGGAAGAGAGGCAGGACAGGTTGGGAGGGTTCGGAAGAATGAGGAGTGATACAAGATCCTAAGGGGGCACGATCCCCTCCCCCTAGTCCCCCTCTGCCCTCCCCACCTCCCTCACTTGATCCTATGCTCTGCTTTATTTTCCCATCAGATCTCACCATGTCACCTCCACCTCTCACCTCCCAGCCCCCAGGCTCCGCTGCTACCTCCACTCTGCCCTCCTCCTTCTGCCTATTACCCCTCCTCAGCTGGATCCGCCCATCGCCCCTTCCCCCTCACCTCTGTACACCAGACGCCTCCCCTCTAATCTTTCAGCTCGGATGAAGGGTCTCGACCCGAAAGGTCGACTGTCTATTTCCCCTCCTGAACTGCTGAGTTCTTCCAATATCCTAGAGAGACTGGGTAGATGTTGAGATGTTTCCACTGGTGGGAGAGTCACTAAAAAGGGAGCACAGCTACAGAGTGAGGGGCTGGTCATTTAAAACCGAGGCGCGTTGAAATTTCTTCTCTGAGGTGGGTGAATCTGTCAGCGAGGGTGTTGGAGGTGAAAGTATTAAGTTCAAAGCCGTAAAACTCCGATAATCCAGCATCTGATTGGTATTGGTTTATTACTGTCACTTGTACCGAGATACAGTGAAAAACTTGTCTTGCAAACCAATCGTACAAGTCAATTCATTACACAGTGCAGTTACATTGAGTTAGTACAGGGTGCATTGATGTAGTACAGGTAAAAACAATAACAGTACAGAGTAAAGTGTCACAGCTACAGAGAAAGTGCAGTGCAATAAGGTGCAAGGTCACAACAAGGTAGATCGTGAGGTCAGAGTCCATCTCATCGCATTGTTTGCAAAGCCTGATGGCCTGGAACCTGGCTCACTCATTGGGTTGGAACACGGGGTGGGTTTGCACGTTCTCCCTGTGACTGGGTGGGTCTCCCCCGGGTTCCCTCCCAACATTCCAAAGGCATGCGGGGTCGGTGGGTTAATCGGCCGCTGTAAATTGCCCCTAAAGTGTGGGTTAATGGCCAAAGGAATCAAAGTGGAATTGAGGGCCATGTGTCAGAGGTGATCAGAAGGTGGGGGGATGGGGCTCCTGGAACTGTTCCCCTGCAAGTCAGCGTGGACCCAATGGGCTGACACAGGCCTAAAGGGTCAAATGGCCTCTTCTTGAGTAATGCGCCCTCAACACTGCCATTGCAAGGGTCAAGCCGGATGATAAGGCTCGTCTGGAGACTGCAGTTGCTGGAATCTGGAGCAACAAAAATGCTGGAATAACTCAGTGGGTCATAGAGTCACAGAGCACGGAAACAGGCCCTTCGGATGAAGGGTGGACTGTCCATGTTGCTGACTGACCCGAGTTCCTCCAGCATCCTGTGTGTTGCTCCAGATGCCAGCATCTGCAGTCCCCTGTTGTCTCCATGAGGCACGTCTCTCTGCCCTCACACAATGGTGTTGGGCAGGAAATACAAAAGCCCAAAAGCATGTATCACCAGGCTCAAGGACAGCTTCTACCCCACTGTGATAAGACTACTGAACGGTTCCCTAGTACAATAAGACTCTTGACCTCACGATCTACCTCGTCATGGCCCTTGCACCTTATTGTCTACCTGCACTGCACTTTCTCTGTAACTGTGACACTTTGTATCTGCATTTTACCTGTTACCTCAATGCACTGTGTAATGAATTGATCTGCATGAACAGTATGCAAGTTTTTCACTGTACCTCAGTACAAGTGACCATGATAAACCAATTCCATTCCCCCCAGTGAGGAGGGTCAGTGGGCTCGGCCTTTCCTGTAGCCAGGCTCAAATAACCAAAGCATCAAAGGCCCCACCCACCCGGGACATTCTCTCTTCTCTCCTCTTCCATTGGGTAGAAGATACAGGAGCCTGAGGGCACGTACCACCAGACTCAAGGACAGCTTCTACCCCACTGTGATGAGACTATTGAACGGTTCCCTTATACAATGAGATGGACTCTGACCTCACAATCTACCTTGTTGTGACCTTGCACCTTATTGCCCTGCACTTTCTCTGTAGCTGTGACACTTTACTCTGTACTGTTATTGTTTTTACCTGTACTACCTCAATGCACTCTGTACTAACCCAATGTAACTGCACTGTGTAATGAATTGACCTGTACCATCGGTTTGCAAGACAAGTTGTTCACTGGACCTCGGTACAAGTGACAGTAATAAACCAATCCCAATCCCAATCCCATGTGCCCTCTCCCCAGGCCGCTGACTGACGCCTGGACTGAAGATGGAAGCCCGGACCACCTGCCTGAAGTCGGCATGAATGTTTCTGCAGGCAACTCCAGCTCGGGGTCGTGGCTCTGGCCGGCGCTGATCACCCTGCCTGCTGCCCTGGTGTCGCTGGCCACAGTGGTGGGCAACGCCCTGGTGCTGCTCTGCTTCTGGGCCAACCCTCGGCTGCGGACGGCCTCCAACTCCTTCCTGCTAAGCCTGGCCTTCGCCGACCTGCTGATCGGTGCCGTCTCCATGAACCTCTTCACCGTGTACGTGGCAGTCGGCAGCTGGCCGCTAGGGCCGGCCACCTGCGACCTGTGGCTGGTGCTGGACTACGTGGTCAGCAATGCCTCGGTGCTCAACCTGCTGGCCATCTGCCTGGACCGCTACCTGGCCGTCAGCCAGCCGCTGCGGTGGCTGGCCCAGCGCACGGCCAGGCGGGCCGGGGCCATGATTGCACTGGCCTGGGCCGTCTCCCTGCTGCTGTGGGGCCCCGCCATCGTCTGCTGGCCTTACCTGGAGGGGAGGCGGACAGTGAGGCCTGACCGCTGCTACGTCCAGTTCCTGGCCGTGCCCCTGGTCGCCTTGGGCACGGCCGCCGCTGCCTTCTACCTGCCCGCCACCGCCATGTGCGTCCTGTACTGTCAGGTGTACAGCCGGGCGGCGGAGCGTGGCCTGTTGCCGGGCCCGGAGCAGCCGAGGGCCCGGAGTTGTTGTTGCCGCCGCCGCCAGCTGAGGGAAGGCCTGGAGATGGAGGAGAGCTCCAGCCCGGCCCTCAGCCCCCGAGGGCCCGAGGCCAAGGGCAGGCCGCTAGTGAGGGAGAAGAAGGCGGCCCGGACCCTCTGTGCCATCCTGCTGGCCTTCATAGTCACCTGGACCCCTTACAACATCATGGTGCTGGTGTCAGCCTTCTGCCGAGGCTGCATCCCTGGCCACCTCTGGCAGCTCGGCTACTGGCTCTGCTACATCAACAGCACCGTCAACCCCGTCTGCTACGCCCTGTGCAACCGGGACTTCAGGACCACCTTCAGGATGCTGCTGGTATGCCGCTGGGACTGGAGGAAGTGGCCTCAGGCGAGGAAAGGCTCGTGTCCGTGACGCGAGGGGGGCTGGCCCTTCAGCCCACCGTGTCTGTGCTAAACACGATGCCAAATCCAACTAAACCCCATCTCCCTGTGCAGAATCCACATCCCTCTGTTCCCTGCCTAAGTGAGATGAGATTTCTTTATTAGTCACATGTACATTGAAACACGCAGTGAAATGCACCTTTTGTGTAGAGTGTTCTGGGGGCAGCCCGCAAGTGTCACCACGCTTCCGGCGCCAACACAGCATGCCCACAACTTCCTAACCCATGGTGTGTGGGAGGAAACCGGGGACCCGGAGGAAACCCACGCAGACACGGGGAGAACGTACAAACTCCTTACAGACAGCGGCTGGAATTGAACCCGGGTCGCTGGTAAAGCGTTAAGCGTTACGCTAACCGCTACACTATTGTGCCTGCCCCTTAAATGCCTTTTAGAACAAAAGACAGCACAGGAACAGGCCCTTCAGCCCACAATGTCTGTGCTGAACACGATGCCAAATTCAACTAAATCTCTTCTGCCTGCACATTGGTCCGTATCCCTCTGTTCTGCCTCTTAAACCCCTCTATCGTATCTGCCTCCACCCCCAACCCCTGGCAGCCCGTTCCAGGCACCCACCGCTCTCTGTGTAAACGAAAAACTTGCCCCGCACATCTTTAAACTTTGCCCCCTCTCTCCTGATGTCCTCTCGTATGTGACATTTCCACCCAAGGAAAAAGACTATCTACCCTATCTCTGCCTCTCATAATCTTATAAACCTCTATTGGGTCTCCCCTCAGCTTCCGACAGTCCAGAGAAATCAACCCAACCTCTCCTTTTAGATAATACTCTCTAATCCAGGCGGCATCCCGGTGAACCTCTTCTGCACCCTCTCCAAAGTCTCTACATCCTTCCTGTAATGGGGGCGACCAGGACTGCACACAGTACTCCCTACCAGGACAGGTAGGGCTGTGGCCTCCCCAGTAGACAGTTGTAACTTGCACGTTAAGAATTGCACTTTACGGCCGGAACGTTTCCCGTTTTTAGTCTCCGACCAGTTGGAATTATAGGAAGCTTCGTACCTTTGGGCATCAGTGCACCCCCGAGGAATTGGGGGTTACGGGCAACTGACACAGAGGAGGAGCTGAGGCCTGCATAGATCAGCCATGATCACATTGAATGGTGCGGGCAGGATTGTGGGGCCGAGTGGCCTTCTCCTGCTCCCGTTTTCTTGCGCTCGGGATGTGCCGGTGCACAGCCAATGGAAGTTCAGGCAGTCCCTGGGTTACAACAGGGCTCTGGTCCCGAGAAATGTCCGCAAGTGGGGAATGAACAGAGACAGCAGTGACCGGGGGGGGCGAGCAGGCGTGGGAAGAACGGCCGCCAGCCGGCCTTACTGGCTCGGTGAGTGAGCGAGCCTGCTCGGTGCTCCCGGCTCTGTTCAGCTCCACCCAGCCCCTGACTGTTGCGGCTTGGAGGGGCCGGAGAGGAGGCATGGGTAAATACCCCACTCACACCCGCAGCAGCCTGCAAATCCATCCCCGTCCATCCACCACCCCACCATCTCCCGAACGCCTGCTTGTACCTATGGAGTGTCCGTAACCCGGGGAGGACCGTCACCGCTGTTGGAAGGAAATGAGGCAGCAGCAGCCGTTTGGCACAGCAAGATCCCACGTGAAATATCCACGACAAGTGACCAGATGACATCATTGGTCACGTTGGCCGAGAAATACGTGGGTAAGTGTGAGGTCATCCACTTTGGAAGGAAAAACAGAAGATCAGATTATTATTTAAATGGTGAAAGATTACAGCGTGCTGTTGTGCAGAGGGACCTGGGAGTGCTTGTGCACGAATCGCAGAAGGTTGTTTTGCAGGTGCAACGGGTTATCAAGAAGACAAATGGAACGTTGGCCTTCATTGCCGGAGGGATTGAATTTCAGAGCAGGGAGGTGATGCTGCAACTGTACAGGGTACTGGTGAGGCCGCACCTGGAGTACTGCCTGCAGTTCTGGTCTCCTTACTTGAGGAAAGATATACTGGCTTTGGAGGCGGTGCAGAGGAGGCTCATCAGGTTGATTCCGGAGATGAGGGGGTTAGCCGATGAGGAGAGATTGAGTCGCCTGGGACTATACTCGCTGGAATTCGGAAGAATGAGAGGGGATCTTATAGAAACATGTAAAATAATGAAAGAGATAGATAAGATAGAGGCAGGAAGGTTGTTTCCACTGGTAGGTGAGACTAGAACTAGGGGACATAGCATCAGGATTCAGGGAATAGATTTAGGATGGAGATGAGGAAGAACTGCTTTTCCCAGACAGTAGTGAATCTGTGGAATTCTCTGCCCAGGGAAGCAGTAGAGGCTACCTCATTAAATATATTTAAGTCACAGTTAGATAGATTTTTGCAGAGTTGGGGAATTAAGGGTTGTGGGGAAAAGGCAGGTAGGTGGATCTGAGTCCACGGCCAGATCAGCCATGATCTTATTGAATGACGGAGCAGGCTTGACGGGCCGGATGGCCTCCTCCTGCCCCTATTTCTTATCTTCCTATAACTGAAGACAGCTCTCCCTCCTCTTCCTCCTGGGGCTGCAGGATCCTAGACGTTAAAACAATGGTAGAGCAAGCACCCTGCAGCCCAGTGACTTGTGTTTGGGTCACACCTCACGATGGAACACTGTCGGATTTATCTTAAGCCTCAAGATGTGGCAAGGAAACTACACTGGCTTTATGAAGGAAATCACTCCGTTTTGCACTAACGTTCTAATGGTACTTTTAGTTAATTCCAATGTAAGGTAATGATATCCAACAGGCTTCAAACCCGACTGACTCGACCACTGACATCGAGGAGCCAGTCTCTTAAGAGTCATACAGCATGGAAACAGGCCCTTCGGCCCAACTGGTCAATGCCAATCAAGACTCCCATCTAAACTTGTCCCACTTGCCAGCATTTGGCCTATATCCCTCTGAACCATTCCTAACCATGTAACTGTCAAAGTGTCTTTTAAATGTTGTTAATTACTTTTCTTCTCAGAGAAAGGTCTCTTGTTTAGGTCTGTGTTCAATATACCTCGGAATATATCTGTCAGTAAAATCATGAAGTTTTTATTCCGTCACTCAGAGGTTTTCATTCACCCTAAGGTACAGGTTCACTCATTTACTGGGACTTGGTTCTCCAGTAATCCAGGGCTCACAGGAGCTCGCTGGGTCCATGAGGCAGGCAGTTCCATTGGTGCCACTCCCCCACTTCCCTGTACCCCTGTAACTGACTCTCTCTCACACTTGCCCATCAACTCCCCGACAGACGCTGCCTGACTTGCTGAGGGTTTGGTTTTTATGTCAGATTTTCAGTATCTGCTGGTTTTTTCCCCCACTGACTCCCCTTTGATCTCCATTTCCAAACCCACACCGAGGGGTAAATTACAAGAGCTGGTTCACCTTCCAGCTCATCCCTGGGAGGGAGGAGGAAAGCCACATAGTCACGGAGAGAAGTAGCAAAAGGTTCGGGTCCTGACCTAATGCTCACCCTGTCACACGGGCCAGGCTTGTTGGTCAGGGGCCCCTGCTTTGTGACCGTGTGTGTGTGTGTGTGTGTGTGCGTGCGTGCGTGCGTACACGCGGTGGGATGGGAGGTGTTTGCAGGAACTCAACCAACTGTCCACTCCCAAACCCAGCAGCAGCCACTTGTAGATGCTGGGATCAGCAACACGTGTTCCCTGGGAAGCAACTGGCCTAGATTAATGACCGGAGGACACCAGTCCAAATCTCCTCACAGCAGCTGGGGAATTAAATCATTTAATTAAATAAATCCAGAATAAAAACACTGGCAGCACTAACAGTGACCACATATCTACTGGCCTGTTATAGAAGGCCACCTGGTTCACCCTTAGCTGTCTGGCCTGTATATAACTGCAGACCCACAGCAATGGGGTGGATGTGCAATGCCCCTGTGGAGATGGCTCAGAGGCACTCATAACCCCCTGGAAAAATAGCAGCAGACAGACTGCTGTGTCTCTAGAGGGTGACGTTGCTGAAACTGTGGATGGTCACAGCACACCACTGGCCCAAGAAAATACAAATGTGGAGGGCAGGGAGTGGGAAATGAAGCAGGCAAGCGTCCCCCAATCACAAGGCAAGGCCTGTTTTATTTTGTGGAAACTTTAATTAACATTGAAAAGAAGCAAAGTTTGTTACCTGTTGGAAACCAGCAACCCACCCACCCTTTTCCCCAGTAAAAGAACAAAGAAGAGAAGAAAGTATCAAAAAACTAGACTGGAAAAAGATTGTGGCCTGTGCCTTATGAGATTGGAAAAATACTCTGTCGCAATAAATGTGAGGAGGGAAAATAACCTTTGAAATATATGGTACAATTCAATTTTAAAATTAGTAACATTCTTCGGAAGGATTGACTCATTAGTCTCTACAACTCTAACTAAAGTGTGGATATATATCTATAGATAAAAAAATATCTCACCCCAGAGGACAGGACGGGCTCCATTCTCGGGGAATCTCGCTTCTAAATTCACTAAAACCTCTTGTGCAAATATTTTGTGCACTCATTTAAAACTATTTCAGTCACCACTCCTGATAGAGGAGACGGGACTGGCGACTGCCAGCTTCTCCACCCCACTGTTTGGCTACGAGGCTCCCAGGGGGCGAGGAAGGAAGCACTTGATGTTGGGACACCTTTGAGGAAGGGGAGAAGAACTGACTGGAGTGGAGCCACGCCCCCGGAGAGGTTGTGTGAACCACGAGCTTCAGGGTTGGAGGGCGCCTATTCAGACTGACTGTGGACCACAAGAACCCCCAACACAACATGGCCTCGAGTTCAAGAATCTCCAACGCGCCCCGGATGGCCAGTGGTCAATTCTTGGAGATGGTTGGAAGGGTGGGGAGGGGATGCGGTGGGGGCGGAGGATGATCTGTGGAGGCACATTGGTTGCTGAGAGGAAGGAACTCTAAATCTGTGCCCCTCCCCTGCCTCAGGAACGGCTAAGAGTCAGCACACTTTACAGAGCTGGACGGTGCGTGTACACACACACACACACACACACACACACACACACACCATGGTGAGTACAAAGACACGTACACCCACGTGCACACAGCTACAAGTGCGCAAACACAGACACAGGCGCGCACAGACACACCTCTACGCAGACAGAAGAAAATCATAAGGGCGTTAGGTATCTGGAACTTCAGGACAGGTGAGGTAGAGGATTCAAAGGTGTTAGGATGGGTAAGGGTTGAACTGGAGGGCGAGCTGATGGAAGGGGTGGGGGTGAAGAGAACCTGGCCCTTTGCCAGCGAGGAGAGCCATCTCCTCCTCAGAATAGCAGGGCATCTGAGATTCAAGCACTCCCGGGGAGTCCTGCACATGGGACAGAGAGGTTACAGGGTACAAGACGAGAGCTTGGTGCACTCTGTGTGTGAAATGGCCAGCTCTACCTGTACACTCGAGCTGTATCCCTTTGCCAACGCTGGAACACAGTGACAAGACTTTGTGCAAAGTTGGTGCGCACAAACTTTTTTTTAAGAAAATGAGTAAATACCTTGAAGGGTAACGCGCGGTGATCTCCCGAACAGGGTTGGATGGCCTGCGGGAGGATCTGGTTTGCCTGTCACTGGGTGGTTCACACCTGACGGACTGGTTGCTCTGTCCCCACGTCTTCTGGTCCCAGCTACCAATGTCCATTTCTCTTTACTGGGGGAGGGTTGGGGTTCCCAGGGAGACCAATTCCACTGGGTACAATCTGACATCCAATTCCTTACCCCTAAGACGAATTTCCAAACAGCAAAGGGATCTGCTTTCACGCCCAAGGTATCTTAGCCGTTCAATGCGACGTGGCTTCCTCTGTCACACAGGACCCCTCAGCTGTCTGACCGTCAGGCACGATCAAGGGACCTTCGGCCCATCA
The DNA here is from genome assembly GCF_009764475.1 of Pristis pectinata. Taxonomy (NCBI): domain Eukaryota; kingdom Metazoa; phylum Chordata; class Chondrichthyes; order Rhinopristiformes; family Pristidae; genus Pristis; species Pristis pectinata. The sequence goes on from NC_067441.1 coordinate 2,366,394, forward strand.
ATTCCATACTGACCACCAACCACCCATTTACATTGATCCCATTTTATTCTCCCCACACTCCCATCAACTTCACCTCCACCACCACGCCCCCAGATTCTACCCCTCACCCACACACTAAGGGGGCAATTTACAGCGGCGGATTAACCCACCGACCCTGCACGTCGTTGGGATGAGAGGGAACCCGAAACCAGAGCACGGTGGGGGTGGGGGTGGGGGGGGGGGAGCCCACGGGATCACAGGGAGAACATGCAAACTCCGCACAGACAGCACCGGAGGTTGGGATCGAACCTGGAGCTGTGCTGGATTTTGGCACTAAGTGGGGAATTTAGCCTGCACCTAACCCCAGCTACTTTAAAGAAAAATATGACCCCGTTTAGACATCAGGAAGCACCTTATATCAAGACGTGCAGCGGTCTGGAACTTGTTCAGACTGTGGGGAAGGGGTGGTTGGGGCCAGAGCAGGAGGTCGGGGAGAAACACCGTGAGAAGATTTTGTCTTGGACGTTATGTGAGACGGGGAGCTGAATTTACAAATCAGTCACGGTCAGGGTTAGAGGGGGCAAACCATTGCTCGAGAAGGAAACACCCATGGACTCCCAAAGGGATTGGGCTCGATGGCAGCTGCAGCTGTCATCGGAGGGGGAGTCCATCTAGGAGTTAGTCAGCCCCTCCTGTTGAAGTACTGGGGGTCTTCCTGTCAGATCACCGCTCACCGAAAGGGGAAGAATGTTAAAGAGCTGGGACGGACTCAGGGAGCAGACAAGCGTGGGTTCTGCGGACTGGGGTGGGAGGAGGAGACAGCACTGACACAGATGGGGGAGTGGAGCTAACGGCCAGGCTGGGAGCAAAGTTATCGTTCGAGCGACTGCTCGCCCGTTGTTCTGGGCGCCCTCCCTGTGCCGAGAAGGTAACCAGAAGATCTCGGAGGAGATACGGGCTGCCCGAGTCATCCCACAAGCCACCCCACACTCGACAGAAAGCGCAGATACGCTTCCCTTGGAACCAGTGCAGAGTCTCGGTTATGCTGGGATAGTGTGGGGGCTGGGGGGAAGCAGCAATAACTGGGGCTGGATACAGACCTCCCTGGGCAGTGAGGGGTTCACCCAGCAGCTAAAGGGGACTTGGGAGGGTGGAAGGTGGGGGGTGGGGGGAAGGGGCTCACTGGGTCTCAACCCCATACATACAAAGGATGGTCGGAGAGGTAACCTGGCTCAGTCAGGGGCGGAGAGTGGAGGGCTTCTGCTGAAGTCTCTGGTTCTCTGGATCGCAACCCAGGGCTGAGGGGTGTGGGGGTCACCGTGGTCCTGACTGCACTGGGATGGGGAGATCACTTTCAGTCTCACCAATCATCTCAGGCTTAAAATTGTAGTGTTCCCACAGGGGGTTTAGAGATCTCTCTCTCTCACACACACACACACACACGGAGACAGATGCATGTGGACACGCATGCATGCATAGGCGCGCGCGCACACACACAGACACCCACACACGGGTGCACACGGAGGCGTGCATGCTCACACACACACGCGCGCGCGCGAAGACCTGTTCCACAGGTGACTGACTGAGAAGAGCAGAGAGTTCTACCCCCTGCCACTGAGATTTACTGGGAGCTCCTCCAACCCCACCTCACCCTCCAGCCTCGCCCCAGCCCTGCCGGGAAGCCCTCCTGTCCCACAGCAGGTGAATTAGGAGGGAGGAGGGTTGGGATTTTGGTAAATCGACGCCTTTTCTTTCAGCGTATCCAGGCAGAGACGGCAGCTCCAGCTCCCTGTAACAGACAGAAGGCAGGGGTTACACCAGGCTGCAGGCACATTGCAAGCGCTCTCTGCTCTTCGTTGTGACAGCTCATCTGTAGTGTTACTGCCCAGAGCTGAGTCTCAGCAGCAAACTCATGTCCCAGGAGTGAGGACAACTTCCCTGCAGGTAGTTCCTGGTGTCACATCAACTTTCTGCCCTGGAATCAAAAGGATCCGGACTGTAGTTGGTCTCACAACCTCATTACTGCAGTGACAGAGTCCTTCTCTCTCTGGGACCATGGTAGGTAGCAAGCCCACTCAGCCACATCTAAAACACAGAGCTTTGCCACTACAAGTCCAAAGCTGCGGCTTCACAGAGCAGGGAAAGCTCCCACCCAGGGAAAGGGCAAAGAGCAAGAGAAAGAGGCAGAGAGAATGCGGGGGCAGTGGGACAGAGCACAGGGGAGAGAGCAGAGCAAGAGGAGAAGTGGGGCAGAGAGCGAGGGGCGGAGAGCGAGGGAGGGAGCGGGGAGCGAGGGAGGGTGTGCGGAGCGAGGGCGGGGGCAGAGAGCAAGGGGCGGGGAGTGAGGGAGGGGGCGGAGACAGAGAGCGAGGGATGGAGGGTGGCTGGGAGCAAGAGGGCGGACAGCAAAGCAGTGAGGAGGACAGGGTCAAGAACTAGAGGACATAAAATGAAGTCTCACCTTCAGGAGGCTCTGACATTGGTGGAGTTAGGCAGTACATGTGGTAGCCACGGTCACAGTCATCGCAGAACAGCAGTTGGTCCTAGAGGAAGCAGAGCACACATCAGTGGGGATAACACTTCCCACAGGGCTCTCTCCACACCTCCCACCACGTCCCGAAGCTCCCCACACCCACTTATTCTGGAGCCATCCCAGTGATAGTGTAGAGTACTCAGCAATAAACCCGCTCAGCAAAATGACTCTACCTGTCTTACAATGCCCCGCAGTGCAGCGGCGCTCCCTCCTCACTGCCTCTCCCGCAGCGCGGAGCTCCCTCACCGCCCCTCCTGCAGCGCGGAGCTCCCTCACCGCCCCTCCCGCAGCGCGGAGCTCCCTCACCGCCCCTCCCGCAGCGCGGAGCTCCCTCACTGCCCCTCCCGCAGCGCGGAGCTCCCTCACCGCCCCTCCTGCAGCAGCACTCTCTGAGACCAGAGCACTGTAAACCAAACCACAACCAACACCGCATTAGGAGGTTTTATCGGCATGTATCGGAAGGGTCCTGAAGAGCCAGCAGGAATTTGGACAAGTCATCGATCCTTCCAGCATCCCGCTGTAGAAGTTACTTGGAGCACTCGCTCTGGCTCCTCCTCCACTCCCCCGCACCTTCGCCCCCTACCCCCCCCACCCCGTACTCCCCCCACCCCCCGTACTCACGTCGTTCTCCGAGGTACCACATAGGTTACAGCACTTGCACTCGATGCACTGCCATCGGTAGGTTTTCACCGCAGCCATCATCACTGGGGTGAACTGGAGGCATGAGGGGTGTCCTGTAACAGCATCCATTGGTTTACTGTCCAGCAGTTCACAGGCAACTCCCTGCTCCAGCACCCACACTCCAGACACATCCCCTTTGATAGTGCGGCACTCCCTCCTCACCGCCCCTCCCACAGCGTGGCGCTCCCTCCTCACCGCCCCTCCCACAGCGTGGCGCTCCCTCCTCACCATCCAAAAGCCTACCAGTCTTTGTTTGGAATGTACTTGCGGACCTCTTGGGTACAGAATTCCAAAGATTCGGCACCCTCTGGCTGAAGGAATCTCTTCCCGCCTCAGTCCTGGATGGCCAGCCCTTTATTCTGAGACCCTGACCCTTGGTTTGAAACACCACAGCACAGGGAAACATTACACCTGCATCCACCCTGTCGTAACCCATTAAAATGCTGCAAATTTCAGTGAGAACACCTCTCGTTTTTCTGAAACTTGAGAGGCTAGACCCAAAGGAAACTATGTTTGACAAATATTTTTTTCTTGAGAATAGGAACAAGAGGAAGAACAGTGGACATGGTGCACTGGGATCTATGGAAGGCTGTTAAAAAAAGTCAATGTGGATCTGTGAACAGCAAGTTTAAAACTATGGATGAAATCTTCCAAAATTTCACAGATTCTTGAACACTTCCCACGAAGTGTAGGGAAGCAATTGCAAACCCCCAGTATTTAAGGAGTGCGAGGTATAAAAGGGGGAACCAGAGACCAGTTAGCCTGACATCAATAGCAAGGGAAACCTTTAATAATAAATTCCTTCTACTGGTAGGAAATGAACGTTTTTGGTCGAGACCCTCCATCTGGACGGGCAGTTGACTGTCCATCTCCCTCCACAGACGCTGCCTGACCCGCTGAGTTCCTCCAGTATTTTGTGTGTTGCTCCAGATTCCAGCAGCTGCAATCTCTTATGTCTCCTGCTACTGGTGTCAGGCTAAAAATTTATATTTCCTCATTTTCCCTCACCTTAAATACATTTGCTTCCTCCCAATCTGTGGAAACTATTCTATAATCTATGGAATTTTGGAAGATGTTAGCCAGTGCATTAATTATGTCTATAGCCATCCCTTTCAAAACTTTGGGATGTGCATCACCATTTGTTGGGAACTTGACGACTTTCCATCAGACCTCAGCTCAGAGAAAGAGGAGGCTTGTAAAGTGGAGCTTGGCTCCAGCTCAGAGCAAGAGCAGGCTTGGCAAGTGGAGATTGGCTCCAGCTTGGAGTAAGAGGAGGCTTGGCAAGTGGAGACTGGCCCCAGCTCAGAGCAAGAGCAGGCTTGGCAAGTGGAGACTGGCCCCAGCTCAGAGCAAGAGCAGGCTTGGCAAGTGGAGACTGGCCCCAGCTTGGAGTTCAACTGATTTTTTTTCTTTCACTCAGATTTCATTCAAGTGTTAATATTTGGAAAATATGCTCAAAGACAATAAACAGAAAATGCAGAACACCACAGATACCACTACACATACTACGTTTGCACAATTTCAGTCTCCATATCCCACACCGGGAGTCACTGTACACAGTTCCCAGTCTCCGTATCCCACACCGGGAGTCACTGTGCACAGTTCCCAGTCTCCGTATCCCACACCGGGAGTCACTGTGCACAGTTCCCGGTCTCCGTATCCCACACTGGGAGTCACTGTGCACAGTTCCGGGTCTCTGTATCCCACACTGGGAGTCACTGTACACAGTTTTCAGTCTCTGTATCCCACACTGGGAGTCTCCGTACACAGTTTCCAGTCTCCGTATCCCACACAGGGAGTCACTGTGCACAGTTCCCAGTCTTCGTATCCCACACCGGGAGTCACTGTGCACAGTTCTCAGTCTCCGTATCCCACACAGGGAGTCACTGTGCACAGTTCCCAGTCTTCGTATCCCACACCGGGAGTCACTGTGCACAGTTCTCAGTCTCCGTATCCCACACAGGGAGTCACTGTGCAGTTTCCAGTCTCCGTATCCCACACAGGGAGTCACTGTACACAGTTCCGGGTCTCTGTATCCCACACTGGGAGTCACTGTACACTGTTCTGGGCTACATTTATACACTTACTGGCGTGTTGAACCCTGGAGAAGATTCACAAGTCTGAGAAGTTATAATTTTCAGAAAAGAATTGACCAGACTGTGCTGTTTCCTTTTGAAAACAGAAGGTTGAAGGCTAACTTACAGATTACATGCAGAGCAAGTGTTTCCATTTCTGGGTGTTAGGTGGGGCAAAATCCAGAGTTAGGGGCCACAGGTACAAGATAGTCATGAGTAAATCGAATGACCATTTGGGGGCAAAATAAACATCTTTATGCAAAGGATGGGGATGGAACTCACTCCTGCTGGGAGTGAGGGCCGAGATCGCAATAAGGGCTCATGCGGAGTAGGAGCAACAACTCGAAGCAGTGGGGTGCGAGGCCTCCACCTGCCAAGTGCCTTCAGAGCAAGTGAAGTGGTGTACCTGAGCGGCCACAGTCCGAGCACGACACCAACTCCTCCGACTGCCCCGTCTTCTTGTTCAGCCTCGAGTCACCCAGGCAGAAGTCGCAGTAGTTGTTGGGCAAGGCCAGGCCGTCCGGTCCCTTCTTGGCTGCAAGTTCAAAGCAGGAAACAGCAGAGATCAGACGTCTGAAGACTTCAGAGAGTGAGACCGCACGTTCAGTCAGTTACCAAACAGTTCATTGGCTTGGCGATCATCACACTCGCTATAAACCGTAACTGATTACAGAGAGGAGCGTTGTACACCCTCTCTGATGCTGACGAGTGATGCATCAGCACCATCTCCTCCCAAAGTCAACCTACAACCCCTCCAACAGCACAGCACAGTCTCCCACCTCCCTCCCCCACTTGGCCAGGTTGCCTGGTAGCTCAACCCATCCGGCTTGGGCACCCGCCCTTCCTTCCCTCGCCAACCACAGCCACTCTGTCTCGTCACTCCTCGGCCCCCCCCCCACCCAGAACTCGTCCCTAAGCCCCCTCCCTGCTCCTCCCCAACCCTGCCTCAAGGGTCCTCTGCTGCTCGCTTAGAGACTTCCCTGGCCCTCAAAGAACTCCCCCCCCCCCCCCATGTCTCCTGCACCCACAAACTGTGCCCCAACCACCGGGTTCGCTAAGGTCCTCCGGCGAAGGACATCTCCCCTCCTTAACCAGGTTCAGGTTTTGTATAACTTGCAAGTTGACAGCCTTTGAAATGGGCAATAAACCAGCAGTGACTCCCAGGTGCCCAGAAATGAACAAACAAAAACCCAGCTAAAGCTGTCTCTGCCTTTCACTGCCAAGGTCGACGGGGTGTTTTAACCCTTCCTGGTCTCTTGGGGAGGGGGCGAGTATTTCAGCCTGAATTTCTTTGGGGAGCTGAGACAGGCAGAACCCTGGAGAGGAGGGGGAAAGAGAGGGGACAGCCTCACATCAAGGAGAATGTGGGTGCGGGGGTGGAGGGGTTTCTACAAAGAGCGAATTTACAGGGCTTTGGAACTGCACGGAGCAAACCGCTCTTGTGCGGTCCGGGAATTAGGTGGAGCAGGGGAACTGGATGGAATGAGAACCCAGCAAGTCACTGCCCGATGATGTTTTAAGCGGTTTACAGCCACGCTGTCAAGGCAGTCAGGATGGGACGTGCGAGGAGGGTAGTTATTCTGCTCCCACGAGTGTTGGGGGCAGGACTCGACTCTCCTCGAGGCAAGGTGGCCCGTACAGGAACAAAGGCTCGCTCACCAGCACGACTCCCGCCCCTCCCCTCTCGCGCCCCTCCCCTGACGCACAGTAAGGCAGTAAGAGAGGTTGGCTCCAGACCTGCTTTCAATTTTCTCAAGTCGCCTGGAGGTCGACCCACTGCAACGAAGAGAAGGGGAGAATGAGAAAAGACCAGCATCCTGGGCAGGAGCCCTGCTCACATCCCTGACACCCACTCTCCCTTAAACACCAGGCACCCGGGCCGCATCACCACTCCAGGGTCCGGAAACTTGTGTTTGGGGACGGGGGCGGGGAGGGAGGGGGTGGGGGACACACTTCAAAGGGTGCCAACCACCCCACCCAGACTCGAGCGAGCCAGATCCAACAAGGCTCTCAGCACCAATGCCCATGCACGTGGACCACGCTGGTTGGGACTGGAGGTTCTCTTGGAAAGTCAGTGAAAAAGGCACAGGTCTCCAGGGGTTAAGAATAGATCGGACACTCAGTCCCTCAAAGCTGCCACACCCCATTTTATCAGCTCCCCCCTTCATTTTTCTTGCCAGTGCTCCCAATTCAGTGCTCCGTTAAAACCCCATCAGTCCACACCTCTGCGGGACAGTCTCCCAGAGAAAGTGCTTCCTGTTTTACTGCTGGTGGGCACAGCTCTGATGTTCAATGTTTCGAGCGACCAGCAGTGGAAATGGTTTCTCTCCTAACAAAACCCTGTCACGGAATGACAAAAGACACCTTCTAAACTCAGGCAAATACAGGCTGGGTTTCCTGCAACCTGCTCTCGTGGTTTAACCTCCCGCGCAGTCGTTAGGGGAGTGAAGAACAACTAACGAATTGTGGAAGTGTAAAAGGTAACTAGGAATGCGAGGGTTAACAACTGGCAATGTAAGGGTTAATGGTGTGCAGCTGTTCTTCCCGTGGTGTGATAATGCCTAAACCATGGGGTGACTATAGTTATGGCTGTAAAAATGTCCAGGTGTGGGTGAGAAAGAAAGAATTTTTTTAGATATACAGGTATCTTGTTTTGCTAAAAGCTTGCTGTAAGCAACTACTTCAGTAAGTGCAACTTCCCATGAAGGTTTCTCACGAAGTGGGTATAAGAGTAGGGACACTGACAGATCTCCGAGTGGGGATCAGTACAGAGCTCGGGTTACACTGTTTACTCTTTCTCTGTATCCCTCACTCCTGCTAGCGTTAAATAATAAAGCATTGGTCGTATATTGTGTGTCTGATTTATTACAGTGCGGGTTGACATTCACAGAAGGGCAGAAGATGCTGCTGTTGGCAGCAGCCAAACCAGCGAGAGAAAAAAAAGCAGATTAATGAACATCATTATCATTGGCGCGGTGTAAAGTAAGCTCACCGTTCAGCAACAATCTATTTGCTGCAGCTCTTCGGAGTCGGCAGGACAAGGTTTTGAGACTCCGGTCTGAGTCGTGAGTCCCACAGTGTAGATCAACACTTCCTGGGAAGGGAGTGATAGTGCTGAGGGAGCGCCGCGCTGCGGGAGGGGCGGTGAGGGGGGAGCGCCGCGCTGCGGGAGGGGCGGTGAGGGGTGAGTGCCACGCTGCGGGAGGGGCGGTGAGGGGGGAGTGCCGCGCTGCGGGAGGGGCGGTGAGGAGGGACTAGCAGGCTGGGGAAGAAGCAGTGCCTAGTGGGTGCAGTACCATTAGAATAACTATCTTTCAGTAGAAGCTAAAGAGCAAAAGCCATTACAGAAAGAGAGGCAGCCAAGTTCTCAGTGGGTGAGTGAGCACAAAGTGCAACACTCAGGCAATGCGACTAAAACAGGGTTGTCGAATCAGAATGTATGACAGGACTTTCTGTCCATCAGGTTGGTGCCAGCTCTTTCAAAACTAGTCCACTCTAACCACCTCCACACTTGGCATTCACCATAGCCAAGGACACTGCCATCAGCGTGCTGGGAGGTAGGGGGAAGAGGGGTGGAGTTTGGGGTAATGACAGATCAGAAACTCAACCAGCCACAAAAATACCACGGCTACAAGGGCAGGTCAGAACTGGGTATCGTGCAGGATGCAACTCACCTCCTGACACCCCAAGGCCTTTCCACTATCTGCAAGGAACAAGTCAGGGGTGTGACGGGACACTCCCCACTTGCCTGGGTGCGGGCAGATCCAATAAACCCTCGAGAAGCTCGACACCGTCCAGGACAAAGCAGCCCGCTTGACTAGCACCCTGTACACCACCCACTCCTTCCACCACCGGCACACAGTGGCTGCAGTGTGCATCCTGTCCGCAAAACGCTCTGCAATTATTCACCCAGGCTACTCCGACAGCACCTCTGAAACCCTCAATCTCTACTGCCATGAAAAACAAGGTCAGCAGGTGGAGGGGAACACCACAGGTTCCCCTCCAGGTTATCATCTTGGAGGTGAAAATATATCGCTGTTCCTACGTCATCGTGGGTCTAAACCCTGGAACCCCCATCCCAACAAAACCATGGGAGCACCTTCTCCACACAGACCGCAGCAACTGAAGGCAACTCACTCCCACCTTCTCAAGGGCAACGAGGGACGGGCAAGATATGCTGGTCTCATCAGTAGCTTCCATATCTTGTAATAGAAACAGCCCCCCTCGTTTCTCTTTCAATCTTTTCTTCTCCAACCAGGGACTCAGGAGCGCAGCTAGTAGAGCCGCTGGCTCACAGCTCCAGCGACCCCCTGGGCTTAATCCTGACCGCCGGTGCTGTCTGTGTGGAGTCTGCACGCTCCCCCATGACTGGTTTCCTCCCACATCCCAAAGACGTGCAGGTCGGTGGGTTAATTGGCCACTGTGAATTGCCCCTGGCGTGTAGGTGGGGGGGGGGGGGGGGGGAGCTGAGGGGAATGTGGGGAGAATCAAATGGATTTTGTGTAGAATGAGTGTAAACAGGTTAGCAGAGATTCGTTGGGCCGAAGGGCCTGTTTCCATGCTGTATGACTCCATTTATCCAATTTCTTTTTCTACATCAAACAAATTAATTAGGAGCAGTAACCAGTGAGTCAGTCCTCGAGCTTGTTCCACCATTTAATAAGATCACGGCAATTGCGACCTTAACTCTGCCAACCCATCTGTTCCTACCTCTCGCCCTCTGCTTATCAAGTATCTACGAGGTGCTGCCTCAAGAAGGCAATGTCCATCATCAAAGATCCCCACCATCCGGGCCATGCCATCTTCTCACAGCTGCCATCGGGCAGGAGGTACAGAAGCCTGAAGTCCCCACACCACCAGGTTCAGGAACAGCGACTTCCCTTCAACCATTCGGTTCTTGAACCAACCAGCATAACCCTAATCACTGCCTCAGTACAGCAACACTGGGACCACTTTACACTACAATGGACTTTGTTTTTTTTTGTCCTAATTGTGACCTTTCTTGTAAAAACTGTGTTTATGTTTTTCTTGTGAATGATGTGCCTGTGATGCTACTGCAAGTAAGCTTTTCATTGCACCTGTGCATGCATGTGCACCTGTGCATGTGACGATAAACTTAACCTTGACTTTGAAGTATCAGATCCTGCCTTCTAAGGAAGAATGCGAAAGACTCACGGCCTTCTGATCCACTGGTGCAATGAGTTAAAGAGCACAGCTGTCATCTGGGTCTGTCACATCCTCAAAGATTTGAGCAAATTTGTCAAATGAGAGTTACCTTTAACACATCCGTGTTGACTACAGGTTTCATTATATTAAGGTTTCCTAAACAATTAATTATTTCTTTTTTGATTATTGACTCTAGCAGCTTGCCAACAAGTGATGTTAGACGAACTGGCCTATAGGTCCTTGCCCTCACTTTTTTAAAAAGGGAGTCACACTGACTGACTTCCAGTCTCTGATACCCCTCTGGAATTTAGCGAGTTTTGAAAACTTTCAACCAATGGCTCCAGTGTCTCTCCAGATTCTTCCTTTAAAAAAATCCCCTTGGGTGCAGGTCACTGGATCCTGGTGATTTGCTCGCCTTTAGCCCCATGAGTTTCTCCAGTACTTAACCCCTTATGATTGGGAATTTTTACAAGTTCCTCCCTGTTATGTGAAATTAGCCCCTGTTATCTTGGGGAATGTTTGCAGTGTCCCCCGTGGTGAAGGCTGATGCATAAAACAGATTCAACATACTTGCCATTTCTTTGTTCCGTTATTAATTCACCAGCCTCGTTCTCTAGAGATCCCACACCTCCCTTAACCACCTTCCTACTTGTCTGCCCACAGAAACTCTCGCTGTCGCTTTGACATTACAATCAAGTTTTCTCTCAAAATCAACGTTTTCTCTCATGAGCTTTCTCATCCTTCAGTGCTGGATCTTAAAAACTTCCCACTCCCCTGCCCTACCACTTGTATGCCCACTTCTTGAATTTAACATTATCTTTGACCTCCTTTGTTAACCACAGATTGGGCCTCTTTCTCATGGAATCCCTCTTTCTAATTGGAATTCCCTCTGAGTGTTTTGGACCAGCTGTTTGAATACCTGAGACTGTTCACCTGCCTCTCAGCTTATTTCCCCAGTCCTCTACAGACAACCCCACCTTCGTAACATTAGAACTGTCCTTACTGAAGTTGAAGACAGTGCTTTTGGTCCTGTGGCGTTCACCCTCAAACTCCATCTGGAATTCTATCACACTGCGGTTACTGCCTTCTGGGGGATCTTTAACCACAAAATCTTTTATTAATCCTTCCTCATTACCTGTGACCAAATCTAAAATACCCGATCCTGGGTGGCTTCAGTAACATACTGCTCTAAGAAGCAATTCCTGACGCACTCCACAGACAATTCTTCTACGACCCCCTTGCCAGTTTGGTTCATCCAATCAGTATGTAGTTTAAAATCTCCCAGGACAATTGCAGTTCCCTTCAAATACTCCCTATCCTTCCCCATTTATGTTCCGTCGCATCAAGTGGCCATGTTCAGGGTTCCTGTACACTACTCCCACCCACGTCTTCTCACCCCTGCTGTTCATGGTTTCGACCCAACAATCCTGCCTCACTCTCCACTGCCTCTAAATCACAACTCAACACTGCTCTGATACCTTCCTTGATTAACACTGCTACCCTGCCCCCTTTCCTCGCCTGTGCTGTTGGAACATTGTACAACCTGGAATACTGAGCCCCCAAGTCCCAGTCACCCTACAACCGCGTTTCCGTAATAGCTGTTAGACCTCACTCATACGATGCTATCGGTGCCATCGACTCACCTGTCTTATTGCACAGGCTGCGTGCATTCAAATAAAGACCGGTAAGCTTTGATTTTTTAGTTTTTGCTAACTCTGGGTTTGCTCCGTGCTGCAGGACTTGCCTTTACATTTTCTGCCCCAGCCTGTCACACGTTGCCTGTCAATTTCCCCCTCGCTATCCTCTGCCGCTGCTCTCTCATCTCCTCTACATTTATTAAACACCCTGTTCTTGGGTCTCTCCCCCCTCCTATTGTTTAAATCCCTGTCTACAAGAATTATTAAGGGCCAACACACACAGCACACGTACCACAACTGCATCCCTGCACCAAAGTCCCTCAGCCCACCCCCAAAGATGAGAAAGACTGCAGCCACGCACACTTACGTTCCTCTCTCCGCTGCGACACCGGAATCGGTGGCTCCAAGTCCTTGTCGTCGTCTCCCTCCTCATCTGCCAGGTGGGAATGCGCGTAATGATAGCTGAGTCCCGGGCGGTTCTTGTAACGCTTTCCGCAGACTGTTATGAAGTTGGGGAGGTGGATTGGGGGGGGGGCGGGGGGGTGGGGGGGGGGGGGTTGGGTGGGGGAAGGAGACAAAAGGAAGAGTTCAAGAAACCAGAAACAGGCAACCAAACACTGGACCGACGGCATACAACCAAGTGTCCGGGGGGTTCATACAGGCTGAGCAGACATCGAGACCAGGACTGCCATGCTCCTGGCCTGTTTGTTATGGCAAAGCAGGGGTTATTTCCGACCTGCGGGCTGTTTGAATGAAGGAGGAGAAGCTGGCAAAATAAAACTGGGGCTATATGAACCACTGGCTGCTGCCAAGTTGCTGGCAGTGACCTGACAATTGACTTGCATCAAATGTACGGCACAGAAGCAGGCCACCCAGCCCCTCTGTTCGTCAGCTTCCTCTTACTTATCACCATCCTCTTCTGCCCCTTCCCCCTACTACTCCCGTGGAATTGAGTTACACGTTCTCAACACCCTCCAGGACTTCAGACCGGATTTCTCAGGGACTGCCTTTCATCTACAAATGCTGTAATTGGGCAGGGCAACATCTTCCCCCTATGTCAGCCTCATCAAACCCCTGTCCGAATTCTGAATGCATCCAATTCACTCCCCCCTCACTCATTCTGAGGAGGGAGGGTTGAAACCTGTTTGATATTTTATTTGAAAGGTAGCCTCTCATTACTGGGACCACCCTCCCACACAGGTCCCAGAGAAAGACGTTCTTTCTGGCCAAACACTTGTGGGGAACGGGGCAGAGTACTCAATTAAATTTACAAGCACTTTGCTGTTTTATCTGTACACTCAGATTGCCTGATATCAAGACACAGGTCCTGCCGTCTCCACCTGCAGACTTACTATTTCAGATTCTCTTGAATAATTCTCTCAAGCGTCAAGAGACACCTGGCTTTGTTTAATTATTCACTCAAGGGACATAGGGTTCGCAGGCTGAGCCAGCATTTAATTTCTCACCCCCTAGCTGCCCTGGAGAAGGTGGTGGGGAGCTGCCTTCTCGAACCGCTGCGGTCCTTGAGGTATGGGAGCACCTTCTCCACACAGACTGCAGCAACTGAAGGCAACTCACTCCCACCTTCTCAAGGGCAACGAGGAATGGGCAAGATACGCTGGTCTCATCAGTAGCTTCCAGATCTTGTAATAGAAACACCCCCCCCCCCCATTTCTCTTTCAATCTTTTCTTCTCCAACTAGGGACACAGGAGCGCAGCTAGTAGAGCCGCTGGCTCACAGCTCCAGTGACCCCCTGGGCTTAATCCTGTCTGTGTGGAGTCTGCACGCTCCCCCATGACTGGTTTCCTCCCACATCCCAAAGACGTGCAGGTTGGTGGGTTAATTGGCCACTGTGAATTTCCCCTGGTGTGTACGCGAGTGGGGGGAAATTGAGGGGAATGTGGGGAGAATCAAATGGACCCACAATAAAAACACCCACAAATTGATCACCCAGGTGGGGTGGGGATTGATTGGAGATGTTGCGGAGTGGGGCTTTTTTTTGGCTCCTTGGGAGATCACGTCGCTTGTGAGGAGGAAGTGTCGTGTGGTAATGCTCTGGGCTCAAGCTGAGGTTTCCTCGCGTGTCAACACTGCGCATCACTGATGCAGTGGGACAGAGACACCCCAACAGGCAGCGTAAAAAGTAAAAGCAGCACAAAGAAGATTAAACTCAGGCACTATGCGGTGGGTCGAGTTTACACTGCAGTTGAGAAGCCAGTCCGTGAAGGCTTGTTCTGCCAGTGCTGACTGAAACTCCCTTAAGATTTGCGGCTTTTACTTGAGCCACTATCCAACCCGTCGCCCAAGCCACCACCCTGATATTCAAAGTGAGATGCCGGTTAAGTATCACAGCAGGGTTCTCCTGTCTGGTGCTAAGGCAAACGACCGTGGATCTGGATAATGGGTGGCTGCAGGGAATTGAGATGCATCCGGGCAGAGGGACACACGTCCCACCAGGACCCCGTTGCACAGCCCAACGCAAATCGCCTCGAGGAGAGACACACTCACTTTTCCGAGGCAGGGGAGTTGAGCAGCAGGTAAGGTGCCTCCAAGTCAGGAGGTCAGGGGCTCAAGCTCTACCCGTGAAAGTTCAGTTCAACTTGAGTGCACTGTCGGAGGGGTGGTGACGAGGGAGCACTGCATCGCTGGAGGGGCAGCGCTGAGAGAGCACTGCACCGGCTGAGGGCTAGAGAGCGCTGTACCATCGAGGGGCCGTGCTGTGCGTGCTTCCTGACACTGGAGGGGCAGTGCTGAGGGAAGGAAGTGCTGAAGGAGTGCCCACCACTGGGAGACAGTACTGAGGGAGCGTCCCATCACTGGAGAAGCAGTGCTGAGGGAGCACCCTGCCAAACACCCCAGCACTGGAGGACAATGCTGAGGGAGCATCCAACACTGGGGGACAGTGCTCTGGGAGCATCCTGCCACTGGAGGACTGTACTGAGGGATCACCCCACCACTGGAGGGCAATGCTGAGGGAGCACTGCTCTGCTGGGCTGCAGTGCCAAAAACGCTGCTCCATTGGAGGGGCAGTGCCCAGGGAGTGCCACACAGCCAGAGGGCTGATGCCCAGCGGGCAACTTCCAAAGGAAGACAGTGGGTCTCACTGACTTCCCATCGATGCCTGGAGCCCCGTCCCCCTCCCAAAGGAAGTCTGCGTCTGACCAAGGGTTCAATACCACAAAAACATGGCAGGGCTACAGGAACATGGAGTGGCAAAATTACAAAGAAAAACAGAAGGCAAATAGAGCAGAGGGAAAAAAAAATGCAAGTAAAACCAAGGATAACTCCAAGATGATCAGGAGTAAAACAACGGAAAGAAAGACTGAGGGCTGTAACAGGGCAAACTAATAACTGGGTGGATTTAACAATGGTCCTTAATGGGTGCCTTGCATCTGTCACCAGGGGTCTCCATGCTGTAGTTAAGTATCAGAGGAAGTAAAGAGCAGGAATATTAACTGGTTTATCCATTCTTAAAGCTATATAGACCGCCAGGCCCGGACAAGATTGTTAAGTGAAGCAAGGATCAGAATGTTGAGGGCTCTGACCACCCCTTTCTAATCCTCTCTGTGGTCTTGGAGGGATGGGGTGGGGAGGGATGGGATGGGGTGGGGTGGGGTGGGGTGGGTGGGGTCGGGGCAGTTTACATTGTACACACTGCTTAAAAGGGGGAACTGGATTAACTAGATGACAAAGGGAGATCTGGATTAACTAGGTGATAACAGGACAGTCAACCTAACATTAGCACTGGACAAGTTGCTGGGGGAAAGAAAATTAAAATGTGGTGTTAATTATCATCAGAAAACTGACGGGATCAAGAAACGCATGTACAGATTTGTTAAGGGAAGGTCACGCACACAAAGGTGTCGTCCATGTGACCCAGTCTAGATGGAATTTAGCAAGAAGCTTGATAAGGTTCTACGAGGAAGTCTGGTCAGGGAACCAGAAGCCGAAGGAATCCAAGGAGAACGGGAAAAGTCGGATTACTGGTGGGAATCATAGGGGGTTTCGGTAACTGGAGAGCTGTTTGCAGTGGGGTTCTGCAAGGATTAGCACTCAGTCCTTTGTTTTTTTCTTGGAATATCGATAAATCAGATTTAAATGGAGGGGACAATACACAGAGAGATACAGCTGATAGAAAAACTGGCTGCATGGTTAACAACAAGGAAGAAAGCTGTGGCTTATAAACAGTGGGGCACTGAGCAGCAGAGGACTTTATGGACGGTGTCCATAGATCATAACTTTGACAAAGAGAAATCCCTAAACAGGTATAAAAGCAGGGATGTCCCGAAGTTGTGAAGACAATAGGAATCCCAAACCTTTTGTTTCCAGTGAGTTGTATCAGTGAAAAATCAAAGGTGTTGGGCGTGGATGGAATTACAGGAGAGTGGCAGGAGGATAATGGAGACAAACAAAGGTAGAAAATGTGCAGAGAGCGGAAAGGAATGAAAATTAACAGCAGCACACGTTCAGGACACTTCCACAGCCATTTTAAACCAATGAGGAAAAAAAATCACTGCAGATTGCTTTAACTGTAAAGAGCTGAGTTTAGTCAGAGAATCCTACAGCATAGAAATGGGACCTTTCAGCCCATCTTGTGATGCCTACCAACACTAATCCCATTTGCTTACATTGGGCTGTATCCCTCTTCAACTTTCCTACCTAAGTACTTCTAAAGGCCTTTCAAACTTTGTATCTGCCTCCTCTGGAAGTTTGTTCAAGATAACTACCACCCTGTGTGTGAAAAACATACCCCTCAACTTCTCCCCTCTTGCCTTAAACCTGTGCCCTCTAGTTGTAGACTCCCTTTCCCCAGGGAAAAAGACTACCTAGCTATGCCCCTCTATTTTATAAACTCTGTAAGGTCACCACTCAGCTTCCTACGTTTCAGTAAGAATAAACTCAGCCTATTCAATCTCTCCTTATAACCACAGCCCTCCATTCCAGGCAACACTTTGGTGAATCTCTTCTGCGCACTCCCTATTGTTTCCTGTAGTGTGGCGACCAGAACTGTACACGATAATCTCTTTTAAAACAGTAGACTTCCCAGTACAATATGGAGCGCACAGGATTCTAAAAAACTACAATAGATAATCCAGCCCAGAGGGTTCTCTTTCCTCAGACTGATTACAGTCTTGGTCTGTTCCGTTTATAATGTCTTATAGAACACAGAACAGCACGCACAGGAACAGGCCCTTCAGCCCACAATGCTGTGCCAAACTAATTAAACTAATGATACCTAATCCCTTCTGCCTGCACATGGTCCATCTCCCTCCATTCTCTGCACATCCATGTGCCTATGGAAGAGCCTCTTAAGCACCTCTATCGTATCTGCCTCCACCCCCCCTCCTGGCAGCCTGTTCCAGGCACCCAACACTCTCTGTGTAAAAAAACTTGCCCCACACACCTCCTTTGAACTTTGTCCCTCTCACCTTAAATGTATTAGGCATTTCAACCCTGGGAAAAAGATACCAACTGTCTATCTGTGCCTCTCATAATCTTATAAACTTCTTTCAGGTCTCCCCACAGCCTCTGCCGCTCCAGAGAAAACAACCCAAGTCTGTCCAACCTCTCCTTATAGCTCATGCCCTCCTAATCCAGGCAGCATCCTGGTGAACCTCTTCTGCACCCTCTCCAAAGCCTCCACATCCTTCCTATAATAGGGCGACCAGAACTGAATGCAATACTCCAGATGCGGCCTAACCAGAGTTTTATAAAGCTGCAACGTAACTTAGAAACCATAGAAAACTACAGCACAGAAAACAGGCCATTTGGCGCTTCTAGTCTGTGCTGAAACATTATTCTGCTAGTCTCATTTATCTGCCCCCAGCCCATACCCCTCCAGACCTCTCTCATCCATGTAGCTATCCAATTTACTCTTAAAAGTTGAGAGCGAGCCCGCATTTACCACATCAGATGGCAGCCCATTCCACACTCCCACCACTCTTTGAGTGAAGAAGTTCCCTCTAATGTTCCCCCTAAACCTTTCCCCTTTCACCCTAAAGCCATGTCCTCTCGTACTTCTCTCTCCTAATCTTGGTGGAAAGAGCCTACTTGCATTAACTCTGTCTATGCCCCTCATCATTTTATAAACCTCTATCATATCTCCCCTCATTCTTCTCCACTCCAAGGAATAAAGTCCTAACATGCTCAATCTTTCCTTATAACTCAACTCCTGAAGAGCTGGCAACATTCTTGTAAATCTCCTCTGCACTCTTTCAATCTTAGTGACTTCTGGACTCTTGAACTCAGTGCCTCGACTAATAAAAGCAAGCATGCCGTATGCCTTCTTTACCTCCCTATTGACATGTAGCCACTTTCAGGGAACTATAGACTTTAGACCCCTCTGTAGATCAACGCTGTTAAGTGTCCTGCCATTAACTGTGTACTTTCTCAAGAAATAATCTGTCCTGGAGGTATCTAAAAACTCTGGCTCCCAGTTAAGCAACACCTCCACTTAAAAAATGTTCCTTTCCTTCCATGGCCCTTCTGATCTCTGTACCCTCCTCCATTGCTTGCAACCTTCCTGGGTCTCCACACCCATCCAGTTTCGGCTTCCTGTCATCGCTCTACCACCGGGGCCGCCAACTCCATGGAACCCAACTGGCAGCACAGCAGATGCTCTCGAATGCATCCCAGCAACCCGGGTTCGATCCCGACCTCTGGTGCTGTCTGTACGGAGTTTGCACGCTCTCCCTGTGACGGCGTGCATCCACCCCAGATTCTCCCAGTTTCCTCCCACGTCCCCAACGATTGCAGATTGCCTCCAGTGTAGGTGGGTGGCAGGAGAATCAAGGGGAGGGGGTTCGGTGGGCGTGTGAGGGAGAATAGGTGACTGGGAAATGAGTGGGAGAAGGGAGCACTGGATTGCTCGGACACTCAATGGGCCAAATGACCTCCTTCCATGCATAAAAAAATATATGAAGTACAAGATCAAAACCCAACTTTTTGTCTCAATATTTCTGGGTATCAGATCTATACTGATAAAGCTTCTGGGTAACTAAAGGGGCTATATAATCCGAGACGTTGTTAGGGCTGGCTGCATAGCATTGTGGCTTGCATCGGAACACTTGGATCAATTAATAATTGGAGATTAAAGTCAAGCTTTGATTAAACAGTGAATGTTTCCCCCCATTAACTCCAAGCAACAAATCTAAGACTGTACCAACACAGAAGCTTGGACAACACTAGGCATAATTTCCGTAGTTATACGCATACTTACATCACCTGTAATCTGTGCACTAGCACACAATTCTAGCTGCACAAAGGTTCAGGCAGAACTAAAAATGTACAGATTTGCACACTTAGTTTTTGCAACTGGAGCTGATGTGGACCACTAGTTGGAAGGTCATACCAAGCTGGAAAAGTAAGATTGAGTGCTTCATGCTTGAGTGATACATGCTACTGTTAACGTACAGATCACCGTCAGGTTCAGGAGATCAAGTGGCAGGCACTGAACTGCGGATACCAAGAACCTGCTGTTCAACTTACACCACTCTGCTCCACCAGTATGATACACCAGCTGTTGTGTGTGCTAATGGGCTATTTGACTACAAAGACCATCACACCATCCACATTTTTTCAACATGGGTCACTGGGTAGCGATAGAGAAACAGGAGCTCTTTATTTACTCCAGCTGAGGAAATTTAGCACGTTCCTGGTGATCCTCGCCAATTTTTATCGATGCATCATAGAAAGCGTCTATCCGGATGCATCACAGCTTGGTACGGCAACTGCTCTGCCCGGGACCGCAAAAAACTACAGAGTTGTGGACACAGCTCAGCACATCATGGACACCAGCCTCCCCTCCACTGACCTGTCTACACTTCTCGCTGCCTCGGTAAAGCAGCCAGCTTAATCAAAGACCCCTCCCACCCCGGACATTCTCTCTTCTCCTCTCCCCCCCTCCATCGGGCAGCAGATACAAAAGCCTGAAAGCACGTACCCCCAGGCTCAAGGACAGCTTCTATCCCGATTGAATGGACCCTTTGTACAATAAGATGGACTCTTGACGTCCCAATCAACCTCGTCATGGCCCTTGCACCTTATTGTCTGCCTGCACTGCACTTTCTCTGTAACTGTAACACTTTATTCTGCATTCTGTTATTGCTTTTCCCTTGATGTACCAATGTGGTATAATGATCTGTATGGCTGGCATGCAAAACAAAGTTTTTTCACTGTACCTCGATAAGCCAATTACTTCCTCCTCCCCCTGCTAGACATCCCGCCTTTGCAGAAGCTCAGAGTTGCTGCAATTGACTGCGATGTTCCCGCAGAGACCTCCCACCCCACGCCCCCCTGACCTGGGTGAAATGAGCTGAGGCTAAGCCACTGAACCAATAACCTCGGCAGTCTTCGCTCGCGCGGGTCTGTTTTATATCAAGGCTCCGCACCGCCCCCAGACCTCGTAGCAACACGTACAAAACAGGAACAAGGAAAGTCACAGACAGAAGCAAGAAACACAGGCCGAGACAGAACGGCGAGAAGCTCCAGAATACCTCTTTCAGAAGGTTTGGAGTTATGCTTTTGTTTGCATCTATCTGCAACAGAGAAGATAAAGAGAGTGAAAAAGATCTTAAAGAACACGTACAAATTATTTTCTCTTTTCTAAAGAAGTAGGGAGTCAGAATCAATCAGTGCTGAATGGAAGGGAGGGGTGAGAGGGAGGATGGAATAGGTCATGCAGATCCCGCCAACTAATTCACCGTTACAATACGCTGTTAGCCCAGGATCAGTCGGAGAGCAGGGTAAACAGCTCTTACTCTGTTATATGTTCCAACAACACCTTAGAGCTCAGATGCAGTGGATTTCACATAATCCCTGAAATAAATCTGACTCGTTCCTCAATGTGGACTGTTTAGAACTTTATCTTAGCTCAGGTGGCGGGGAGGGGGGGAGAAGTACGTGTATTCTGGCGAGGTGAGAGCAGTTTGTGTGGCAGAGATTCAGGACGTGGGGGGGTGGGGTGCAAGAAGACAGCCCCCCCATCTGCATGTGGGTGTGACAAGACAGTGCTGACAAAAATTGGAACAGTGGCTCGTTCTCAGCCTGTCAGGAATAAAACAAAATGGGGAAATGTCAACCCCTCCTGCCACTGCCTAAAACAGAACTGTACCAAGATTTTATAGATGGATAAAGCCAATAATTTGCAAGATACATTAATAAGGGCTGATAATACTGGATGGATATTATTGATTTTGTATAACACAGCTGTAAATATTGTATGATTATTACCGCGTAAGTTATTTTACTACTGGCAGTATTAAAGAGGCAGTCAGTGCACTGAGTATATTGGATCTGTGTAGGACTGCATCAATGTTGTCAAGTTATTAGTGATACAGTACAGTACAAGCTGTATCACTAACATTGCACAGGCTATCAGGGACAGTGCATGAGTTATCTTCTGATTTATGGGTTATCACGATAGCTATAAATTCACTGATGACACTGTTGTTGGCGGAATCTCAGATGGTGACGAGGAGGTGTACAGGACTGAGGTAGATCGGCTGGTTGAGTGGTGTCACAACAACAACCTCGCACTCAACCTCAGCAAGACCAAGGAATGGATTGTGGACGTCAGGAAGGGGAAGTCGGGAGAACACACACCAGTCCTCATTGAGGGGTCAGCGGCAGAAAGGGTGAGCAGCTTCAAGTTCCTGGGCGTCAACATCTCAGAGGATCTATCTTGGGCCCAACACATTGATGCAATCACGAAGGCGGCACACCCGTGGCTCTACTTCATTAGGAGTTTGAGGAGATTTGGTATGTCACCAAAGACTCTTGCAAATTTCTACAGATGTACGGTGGAGAGCATTCTGACTGGTTGCATCACCGCCTGGTATGGAGGCTCCAATGTGCACGATCGAAAGAGGCCGCAGAGGGTTGTAGACTCAGCCAGCTCCGTCACGGGCACAACCCTCCCCGCCATCAAGGACATCTTCAAGAGGTGGTGCCTCAAAAAGGCAGCATCCATCACTGAGGACCCTCACCATCCGGGACATGCCCTCTTCTTGTTACTACCATTGGGGAGGAGGTACAGGAGCCTGAAGACCCACACTCGATGATTCGGGAACAGCTTCTTCCTCTCCGCCATCAGATTTCTGAACAGTCCGTGAACCCATGAACACCTCCTCGTTATTCCTCTTTTGCACTATTTATTTATTTTTGTAACTTACAGTAATTTTTATGCCTTGCACTGTACTGCTGCCGCAAAACATCAGATTTCACATTGTACGTCAGTGCTAATAAACCTGATTCTGTATGACATACCGCTCCTGATTCTGCATTGGTTGCTATCTCTAACCCAGTGTGGAGTGCCAGCACCCGTGTTTACGTGGGGTTTGTACAGATATTGCAAAGGTTATTGAAGATGTCGTGTGGCAGTGGTTCTCAAGGTGGGCTGCGGGACGCCCTGTCGGTGGTGGGAGGAGTGAGGCACTAACGATTACAGGTATCCGACAGGCTTCATTAGTGATTTAGTTAGAATGCTCACAAAAAAAAAACAGAAATATACCCGGCAGACTAGCTTCCTGTGGGACCGCGGGGGATTCCAAGGAATTCCCAGTAGTGACCCAACTCCTTAAAAGGAGAAGCCTGCAATGTTACCTGGGTTACATCTCAGGGGGTGGGACCCTCCCCAGCGCACACCTGGCCTCTCCCCAGAGTCAGGAATACCAAGGATGATTTGAGAGGCCAATCAATCCTGGTTTGTAGGGGAACAACGCTCAGGAAATGTATGGAGTCCTTCTTCAAGGTAGAGCCTCAGGAGTCCAAGTCACAGCTGGTGGGTCTTCTCCAGGAGGCAATAACTTCTTTCTAATGCTATTGCAGGCTGTGCAGCAGTCAACTCTCGCGGGGTGAATGTGGTGCAGAGGTTTCTGAAGCCAGAGGGGAGAGTGCCAGGATAAGACGAAGGTGAGGGAGTAGTTTCTCCTCTCAGAGGGCTGTGAATCTTTGGAATTCCCTCCCTGAGAGAGCCGTGGGTGTCTAGTCACCGAATATATCCACAGCTGAGACTGAACACTGGTGAATCAAGTGTGAAGTGGATCAGTCAGGGAAAACGAGGTCAAGGTCGAGATCCCAGCAGCCACTATTTTACTAGATGGTGGAACAGAGGTTGTGTACTACCAGTCCCACTCCTACATTCTACCTGCACCACTTCCGAACCTTTTCCCATGTAGAAACAGCTGGCATGATTTGCGTGTTTATGTGCAGAAGGATGCACGACATCTCTAATGGGGGGGGGGGGGGGGGGGGGGGGGAGGTGTGGGCTGGAAGAAGAGGAGCCGGTGGGGGCTGCCTTGCTCGGTCCCAAGCCAGGTGTGTGTCAACTCAAAGTCAGCCGCCAGCCGATGGAACCAAATGGAGCAGCCGGCCAAGAAGCAGAGCCCCCAGCCAGGAGGAAGGAACTAAGGATGGCTTCAGGAACAAAGGGTTCGTCAAACCCCACCAAAAAGAGATCCACCTTGCAACAATGCAAATGAATGGTCTGTCTTTTCTGTGCCACCGGCTGCATGCTGGTTAATCAGTGCACTAAATAAACCTCATGATTAAACTGAATGTTTAGTCATTTGGAACCTGGAGTCACCAAAGGGCCAATTACCCCCTGGCAAATTTTCTTTTATTCATTCTCTGGCTGGGGATCTCGGCACGTAGTGCATAGACCACAGCGGGGTGCTGCTGGTTCAAATCTCTGCCTGCCTGTTTGGTACAATGAACACTTCACCAGGCACTCACCACGTTGGAGCGTGTCAGAACACGGCTGGATCTCATCTCCAAGGAGAGGCATTCGTAACCCAGTTGGGATTTATGACAAACTGAGTGGTTCAGTGATTCTTATAATTCTCCAGGAGACGCAAGCAACTGCAGATGCTGGAATCTGGAGCAACAAACTCCACACTGTCCCTGGTGGGATTTGAACCCACTTGACAGATTAGTGGTATAACCGCAGAGGCGTTGATCATCAGTCATGAGGCGCTGCTAACTGGACTGGCTGGAAGCACTGGGGACTCGGGGCTCCCAGACAGCCTGCATATAGAAGCCATCAGTGTGCCGTGCCCAGCCAAAGACCAAGCGGTGCCGTGCCTTAATACACTCTCAGTCCCCACCCCGAACGTCTGTGCACTTTACAAGTGGGGAGGTGGGGAGCAGATCCGGGCAAGCAACACTCCAAAGCCGGCACCATTTCTCTGTACTCCAGGTACCAGCAGTGGGAGCACCAGAACCACATGGCTGCTGCCAAGATTGACTGGGATTCTCATCTGCCTCTGTGCAGGCTACTCAGTCCCACTACCAGGGCACGCACACAGGGCCAGCACAACCTTCCTCTCACAGTGAAGGGGGAGTGACGGGGAAAGGGAAGAGGAGGGAGCCGAGGAGGAAGGAAAGGGTACTAGGGTGGTGGGGGTGGAGATGGAAGGGAGTGGAGATGGGGGAGAAGGAACCAGGATTGGGATGAGCGGGGAGGAGAGAGGCAGAGAGAGAAATCAAGGAGAGAGAGCATTACATCAGGGTAATGAGAGAGAGAGAGCTTGAATTATGCAGAGGAAGAGAAAAAGTTAATTACAGGCAAACGCAGCAAGAGAGGCAGCCGTCACGTGCCAAGCCGGAGTACTTACTGTCACAGGCATATGGCTTCTCACGGTCCTCGATGGCAGCCGCATCCATCGCTTTCTTCCTCGCGCTCCTGCCGACTCCTTTTCCCTGCCGGGGCGAGACACACAAGACCAAGCTGCCCTGAGCAATTCCCATCAAAACGGGCTTTGAAAGCTCCTCTCAAGGGACGGATGGCTCGAGCTTTTAATTTTTAAATTATGCATAAGGATGTAGATAAATTGGGAGTCATGGCGAGTTCAGCAAGACAGTCAGGGGAAGCAGCCTGCTTTTAGACAGAGTTCTCAATAATGTAAAACGTCCCGGAGCACTTAAAAGATGAACGAGGAATCTGACGAAAGCTCGGTCAACGGTGTCAGTTTTAAGGGGTGTTCAAAAGGAGAGAGACGCTTAGAGGAGGTACTTCAGAGCCAGCTGTCATTGGAAAAGCAATGGAAAATAGTGGGAGGGGAAGAAGGGGGATCAGCAAGAGGCCAGAACTGAAGAAGCGCATAAGACTTGGGAGGAGATTACAGAGCAAGGCCACAAACTCAATCAGGTTGGAGCCTCCGATAACAGCAACCACAACAGGAGCAGCGGGCAGAGCTGGGACCAGTAGACGGCAGGAGTTGGGTCTAAAGGATGATGGCTGGTGATTAGGTGAAACCACAGTGGATAGTATGAGCATCACCTCAACTGCCTGGTCGCTCAGAAGGTGATGATGCGGCACCCATCACCAGTGCACTGCCCCGGGAACAGCAGCTTACCTTGGCTCGCCCTTTGCTTCGGCGCTTTGGGAGGTCTTCCTCATAATCCTCGTCGTCCAGATCATCCAGAAAGTCATCAGGATCCAGGATTCTCTGCAAGCAGGACCAGAAAGTCAAGCACCACTCTGCCCCACGATGATCCAACACCCAAACAGGTCATTGCCAAACAAGTCTTTGACCTGTCTTTCTCTCTCTCTTCAACATTCCAGCCAGTTGAATCACACTCTTTCATTCTCCACAACCTCTAATTCCCACCACGTCCTTGCACCCTGTCCCCTTCAATATCCCGTGCAGTCCAATCCCAGGCCGGCGACCCGGGTTCAATTTCGGCCGCTGCCTGTAAGGAGTTTGTACGTTCTCCCCGTGTCTGCGTGGGTTTCCTCCGGGTGCTCCGGTTTCCTCCCACATTCCAAAGACGTATAGGTTAGGAAGTTGTGGGCATGCTATGTTGGCGCTGGAAGCGTGACGACACTTGCGGGCTGCCCCCAGAACACTCTACACAAAAGATGCATTTCACTGTGTGTTTCGATGTACATGTGACTATCTTATCTTTCAATATCTCACACGGTGCAATCCCACTCTCCCCTCACTCGGTAAAATGCCACCCAATCTGATTTCCCATTTATGAGCATTAAAGTTTACACCAGTTTAATGGGGTGTCTGTGTGCTGGTCAGGAGCACTCCTTATTGCTCTTACACTTTGACAGATCCATATACGATGGAACAAGTCTACCTGAAAGTTGCAATACAAGTAGATAGAGTGGTAAAGAAAGCGCATGATTTGCCTTCATCACTGGGAGCATAGAGTATGAGGGTCAGGAAGTCATGTTGCAGTTGTATAAAAATTTTGGTCAGGCCACACTTGGAGTATTGTGTGCAGTTCTGGTCGGTCTGTTACAGGGAGGGTGTGGATACTTTGGAGAGGGTGCAGAAGAGGTTCACCAGGATGCTGCCTGGATTGAAGCTCATTAGCTACAAGGAGAGGTCGGACAAATTTAGATTGTTTTCTCTGGAGCGTCGAAGGTTGAGCAGGGAACTGATAGAAGTTCATAAAATTATGAGAGGCACAGATAGACGGTCATAGCTTTAGGGTGAGAGGGGTAAAGTTTAAAGGTGATGTATGGGGCAAAATTTTTTTCCCACACAGAGAGTGGTGGGTGCCTGTAATGCACTGCGAGGGGTGGTGTTGAAAGCAGATACGATAGAGGTGATTAAGAGGCTTTTAGACAGACAATGTGAATATGCAGGGAATGGAGAGATATGGATCATGTACAGGCAGAAGGAATTAGTTTAATTTGGCATCATGGTCGGCACAGACATCGTGGGCCAAAGGGCCTGTTCCTGTGCTGTCCTGTTCGATGTTCTAAGTCACGAAGCTCTGGTTTGCATTCGACAGCTCGCAATCCTTGCAAATGTGTCTGATGCAGCACAGGAGTACTGCTGTGCAGATGGAGAGAGGGTGGGAGGTGAGGGCAGAGGGCAGTGCTGCTGGAGGTACTATCTTTCGGCGGGTTATCAGGCCACAGCCTTGATACCCTCCTCAGGGATGTAAATGACCCCATGCCCCTGACTCCCTGTCGATTTTGCATCATCTTCAAGGAACAAATAACGCAACCCTGACAACTCTTCTTGCATTCACACAAGTCTTCAGAGCAGCACATAACCATCTTCCCATAGGCAAGGAGGAATTGTCAATAAATATCGGTCTTGTAGAGGTTGGATTATTGAGGTGGTACTTAAAGTTGGGGGGTAGATAGATTTTTGGAAGATCAGGGAATTGAGGGCGATGCGGAACTGGCACAGGAGGAGATGGGGCCTGGGGCAGATCAGCCACAATTACATTGAGTTCCAAGGCCCAGCAATCTGTAGATCCTTCTGGTGACGTTGGGAAGAGGTTTCCAGGACTTATACCTAAGGAACGGTGATATATTTCCAAGTCAGGATGGTGTGAAACAAAGAGGGGAGCCTGCATTCCCAATGGCCTGCTGACTTTGCCCTTCTTGGTGGTGGAAGTCTTGGGATGTGCTGTTAAGAACAAACTCTGCAAGGAACGGAGGGGCTTTTCCAAGAAGGCACACATTGCAGCCACAGTGCACTGATGCTGGAGGAAGCGAATGCTTAGAGTGATTGAATGGGTACTAATCAAGTGGGTTTCCATGCACTGGATGAAGTGGGGCTTCTTGTGAGCTGTTGGGAGTGGCATTCATCCAAGCAAGTGGAGAGGACTCCACCACAAGTGACACCCCTGAGTAAGTGGTGGAAAGCCTTTGAGCCAACCACTGGATTTTCTGATCAGTGTTGAAATCATAGACCAGTACAGCACAATACAGGCCCTTCGGCCCACAATGTTGTGCCGACCTTTAAACCTCGCCTAAGACTATCTAACCCCTTCCTCCCACATATCCCTCTATTTTAAATTCCTCCATATGCTTATCTAGCAATCTCTTGAATTTGATCAATGTACCTGCCTCCACCACCACCCCAGGCAGCGCATTCCATGCCCCAACCACTCTCTGGGTGAAAAACCTTCCTCTGATATCTCCCTTGAACTTCCCACCCATTACTTTAAAGCCATATCCTCTTGTATTGAGCATTGGTGCCCTGGGAAAGAGGCGCTGGCTGTCCACTCTATCTATTCCTCTTAATATTTTGTACACCTCTATCATGTCTCCCTCATCCTCCTCCTCTCCAAAGAGTAAAGCCCGAGCTCCCTTAGTCTCTCCTCATAATGCATCCTCTCCAAACCAGGCAGCATCCTGGTAAATCTCCTCTGCACCCTTTCCAACGCTTCCACATCCTTCCTATAATGAGGCGACCAGAACTGGACACAGTGCTCCAAGTGTGGTCTAACCAGAGTTTTGTAGAGCTGCATCATTACCTCGTGGCTCTTAAACTTGACTTCTAGGACGTTGATGGTGAGGGGGTCTTGTTGGTGGCAATGCCAAGGGTAGATGGTTAGACTCTCACTCATTGAAGGTGTTCGCCGTCCGGCACAGTTATGGCATGAATATTACTCCCCACTTATTATTTGAGACATCAGTGTCAGGGTACCAAGTGCGTTGACAGTTAACAATGAAAATACCAATGAGTGGATGAAACACAGACAAAATGCTTGCCAACCTTCCGTGCCCTGCTGTTGTTCACTGGGTAGTCATTAAGGCTGTCGTCATCCCTGTGATCGGACATCCCTCTCTGTTTATCCAGCGCCTCCCCACGCAGCAAGGCTTCCAAGCTGCTGCCATCAGGCGGCACAAGGCTGTCCTTCTTCACTCCTAAGTCCAGATCTGGAGATTAAAGGGACCACCACCGAGGGCTCGTAAAATATTCCTTTGAAGATCTTGTGTTCAGTTAATGTGGGGGGTGGAGAGAGGCTGTACTCTGAACTCCTGACGTCAAACCCTTCCAGGGCAGGGACCACGTGGGTCAGACACAGGGTGAAGCTCCCTCTACGCCGCCCCATTACACATTCCCTGGGTCAGACACAGAGTGAAGCTCCCTCCACGCCGTCCCATCACACACTCCCGGGGTCAGACACAGAGTGAAGCTCCCTCTGCACCGTCCCATCACACACTCCCGAGGTCAGACACAGGGTGAAGCTCCCTCCACACCATCCCATCACACACTCCCGGGGTCAGACACAGAGTGAAGCTCCCTCTGCACCGTCCCATCAAATACCCCCAGGGTTAGGCACAGAGTCAAACTCCCACTGCACTGCTCCCTCAAACACTCTCAGGGCAGGGACAGTACAGTTTCGTACACTAGGATTGGAGAGGTTGGGGGTGAGAGATTAATAAGGACGGGACATTAGGCTACATACAGCAAGCCTGTAGAGGTGGGGTAAAAGTTTTGGGAGATGGAAGGAGGGCGAACAGGTGCTCACACCAGGGCAAACAGCAGCAGAAAAGGTACCAGTTGAAGTTTGAGAGCTAACTGGTGATGTAGGTATGGGTTAAATGGATTGCTTCAGTGTCTCCGTGATGTTCAAGCCATTCAGAGTCAGAAATGCCATTCGGTTTGGCAAGTCCTTGATGCCCCCTTGTTCAATTAATTGGCAAACTATCCATGTCCCACACTGCTGCAATACATGGGCACAGCCTCCAGGCAACCGAAAGGGGAGAGCTAAAACTCAGGATCTTGTGCATCACATGGGCCAAGTCTGACGTTTGTTACCGTGGCAACGTCACTCATCTGGGAATGGTTGGTGCAGCGTACCCACGGCAACTGGCTCTGCGCCAGACCCATTAAAATTGTTCTGTGGGGTCGCTTGGCTCTCTCTGGGCTCCTTCACATGCATTATTTAACCAGGCTCTGAACAGAAAGGCAGGCGGGCAGGATTTCCGCGCCCTACACTACCTGGCTTGAGGGCTGCGAAGCTGAGGTGGGGGTCCTCTGGTGGGTGGGCTCTCCTCTTCTTCCTCCAGCGGCGGGCAGGGTAGGTGTAGAGTTGGCCAGGAGCCATCCCTGCAGCACGAGGGGGAAAATGCAACAACATCCCAGAGTGAGAATGAGGAACATCTCCCACGGCCTGCCCAACCCGATCCCACTGACAACCCTGTGGCAACCTCCGCCACCACTGAGAGGGAAGCCTCAGACTCCTTCCTGCGGGTGGCAACTGATGTTGGGTCATTTTAAATCAGTGACTTTGCTACTTGATGGCGTTATGGGCACAGCTTTGCAACTTAATGAATGTTGCACAACACTCGACAGGCTGAATGGCCTCTCTCCATCGATACAGTAACCGTGACTTGGAAGAGAGAGATCATTTGGCTCATCACGGTGGGATTTTGAACTCAATGGTAATCTGTACCTTCTTCACATTTACCCGCCTTGGCTACGTACCTCCAATACCCAATTCACCCGTGACCCTGCCCTCATCGGTCGTCTCTGGGGAGTGGTGGGGAGAATTCCCACCCCCCACCCCTCTGTGTGGGCAAGTACTCCCACTTCCGAACCACCCTGCTTCAATCTGCTCGTTCTGCACTCCCAACCGTCCCCTTCATCTCCCCAACCACCAGAAGAAAGAGTTCCTCTGTCATCTGTTCTAAACACCACATTTAGATCACAACAGTCTGACTTCAAGCCCAGAAAGTTTAACTCCTTAAATCCCGGTGAACCCATGCAGTCCCACTTCCTCTGTTCCAAGGCCAATATATCCACAGAGACAGTAGATGCTTGAATCTGGAGCAACAAAGGATCTTCTGGAGGAACTCAGCGGGTCGAGCAGCATCTGTGGGGGGAAGGGATTGTCAACATTTCAGGTCGAAACCCTGCATCAGGACTGATGTAAACGTTGACAATTCTTCCCCCCCACAGATGTTGCTTGACCTGCTGAGTTCCTCCAGAGGATTGTTTGTTGCACCAACATATCCACCCAGCCCAGAACTGAGGGGTGTTTATAAGAGTCTGACAGTCCTGCCTCCAAATTGTGTTCCAGCTATACCGAGATAAAGTCCAACAATTAATGTTTAATCGTGAGGCAGGCACGGTAGTGTAGCGGTTAGAGTAACGCTATTACAGCGCCAGTGACCCAGGTTCAATTCCGGCCGCTGTCTGTAAGGAATTTGTACGTTCTCCCCGTGTCTGCGTGAGTTTCCTCCGGGTGCTCCGGTTTCCTCCCACATTCCAAAGACATACAGGTTAGGAAGTTGTGGGCATGCTATGTTGGCACTGGAAGCGTGGCAACACTTGCAGGCTGCCCCCAGAACACTATGCAAAAAGATGCATTTCACTGTGTGTTTCGATGTACGTGTGACTAATAAAGATATCTTATCTACTTAGAACCCATTTCACTGCTTGTCTGATAGGCTTTAGTGATCACTGTTCCAACCCTTACTACAAGTTCCCTGGGAGTGGCCAATCTGGGGCCTGAACGACTCAGGATGGACGAGGGAGGGGTCGTGTTGTGGATGGCAGCCCAGCTGTCCTTACCTGGCCCCCGGTGCCGTTTCTCCATCCAGATGTAGCAGTTGCTCTGGGCCACTCCGGTCTGCGAGTCGAGGAAGGGGAGGCGCACGCTCCTCTCCGCGCAGAGCCTGGCGTTGTAGTTGTGGCACTGCTCGATTGCATCCTTGTAGTACTGCTCGCCGATGCTGCAGGGAGAGAGCGGGACAATTGATTGAGGATTGGCATCGGAGAGGGACAAGGCATTACGGGACGGCGGGCAGTTTCCCGGCAGCTGTGGATTAATGTGTCAGCAGCTTCACCTGACGTCAGGTTGTGGGTCACTGTTTTTGTATGCCCCACAGCAGTATTGCTGTCAACCTAATCTCATCTCACTTATGCACCGCCTTCAACACAGCAAAACACCCCTGACAGGAGCAATGAACAAAAAGAGATATTAGGACAGTTGGGAAAGTTTAAAGGAGATATGCGGGACAAGTTTTTTTTTAAGCAGTGGTGGGTGCCTGGAACGGGCTGCCAGGGGTGGTGGTGGAAGCAGATACGATAGTGGCGTTCAAGAGGCTTTTAGACAGGCACGTGGATATACAGGGAATGGAGGGAGATGGATCACGTGCAGGCAGAAGAGATTAGTTTAATTTGGCATCGTGCTCGGCACAGACATGGTGGGCCGAAGGGCCTGTTCTACATTCCATGACAAGTAAGCTTGAAGTAACAAGACAGAGAAAGCAAGGCAGAGAGGTTTAGGGAGGGAATCTCAGAACTTGGGGAGAAGTCACGGCTACTAATCTTGGAACGATGGAAGTCAGGGAATAACATCGAGGCCAGGACTGGAGGAGCGCAGAGGTCTCGAAGGGTGGTCAGGCTGAAGAAGGTTACAGAGAGAGCAGACGAGAGCCATGGTAGGACTTGAACACATGGATGAGTACTTTCAAACAGAGGCACTGCCTGAGTGAGAGCCAGCGTGGGTCAGTGAGCACAGGGGCGGGGTGAAAGGGACTCAGCCAGCAGCGATCATCCAGGACAATGCCTGCCTCACCTCACACCACTCTGCTTCACATCGTCACACCTTCCCTCTACACCATTGTGCTCTCTACAACCCCTGGCCTTGATCTTCAGTCACTATATCCACCAATCGAGCCTTCAGTTCCCTCCCTTGGCATCTCCACCAGGTTTATCCCACCTCCAACAACACATCTCCAGAAAACCCTCTTCTCAACCTTGAGCCCTTCAAGTCCTCCTTTGCTCTTCCCGTCGTCGGCACGCTGTTCACCTCTCCTTCCTCCAAAATATTCTTGATGCTTCAAACAACTTGCTGGAGGAACTCAGCAGGGTGGGGGAAGGAATTGCCAACGTTTCAGGTCAAAACCTTACTACAGGATGCTGAACCTGATGCAGGGTCTCAACCTGAAACGTTGACAATTCCTTCCCCCCCCCCAACAGACGCTGCTCGACCTGCTGAGTCCCTCCAGCAGGTCATTTGTTGCTCCAGATTCCAGCACCTGCTGTCTCTCTTGTGCCTCTATTCTTGATCGTTCTCTGCCTTCCAAGCTATAACTATCCAAACACCGCAGGGAGCTCTCTGCAGCTCCAATGCAACTCCAATGAAGAAATACAGCATCTTTCACAACCTTAGACAGTCCCAAGTGCCATAGCGAGCTCCCACAAATGGCAACGGGTTAACAACCTGATGACCCCCATGGTCCTGGTTCACTTGTCATGGTGGTGACATTGGCCAAGGGATTATTGTCAATCGCAGTTCTTCTCCTCCTGATCGCTGAGGGTCAAGGATGACTCGTTTCCACTGCTTGTTTTGTGGGTTCTGAGGCCAACGACAGAAACTTCCACAGATGAAGCAGGAGGTGCCTGATGGGGTGGGCTGGTAGCTCGGGAGGCGGGCCATCTGATAGTTTCTACAGGGCTTCGGTGAGCTCCTGCTACATGGACTCAAGGTTCCCAACACGCTCCTTCCACACATTGAGAGAGCGTGGGCCAGGGATCCTCAGGAGTTAAGGTGTGAGGGCGGTGGGGGGGGGGGGGCATTCCCAGTACGTTGGGAAGGACATACCACACCCCAAACAAAAGTGGTGGGATCTTCCCAATCCACTTGTGAAGACTTCTCAGCCACTAAACTCCTGCAGGAACTGGAATACAGTTGTATTGCCTCAGAGAAAACAATGTGCATTTGGCAAATGCACATAGGCTTAGGCTCAGGATTTAATGTGTGCACTTAAGCTTTAAACTACACGCCCAGTGTATAGCATTGTTAATGAACCTCAGCTCCTTCCTGAGCCCCTGCTGAAGCAACCACTGGTGAATTGGGCATGCACAGCACAGCTGAAATTTAATACGGAGCAGGGTGAAGTGATGCATGTTGAAAGAAAGATCGAGGCGAGGCAGTATAAAGGAAAAGGCACAGCTTCTGAAGGTTCAAAGGGCACCAAGGGATGCTCGATGCAAGTATTTCAACTTGGGAGGACACGGTGATTAATGGATGCAGGCAGAACAAAGACGTGGAAGCTATTGCAAAACCTTTCAAGAAACCGCTGGGTGAGGTTTTTAATGCGGGCGCCGCACTTTAGATAGGACAACAAGGCGGTGCAGCAGGTGCTGGGGAGATTTACGGGAGCTGGGAGCTTCAGTTAATGCTGCGAGACTGGAGAAGCCAAGGCTATTTTCCTTGGAGCGAGCAAGGTTAAGGCGAGATTTAACTGAGGCGCTCTGATAAACGTAAACCTGCTTCCAGTGATAGGAGGGTTGGTCATCAGAAGGACAAACTGATTGGCAGGAGAACAGTACAGCCCGGGAACAGGCCCTTCGGCCCACCATGTCTGTGCCGACCATGATGCCAAATTAAATTAAACCTATCTGCCTGCACATGATCCATATCCCTCCATATTCATGCACCTATCTCTCTTGAACACAACTATCGTATCTGCCTCCACCACCACCCCTGGCAGCCAGTTCCAGGCACTCACCACTCTGTGTAAAACAAAACTTAGCACATCTCCTTTGAACTTTCCCCCTCTCACCTTCAATGTCTGTCCTCTAGTATTTGGCATTTCTACCCTGGGGAAAAGAATCTAACTACCTACCCTATCTGTGCCTCTCATAATGTTATAAACCTCTATCAGCCTCCGCCGCTCCAGAGAAAACAACCCAAGTCTGTCCAAGCTCTCCTTGTAGGTCATGCCCTCTAATCCAGGCAGCATCCTGGTGAACCTCTTCTGCACCCTCTCCAAAGCCGCCACATCCTTCCTGTAATGAGGTGAGCAGAACTGCACACAATACGCCAAGTGCAGCCTGACCAAAGTTTTATACAGCTGCAACATGACTTCCTGACTCTTGTATGCCCCAACTGACGAAGGCATGCATGCCGTACACCTTCTTTACCACCCTGTCTACTTGTGTTGCCGCTTTCAGGGAGCTATGGACTTGGACACAGAGTCCAAGTCCATTTTGTTTTACACACACTGCTGTTGTGATCTGCCCTCACCTACCACCCAGCCCCTACTTCCCTCTGTACATATATGGTAATATAGAGGGCCACTCCCTTACCACATCAACTCCCTGCGACTCCAATCATGTCCTGCAGGCTGTAATTAGTAGAGGAAGTAACATAACTCCTGCTGATGTCTGGTGCCAGTTAACTTTCAGTTCCCAGGTTTCAGACTCATGGCTAAGTTACAGACACCAGGACATTGCCTGGAACGGAAGGATGTGGTTATAAGGAGAGATTGGACCAGCTGGGTTTATTCTCACTAGAATGTAGCAGGCTGAGGGGTGACCTTATAGAGGGTTTATAAGATTATAAGTGGCATACATTGGATAGATAAGAGTCTTTTTCCCGGGATAAGGGAGACTAAAACTAGACAGCACAGTTTCAAGGTGAGAGGCGAGAAATGTAAAGGAGGTCTGTGGGGTGGGCTTTTCACACCGAGGGTGGTGAATATCTGGAACGAGCTGACAAAGAATCCAACCTTTCCTTGTAGCTAATAATGTGGTGGAGGCAGATACAACTACAACATGTAAAAGGCGCTTGGATGGGAAAGGTGTAGAGGGATATGGAGCCTAATGCAGGCAAATGGAATTAGTGTAGATAGGCATCAGGGTCAGCATGGATGAGATGGGCAAAGGGCCCATTTCTGTGCTGTATGTTTCTATGAACACAGAAACCATTCAGTGTTTCAGCTTTGCCGACCTTCTCTCACCCTTTCCATCTCTCCATGGCTTTGTGAAGGGCAGATCACGCCTCACAAGCCTGATGGTGTTCTTTGAGGAGGTGAGCAGACAGATTGATGAGGGTAGTGCAGTAGATGTGGGTGTTAGCTTTCATAAGTCATGGGATTGAGTTTAAGAGCCGCGAGGTAATGATGCAGCTCTACAAAACTCTGGTTAAGCCACACTTGGAGTACTGTGTCCAGTTCTGGTCACCTCATTATAGGAAGGATGTGGAAGCATTGGACAGGGTGCAGAGGAGATTTATCAGGATGCTGCCTGGTTTAGAGAGTATGCATTATGAGGAGAGACTAAGGGAGCTAGGGCTTTACTCTTTGGAGAGAAG
Organism: Pristis pectinata; assembly: GCF_009764475.1. Lineage (NCBI taxonomy): Eukaryota > Metazoa > Chordata > Chondrichthyes > Rhinopristiformes > Pristidae > Pristis > Pristis pectinata. The sequence goes on from NC_067441.1 coordinate 2,402,283, forward strand.
AAGGATGAGAGGAGACATGACAGAGGCGTACAAAAGAGGAACAGATAGAGTGGACAGCCAGCACCTCTTTCCCAGGGCAACAATGCTCAATACAAGAGGGCATGGCTTTAAAGTAATGGGTGGGAAGTTCAAGGGAGATACCAAAGGAAGGTTTTTTACCCAGAGAGTGGTTGGGGCATGGAATGCGCTGCCTGGGGCGGTGGTGGAGGCAGGTACGTGGGTGAAATTCAAGAGGTTGCTAGATAAGCCTAAGAAGGAATTTAAAATAGATATGTGGGAGGAAGGGGTTAGATAGTCTTAGGCGAGGTTTGGTCAGCACAACATTGTGGGCCGTAGGGCCTGTATTGTGCTGTACCTGTATTGTGCTGCTGAATCCAATCATCATATTCTCCTCCTTTCTCCTGTGTGTAGCCAGATTGCCCCTGATTGCATCCCTGCCTTTTGTCACACCCACTCTCTGAGCGAGTCCCATGCTCTCCACTCTGAATAAAACATTTACTCAGCTGCATTCACATGAGATGAGAAAAGATACACTGGCTTTGGAGGCAGTGCAGAGGAGGTTCACCAGGTTGATTCCGGAGATGAGGGGGTTAGCCGATGAGGAGAGATTGAGTCACCTGGGATTATACTTACTGGAATTCAGAAGAATGAAAGGGGATCTTATAGAAACATATAAGATTATGAAAGGAATAGATAAGATAGAGGCAGGAAAGTTGATTCCATTGGTAGGTGAGACTAGAACTCAGGGACATAGCCTCAAGATTCAGAGTAGATTTAGGACGGAGGTGAGGAGGATCTGCTTTTCCCAGAAAGTAGTGAATCTGTGGAATTCTCTGCCCAGGGAAGCAGTAGAGGCTACCTCATTAAATATATTTAAGACACAGATAGATTTTTGCACAGTAGGGGAATTAAGGGTTATGGGGAAAAGGCAGGTAGGTGGATCTGAGTCCACAGCCAGATCAGCCATGATCTTATTGAATGGTGGAGCAGGCTCGACGGGCCGGATGGCCGACTCCTGCTCCTACTTCTTATGTTCTTATGAGGAAGTATCTGAGGAGCTTCCATAAGACATAGGAGCAGAATTAGGCCATTGGGCCCTTCGAGTCTACTCCACCATTCAATCATGGCTGATTATTTTCTTCAACCCCATTCTCCTGCCTCCTCCCGGTAATCCTTATCCCCTTTACAGGAGCTTGATGGGAGGAACAATTAGGTCCAAGGTAGGTTTAGGATTGGGCGGGGTGACGTGGGGTGGAGAGGTTAAGGGAGCAAATTTCAGAGCCCAATGTCCAGGCAATGGAAAGAGGGGGAATGGTACATTTGGAGGAGCTCATGATACATTGGGTAAATTCTACAATTCAGAAGCGGGTGCGCGTAACTTACTGCAGTCTGCATGAGTGGGACTGAAGTAAAAGAAACAGATGGGCACCATATGTCCCTAACCCTGCTGCGTCAGTGGGTCAGGTCATGGCCCGTCCAACCCTTGGTCTCTATGCCTTCCTGCAGCATCTGCATTATCCTAAATCTCAGCCTTGGCTGACCCCAACCCTGCCCCACAGCTCTCTGGGGTGGGGAACTGCAAAGATTTATGGCCCTCAGACAAAATTCCTCCTCATCTTGGTTTCAAGGGTGACTCTTTTCCAGGAGCAACGTCAACCATTTCTGGTCTTCCCCCCCACCCTTACGTACATCCACCCTGATGAAAAACACGGTGATGCTGGAGGAACTCAGCAGGCCGGGCAACATCCGTGGAGAAAAGCAGGTGGTCAACGTTTCAGATCAGGACCCTTCGGTTGGAGTAGGTGGTGCAGGGCAGAAAAGTCAAGACAGCTGATATTGCGCTGACAGTTGGCTATGAATAGGTCCAGGGAAGGTAACAGACCCGGTAGGGGGGTCCAGGTGGAAGAAGAGGGCTGGAAGCAGGAGAACGGGTCATTAGGAGGGGGAAGAGGACTCCTTACCGAAGAAGAAAGCACGGAGGTGGAGGAAAAAGAGCTCAGCATCGTGCCGGGCACGGAATTCGTTGAGGTGGGGGCGTAGAGGTACGAAGGTGAGGCCTTTGCTGACAGCAGACCGCTCAGCCTCAGTGAGGGGGAGGTCGGGGGGATGGTAATTCAAGGATGTACATGTACCCTGCCAAGTTGTCTCCAAATCAGACATGCTTCACTGAGGTCATGGTTGATTCTCATCCTGACTTCTGCCTTCCTAATTCTATCCCTCAATTCTAGATTGGGAACATAAAAAAGAGATGAACATTATCGAGAAAAGAGAGAAATACAAGTTATCTTATTAGGAGAGAAGGTCATGGAGCAATACGGCACAGAAAGAGGCCCTTCGGCCCACCGAGTCTACACTGCCCATCAACCACCCATTTACACTAATCCTACATTAATCCAACATTCTCACCAACTCCCCCCAGATTCTACCACTCAGTTACACACTACATTTAGTTTACAGCGGCCAATTAACCTATCAACCTGCACAGCTTTGGGATGTGGGAGGAAACTGGAGCACCCAGGGAAAACCCACACAGTCACAGGGAGAACGTGTAAACTCCACATAGAGACAGCACGTGAGGATTGAACTCGGATCTCTGGCGCCATGAGGCAGTAGCTTTACGAGTTGTGGCACTGTGTTGCCCCTAGCTGGACATGTAGACAAAGAAAGTGTCTGTGAAAGGATGAGTCAAAATGATATCAGCACATTAAGCTTTTAGGTAATGAGTTGTTCATGCCAGGGTGACGGGAACTGGCAGATTAGACTAATGCGAGTAGGACAATAAACGCTGAGCCAACATTAGATCAGAACTAGAAGGGTCCTTCAACCTGAAACATTAACTCTGTTTCTCTTCCACAGATGCTGCCTGACCTGCTGAGTAATTCCAATACCTAATTTTTCTGTTTTTATTTTAGGTTTTCAGCATCTGCAGTTTTTTCCTGATTTTCAACATCAGCCTCATGGTGGCAAAGGGTCACAGATTTGAAATTTGACAGGTTCTCTTCCAGCAGATGCTGCCTGACCTGCTGAGTTTACTGAGCAGCATTTACTGCTTTGTTTCAAATTTCCAGCATCTGCAGTTTCTTTTTGATTTTCATGAACACATTATCCCACACCTTGTTCAACGTTATTATAGATATCCCATGACGTATGCTGGATAGCGAGGCACGGTTTTTTATTCTCAAGGGTGCAGAAATGATTCGCAAGGATGTTGCCGGGACTGGAGGGCTGGAGTTATAAGGAGAGGCCGGACAGGCTGGGACTGTTTTCCCTGGAGCAAAGGAGGCTGAGGGGTGGCCTGAAAGAGGTTTATAAAATCACGAGGGGCATAGATAGGGACTTTTTTCCCAGCGATGGGGAATCAGAATGAGAGGACATAGGTTTAAGGTGACAGGGAAGAGATTTAATACAAACCTGAGGAGCAACTTTTTCACCCAGAGGTGGTAGGTGTATGGAACGAGCTGCCAGAGGAAGTGGTTGAGGCAGGTACATTAACAACATTTAAAAGACATTTGGGACAGATACATGGAGAGGAAAGGTTTCAAAGGATATGGGACAAATGCAGGCAAATGGGATTAGCTCAGATAGACAGCTTAGTCGGCATCGAAGAGTTGGGCAAAAGGCCCATGACTCCATTGATTCTAATGAGTGGCAGTAGAGACAGTCGGCAGCTTTAAGTTCCTGGGCATTAATGTATCAGGCGACCTGTCCTGGGGCCCAGCACATAGATGCAATCACAAGGAAGACGCGCCAGCATCTTTACTTTCTTAGGAGGTTAAGGAGGTTCAGCTTGTCACTGAACACTCTAACAAACTTCTACAGATGTACTGTTGAAAGTATCCTGACTGGTTGCATCAGGGTCTGGTACGGCAATTCGAATATGCAGGAATGTAAGAAGCTGCAGAGAGCAGAGGACTCAGCCCAATACATCACGGGCACATCCCTCCCCACCATCGGGAGTATCTACAGGAGGCGCTGCCTCAAGAAGGCAACATCCATCATCAAAGATCCCCACCATCCGGGCCGTGCCATCTTCCCGCAGCTCCCATCGGGCAGGAGGTACAGAAGCCTGAAGTCCCACACCACCAGGTTCAGGAACAGCGACTTCCCTTCAACCATTCGGTTCTTGAACCAACCGGCACAATCACGATCACTGCCTCAGTACAGCAACACTGGAACCACTTTGCCACTAAAATGGACATTTTTTTTGTTCTAATTACGTTCTGGTAAAAAATTAGGTATAATTGATGTTTAATTTATCTTTTTCTCGTGAATGCTGCTTGTACGATGTAATGTGCCTGTGGGGAGGCACAGTAGTGTAGCGTAACGGTTAGCGTAATGCTTTACAGCGCCAGCGACCTGTGTTCAATTCCAGCCACTGTCTGTAAGGAGTTTGTATGTTCTCCCTGTGTCTGTGGGGTCTCCTCCGGGTGCTCCGGTTTCCTCCCACATTCCAAAGACGTACGGGTTAGGAAGTTGTAGGCATGCTATGTTGGCACCGGAAGTGTGGCGACACTTGCGGGCTGCCCCCAGAACACTATGCAAAAAGATGCATTTCACTGTGTGTTTTGATGTACATGTGGCTAATAAAGAAATCTTGTCTTATGCTGCTGCAAGTACATTTTTCATTGCACCTGTGCATACATGTACTTGTGCATACATGATGTTGCGCTAAAAAGTGATCCATATGAATAAGATGACGCAGATTTCACAGCACCAGAGCTTTTTAACAGTCCTTTCTGATCATCAAGATGACTTACACACTATAACTCACCTGCCACAAGAGTTAACAGGGACTCTCTCCCTAACTGGACACAGTTATAGGGAAAGATTGAATAGGCCTGGAGCAAAGGACAGTGGGTTACCCTGACAAAAGTATACAAGATTATGAGAGGCAGGCATAAATAGGGTGGATACTCACAATTATTTCAGGGGTGTCCAAGAAGGCATGGATTTAAGGTGAGAGGAAGGAGTTTTAAATGGAATCTAAGGGGTAAGATTTTTTACGTATACACAGAGAGTGGTTGACACCTGCAACACGCAGCCAGAAGTGGAATCAGATACAATGACTACGTTTAAGAGGCATTTAGACAATTAAATAGACAAGGCATAGAAGGATATGGTCCTAATGCAGGCTAATGGAATTAGTATAGATGAAAAAAACCAACATGGACGTGGTGGGTCAATGAACCTGTTTCCTGTGCTGTACAACTCTGTGACTAATAGCTTCAAAGTGCTTTGAGAGGCTGGCCATGGGACACATCAACCCCAGTCTCCAGATAACCTCAACCCACTGCAATTCGCCTACTGTCAATACAGGTTCACGGCGGACACCATCTCCCTGGCCCTACACTTACCTCTGGAGCTTTTGCACAGTAAAGACACCTACGTTAGACTTTTGTTTACTGACTACAGCTCCGCTTTCAATACTATTATTCCAAGCAAACTCAACTCCAAACTCCTAGACCTGGGACTCAACACCTCCCTTTGCAACTGGATCCTTGACTTCCTGACCAACAGACCACGATCAGTAAGGATAGCCAGCAACACCTCTGCCACAATTATCCTCAGCACTGGTGCCCCAGCCCCTGTCCTCAGCTCCTACTCTTCTCTCTATATACTCACGACTAGGCCAGATTCTGCTCTAACTCCACTTACAAGTTTGCAGATGACACCACTGTAGTAGGCCGTATCTCAAATAACGATAAGTTGGAGTGCAGGAGGGAGACAGAGAGCCTAGTGACATGGCATCATGACAACCTTTCCCTCAATGTCAGCAAACAAAAGAGCTGATCATTGAATTCAGGAAGGGGGGGGGGGGTGCATATGCTCCTGTTTACGTCAATGGTGCTGAAGTCAAGAGGGTTGAAAGTTTCAAATTCCTAGGAATGAACATTTCTGGCTTGTCCTGGTCCAACTGCATGGACGCCACGGCCAAGAAAGCTCACCAGTGCCTCTACTTCCTCAGGAAGCTGAAGAAATTTGGCACATCCCCTTTGACCCTCAACAATATTTACTGTTGTACCACAGAAAGCACCCTATCCCGATGCATCACGGCTTGGTAAGGCAACTGCTCTGCCCAGAACCACAAGAAACTGCAGAGAATTGTGGACACAGCCCAGCGCATCACGAAAACCAGCCTCCCCTCCATGGACTCTGTCTACACTTCCCGCTGCCTTGGGAAAGCAGCCGACATAATCAAAGACCCCTCCCACCCCAGACATTCTTCTCCCATCAGGCAGAAGACAGAAAAGCCTGAAAGCAGGTACCATCAGGCGAAAGGACAGCTTCTTTCCCACTGTTACAAGACTATTGAATGGACCCCTTGTGTGATAAAATGGACTCTTTACCTCACAATGTACCTTGTTATGGCCTTGCACCTTACCATCTGCCTGCACTGCACTTCTCCGTAATTGTACACTTTATTCCGCATTCTGTTATTGTTTTGCTTGCACCACCTCGATGCACTGATGTGGTGAAATGATCCATATGGATGGCATACAAAACAAAGTTTTTCTCTTTCCCATTGTTAGACCTTACTGTACGTAATTTGTAAAGCAATGGACTCAGAAACAAATGTGGTCGGGAGGGTTAGTGGAGAGTCTGGGTACTGGGAGAGGGTGGTTGCAAGGATGAAAACTTTGGGGTTGGATTTGATTTGGGAAAGCATTGAGTTTGGAGAATGAAGTTTTCTGTTTCGGGTTTAGGGGAAACAGGTTGAGGATTTCAGGAGGTGGCCGGAATAGACTGGTCGTCTCCCTTGTTTTGGGATGTACGTACAAAGCAGTCGAGACATAGAGGGTGAGGGGGGCAGTGGGTGGGGGAGAGGGGCAGCTGAAGGTGAGGGTGGGGCCATTGAGAAGGGAACCCAGGAGTGTCCTCCGTCGGGTTGTGGGGAGTCTTGGGGAGGTGAGAACTAGGGCAGCTGACAAGGGGAGGTGGATCGAGGTAAGGGTCTGGTGGGGAGGAGAGAGGGGGAGGAGTGGTCAGGTCAGGGCCGGGTGGGGGGGGGGGGAAATCGGGGTCAGGGAGGGATGGGGGTGTTGGGGGGGGGCGTTGGGGGCGGGAGTGGGGGGTCGGGTCGTGGAGGGGGCTCGGGTCGGAGGGGGGCTCCGGGACTGGGGGGGGGCGGGGACGGGGTCCGGGAAGTGGGGGGAAATCGGGTGGGGAGGGTCAGATGGGGGGGGGGGTCGTATGGGGTGGGGTCTGGGAGTCCGGGAAGTCCGGGACGGGGTGGGGGGTCGGGCGGGGGGGGGGCAGTGGGGGGGGAAGGGGGGCCAGGGTCGGGGGAGGGGGTCCGGGACCGGGTGGGGGGACCGGGGGGAGGGGGACCGGGGTCGGGGGGGGGGGTCCGGGACCGGGTGGAGTGGGGGGGGGAGGGGGCGTGGGGCTGGGGGGACCGGGGGGAGGGGGGTGGGGGTGGGGGGCCGGGGCGAGGGGGAGGAGGGGAAGGGGGGTCGGGGGGGGTCCGGGACCGGGTGGAGGGGTGGGGGGACCAGGGGAGGGGGGGGCGTGGGGGTGGGGAAGGGGGGGCCGGGGGGAGGGGGCGTGGGGGGACCGGGGGGTGGGGGTGGGGGGACCGGGGGGAGGGGGAGGGGGCGTGGGGGGACCGGGGGGGAGGGGGAGGGGGCGTGGGGTGGGGGGAGGGGGGGGGGGGGGAGGGGGGAAGGGGGACCGGGGGGAGGGGGCGTGGGGGTGGGGAAGGGGGGACCAGGGGGGGAGGGGGGGGAAGGGGGACCGGGGGGAGGGGGAGGGGGCGTGGGGGTGGGGGCCGGGGGGGGGGGAGGGGGAGTGGGGGGGGGGACCGGGGGAGGGGGAGGGGGGGGCCGGGGCCTAGTCCGCTCCGCGGCCCCGACCCAAGTTGCTCCCAGAAGTTGCCCCGGGCCCCAGTCCGTGGCGCCGGGCCGCCCCGCGGTGGCCCCCCCATTCCCCCACAGCCCCGCCCCCCCGCTCCCCCCCCCACCCGCCGCGGCGCTCCCTCACTCCCCGCCGCGCTCCCTCCCACAAACTTACTTCTTCACAACGTTTTGAATCACCGCCGCCATCTTGCTCGCCCCTTCCATCGGCGCGCATGCGCGGCCGGCCAGGGCGTTGGGCGGGCCGGTCGGACTGCGCGTGCGCCTGGCTGCGGCGGCGGGGGGGCGGGGCTTGTCCTCACCCAGCCGGCGTTGGCCAATCGGCGCCTGCGTGGTCGTGGACCCACGTGACCTGAGCGCAGCGGCTCCCCGCCTCAGGGCGACGGACTGGTGGTCTACAGCGCCGCCTGGCGCTCGGGAGGTACACTGCACAGCCCACACTGGGCTGGAGGATGAGGTGCGCTACAGTGGTGGTGGGATTGGGTCACTAGTGTCACTTGTACCGAGGTCCAGTGAAAACCTTGTCTTGCAAACCGATCATACAGGTCAATTCATTGCACAGTGCAGTTACATTGAGTTAGTACAGAGTGCATTGAGGTAGTACAGGTAAAAACAATAACAGTACAGAGTAAAGTGTCACAGCTACAGAGAAAGTGCAGTGCAATAAGGTGCAAGGTCACAACGAATGTTTAAAACTTCATTCACAAAGACATCTCACTACCCTGTCTGGGAGCTCCAATAGTTTCGAACAAAGGGAAGGACACACTCCCCTTGTGTGTTGCTCAGTAACTGAAGGAGGTGGGAGTATGGAACGAGCTGCCAGAGGAAGTGGCAGAGGCGGGTACGATTACAGTTAAAAGACATCGGACAGGTACATGGATAGGAAAGGTTTAGAGGGATACGGGCCAAATGCGGGCAAACGGGACCGGCTTAGATGGGAATCTTGGTCAGCATGGACCAGTTGGGCCGAAGGGCCTGTTTGATCCCCTGTATCTCTATGGATGTAAACAATAACCATGGTGTCTGTCTGAATGGAAGAAAAATGCAAAGAAACTGCAGAGAACAGGGATCCATCACGGAAACCAGCCTCCCCTCTATGGACTCCGTCTACACTTCCTGCTGCCTCGGGAAAGCAGCCGACATAATCAAGGACACCTCCAACCCCAGTCAATCTCTCGTCTCCCCCCTCCCATCAGGCAGAAGATATAAAAGCATGAAAGCACGTACCCCCAGGCTCAAGGACGGCTTCTATTGAATGGTCCCCTAGTACGATAAAATGGATTCTTGACCTCATAATCTACCTTGTTGTGGCCCTTGCACCTTATAGTCTACCTGCACTGCACTTTCTTTGTAGCTGTGACACTTTTACTCTGCATTCTGATATTGTTTTTCCCTTGTACTGCCTCAATGTACTGATGTGATGAAATGATCTCTATGGATGGCACACAAAACAAAGGTTTTCACTGTACCTCAGTACATGTGACAATAATAAACCAATTACCAATTACTATTGCCCAATTACTAATTAAGGAACTGTAGGAAATAAGGATTCGTTTAAAAAGAAGTTGGTGAGGACAGATTAGATCATTTAGATACACAAGACAATGCAGCGCGGCGCTCCCTCCTCACCTCCCCTCTAGCGGCGCTCCCTCCTCACAGCCCCTCCCGCAGCGCTCCTTCCTCGCCGCCCCTCCCGCGGCACTCCCTCCTCGCCGTGCCTCGGCGCTCCCTCCTCGCCGTGCCTCGGCGCTCCCTCAGTACCACCCCTCCAACAGTGCTTCACTACCTCAACACCCTGAAACCCCCGGGTGGGTAACCGCGGGGCGTACCGTAGGCGGTGCACAAGTCCTGCTTGGGTCTTGGGGAGGAGGTGGTTGAGGTGAGGACGGAGGCTGCGGAGGGAAGATCTCCTCTGGAAACGGATCCCGGGTTGAATTGCGGTCCAGACAGAAGTGTCGGAGAACAGCCCGTCACCACCCGTCAGCAGGGGGTGACGACGATATCGAGGTCGGCATCTTCAAGCGAGTGAGGGCTGTAGAAAAATGTCCAAGAATGGGGTGAAGGGCTAGGATAAGGGGTCCAGATGGAGATGGGAGAAAGGATCTTCCCTGTGGGGTTAGGATTCCTGGTGGGAATGTGGGGAGAAGCGACTACTGGGAGCTTGCTACGAGCAAGTTCGCTCGCACTGTGACTCTTCAGACAGCCCTTCCCCGTCGGTGAGGGGGTTTCTGGATGTCCTGAACAGGGAGATCCCGGGACTTTCACTTCCGCCTGTCCAGAATGTGAACGGTCTCTGTCTGATCCTGCAGCGAGCGGCCCCAGTGAGAGATCCAGGCTGCCCTGGCACTCAGGAGAAGGGAGTTAGCAGTGGACAGCAAATATGCCCAATCTTCAGGCAAAGGTCTTGTGACTGAAAGCCAAAGTGTTCCCATTGAGTTAACTCCTATCAGCACCATCGTCACAAGAACCCCCTTTGGTGATTGGCCCTTGTCTCATTTTCTCGGGGATGTCCTACCTCTGCACAAAGGTCAACCAGTTATTCTTCAAAGGGGCATTAAGCAGCTCAACCTGGTGAGTGACTCACCTCCTGACACAAGGCACAGGTCAGGGGTGTGATTGAACAATCTCCACTGGCTTGGATTAGGGCAACAGCTCTTAAGGAGGGCAAGACATGATGCAGTGGGTAGAGCCACTGCCTCACAGCTCCAGAGACCTGGGTTCGATCCTGACCTCCGGTGTTTTGTGTGTGTGTGTGTGTGTGTGTGTGTGCGCGCGCATGCGCGCGCACGCGCCCACACACGCGCCCACACACACACTTGGTATTGGTTTATTATTGTCACTTGTACAGAGGTACAGTGAAAAACTTGTCTTGCATACCATTTGTACAGATCAATTCATTACAGCAGTGCATTGAGGCAGTACAGAGTGTATTGGGGTAGTACAGGGTAAGAACAATAACAGAATACAGAGTAAAGTCTCACAGCTACAGGGAAGTGCATTGCAGGTAGACAATAAGGTGCAAGGTCAAACAAGGTAGATTGTGCAGCCAAGAGCCCATCTCATCATATAATAGTCTTATCACAGTGGGGTAGAAGCTGTCCTTGAGCCTGGTGATACGTACCCTCAGGCTCCTGTCTCTCCTGCCTGATGGGAGAGGGGAGAAGAGAGAATGACCCAGCTGGGTGGGGTCTTTGATTATGCTGGCTGCTTCACCAAGACAGCGAGATGCAAAGACAAGAGTCCATGGAGGAGAGGCTGGTGTCCCTGACGCGCTGGGCATTGTCCGCAACTCTCTGCAGTTTCCTGCGGTCCTGGGCAGAGCAGTTGCCGTCCCAAGCCATGATGCATCCAGATAGGATGCTTTCTGTGGTGCATTGTCAAAGGGGACATGCCAAATTTCTTTAGCCTCCTGAGGAAGTAGAGGTGCTGGTGAGCTTTCTTGGCCGTGGCGTCTACATAGTTGATGTTTATGTGGAGTTTGCACGTTCTCCCTGTGACCACGTGGGTCTCCCCCGGGTGCTCCGGTTCCCTCCCACCTCCCAATGACGTGCGGGGTCGGTGGGTTAATTGCCTCTACTGTGGGGTGAGGGGTAGAATCTGTGGGGAGTTGATGAAAACGGGTTTGGTGTAAGCGGGTAGGTGGGCTGAAGGGCCTGTTCCTGTGCTGCATCTTGCCATGACTCTGACATCGACACCATCCAGGACAAAGCAGCCCGCGCGATCAGCACCTCATCTACCCCCCGAACACTCCCTCCCTCCCTCCCTCCCTCCCTCACCAGCGCACAGAGGCTGCAGTGGGAGTGTAGGGTAAGGAGGCTGACGATGATGTTGGAAATGAGGTGAAGGGTCAGTGGGGAGTGGGCTGCGCTGCTGCACTTGGGGAACTTCTAATTCATCGGTGGTCCCTCAAGGTGCTTCCGCTGAAGCAGGGAGAGTGGGAGATCCCCATGTAGGGACACAGGTTACTACACAGACTCACGAGCCTGAGGTCCAAACGCTGACATCAGATTGTGGCGCGTGGACTTAATCACAGACATGGACACACAGACAGACGCACAGACAGTCAGACACACACACACACACACACACACACACTTGGGTGGCTCAGTGGCACGGCAGTAGCGTTGCTGCCTCGTGGCTTCAGAGACCTGGGTTTGATCCTGACCTCCGACACTGCGTGTGCATGCATGTGTGTCCGCGTGTATGTGTGTCCGTGTGTGTGTCTGTCCGTGTGTGTGTGCATGCATGTGAATGTGCATGCATGCGTGTGCATGTGGAGTCTGCGCGTTCTCCCTGTGACCCCTGTGGGTTTCCCCCGGGTGCTCCGGTTCCCTCCCACATCCCAACCACGTGCGGGGTCGGTGGGTTAATTGGCCCCCCGTGTGTGGGTGAGGGGTAGAGTCTGGGGGGAGTTGGTGGGAATGTGGGGAGAATAAAATGGGATCGGTGCAAATGGATAGTTAATGGTTAACATTACACAGTGGGCCGAAGGGCCTGTTTCCACACTGTGTCTCTCTCTGACCCTGCGACCTACTCCCAGTCCTAACCACCTCGTGCATCCCCTATTGCAGGGAACACAGCAGCCAATGTGTGCACACAGTAAGATCCCACAAACGTCCCCAGTCAGCCACCCCAGTGGGACAAACCCCAGGCCCGGGAATCCTCAGCAACACCCCCCACCAGCTGCTGCAAAGTCCTTCTGCAAACACCATGTCTCCGAGCCAACCTCAGCTGCTGCAAGTTTAAAAGCTTATTAAAAATATGGAATATATAAAAAAACTAGATCAAGTTGTGGGCCTTTGGGACTCATTTCCAGGAATCGGGATCATCTGTGCCCTTGTCTGACTTTCCCAGGCTACTTTCACCTCCGCTTCCTCCTGTTCACATCCTGTCCCACAAGTCAGCGCCGAACTCTGTTCAAGAGAACACACGGCTCCTCACTGAGAGCCCCAAGCTGCTGGAGTCCCCCGCATCGTCGGCTGGTTGGGAAGCAACTCAGTGGGAAACTCGTTTTCCCAGGGAGTGGGGCGGGTGTGAAGCTCGATCCCCTGCTGGGACGGTTTGAGGGGAAGGGTACAGATGATTTAAGGGGAGGCTGCTGGAGGGTCTGAGAGGCGAGTGGAAAAGAGGACCGCGCTGTGTGAAAGATTTAAAAGGGACCCGACAGGCAAATTCTTCACCAGAGGGTGGTCGTAAAATGGAGGTGGTTGAGGCAGGTACATTAATCACATTTAAAAGACGCTTGGACAGGGACATGGAGGGGAAAGGTTTAGAGGAATTGGGGCCAAATTCAGGCAGATGGGACTGCCTTGGATGGGAATCTTAGTCAGCATGGACGAGTTGGGCTGAAGGGCCTGTTTCTGTGCTGAATTTCCCATACAAAATATTAATGAGGCACAGGTCCCAACACTTGTTGCAGTGGCACAAGATGTACCAGTTAGAACATAGAACACTACAGCACAGTACAGGCCCTTCGGCCCACAATGTTGTGCCGACATTTTATCCTGCTCTAAGATCTATCTAACCCTCCCCTCCCACATAGCCCTCCATTTCTCTATCATTCATGTGTCTAAGAGTCTCTTAAATGTCCCTAATGTATCTGCCCCCACAACCTCTGCAGGCAGTGCGTTCCACGCACCCACCACTCTCTGTGTTAAAAACTTACCCCGACATCCCCCTTATACCTTCCTCCAATCACCTTAAAATTATGTCCCCTCATGTTGGCTATTTTCGCTCTGGGAAAAAGTCTCTGACTGTCCACTCGATCTATGCCTCTTATCATCTTGTACACCTCTATCAGGTCACCTCTCATCCTCCTCCTCTCCAAAGATAAAAGCCCCAGCTCGCTCAACCTATCCTCATAAGACATGCTCTCCAATCCAGGCAGCATCCTGGTAAATCTCCTCTGCACCCTCTCTAAAGCTTCCACATCCTTCCTATAATGAGGCGACCAGAAGTGAACACAATACTCCAAGTGTGGTCTGACCAGAGTTCTACGGAGCTGCAACATCACCTCGCGGCTCTTGAACTCAGTACCCCGACTAATGAAGGCCAACACACCATATACCTTCTTAACAACCCTATCGACCTGCGCGGCAACCTTGAGGGATCTATGGACGTGGACCCCAAGATCCCTCTGTTCCTCCACACTGCTAAGGGTCCTGCCATTAACCTTGTATTCTGCCTTTAAATTCAATCTTCCAAAGTGTATCACTTCACACTTTTCTGGGTGTACAAGATGTTGGTGAGACTGCACTTGGAGAATTGTGTACAGTTTTGGTGTACACAATTCTTGTGCACAGAACTGTGTACATCATTAATCTGGAAGGAGTGCAGAGAATATTTACAAGGATGTTGCCAGGACTTGAGGGCCTGAGTTATAGGGAGGGGTTGGGCAGGCTGGGACTTTATTCCATGGAGCGTAGGAAACTGAGGGGCGACCTTATAGAGGTGTATAAAATCAGGAGGGGCATCGATAGGGTGAATGGGCACGGCCTTTTCCCCAGGGATGAGGAATCAAGAACTAGAGGGCACAGGTTTAAGGTGAGAGGGGAGAGATTTAATAGGGACCTGAGGGGCAAGTTCTATGATTCTATATTTTCTCTGTTCTACCCCACTCTCCCCCACCTTCTCTCCTACTTGCCTCTCTCGCTTCCCCAGTTCTGCCAAATGGTCGTAGACTGGGAACGTTGACTGTTTCTCCTCTCCACGTATGCTGCCTGACAACATTTTCTGTTTTTATCTCCTCAGGAGACCAGAGGGAGGGGGAATTAAGGCGATCAAGGGGACATTTTAGTCATAGAGTCATCCAGCACGGAAACAGGCCCTTCGGCCCAACTCGTCCATGCCGACCAAGGTGCCCACCTAAGCCAGTGCCATTTGCCTGCGTTTGGCCCCTGTCCCTCTAAACCTTTCCTATCCATATCTTTATCCAAATGTCTTCTAAATGCTCTTATTGTACCTGCCTCAACCTCTTCCTCTGGCAGCTCGTTCCATAAACTCACCACCCTCTGCATGAAGAAGTTGCCCCTCAGGTCCCTTTTAAATCTCTCCCCTCTCGCCTTAAACCTGTGCCCTCTAGATTTTGGTTTCCCTTCCCTGGGAGAAAGACTGTGCGCATTCACCCGATCTATGCCCCTCATGATTTTATACACCTCAGTGAGGTCACCCCTCCGTTCCAAGGAATAAAGTCCAAGCCTGCCCAACCTCTCCCTATAACTCAGGCCCTTGAGTCCCGGCAGTATCCTGGTAAATCTTCTTTACGCTTTTTCCAGCTTAATGACACCCTTTCTATAACAGGGCGACCAAAAACTGTACGCAGTACTCCAAGTGCAGCCTCGCCAATGACTTGTACAACTGCAACGTGACGTCCCAACTCCTGTGCTCAGTGCCCTGACCGACGAAGGCCAGCGTGCCAAACGCCTTCTTCACCACCCTGTCTACCTGCAATGCAACTTTCAGCAAACTATGTACCTGTACTCACAGGTCCCTCTGTTCTACAAAACTCCCAGGGCCGACCATTCACTGGGGCGGCACGGTAGCGTAGCAGTTCGCGTAATGCTATTACAGCACCAGCGACCCGGGTTCAATTCCCGCCACTGTCTATAAAGAGTTTGTACATCCTCCCTGTGTCTGCGTGGGTTTCTTCCAGGTGCTCTGGTTTCCTCCCACATTCCAAAGACGAATGGGTTAGTGGGTGAAATTGGGCGGCCTGGGCTTGTTGGGCCGGAAGGGCCCGTTACCGTGCTGTATAAATAAAGTTTTAAAGTTCTTAAGTCCTACCCTGGTTTGATTCCCCAAATGCAGCACCTTGCACTTATCCAAATTGAACACCATTTGCCATTCCTTGGCCAACTTACCCAGATGATCATGATCCCCCTGTAATAACTGTATTCACTGTCTGTGACACCACCTGTTTTTATCATCTCACAAATTACTAACCATGCCTTGTACATTCTCATCCAAGTCGTTTACATACAGAACATACAACCCAGCTCTGACCCCTGGGGAACACCACTAGTCACGGGCCTCCTGTCTGAGAAACAACCTTCCACCGTCACCCTCTGCTTCCTACCATCGAGCCAATGATGAATCCAGTCAGCGAGCTCTCCCTGAATCCCTTGCAATCTACCCTTCCAGATGCGCCTTTGGAAGGGCAGTGATCTACAGATTGAAAGGTAATAAAAGTTTTTCTGAAAATGGGAAGTCGCTAAATTCAGCCAGGTCCATCACGGGCACAACCCTCCCCGCCATCGAGAACATCGTCAAGAGGCGGTGCCTCAGGAAGGTGGCATCTGTCACTGAGGACCCTCACCACCCGGGACATGCCCTCTTCTCATTACTACCATCAGGGAGGAGGTACAGGAGCCTGAAGAAGCACACTCAGTGATTCAGGAACAGCTTCTTCCCCTCCGCCATCAGATTTCTGAATGATCCATGAACCCATGAACACTGCCTCGTTATTTCTTTTTTTGAGACTGTTTATTTATATTGTAACTTATAGTAAATTTATGTCTTACACTGTACTGCTGCCGCAAAACAACACATTTCACCTCATCTAAGTTAGTGATAATAAACCTGATTCTGATTCTAAAACAGCCATCCAAAGATCCATTCCTACAAGCAGCTGATTTGACTGTGAACAGAAGATCAAGGCCAATCGCTCCATCCAGCCCGTACTGCCTCTTCATTACACTGACAGGAAAATTGATTGTAACTTCAGCTCAGCATTCCTGACGACCCTCAGAAACTTTTCACCCCAACTCGCTTCTCTCCCTGCGGAAAGGGTTGGGAACACTTTAACAGGTCTGTGGAAAGAGCAGCTGAGCTCACGTCTCAGTTTAAAGACAGTCAGAACTGAAGAAGATAGAAAACAAGCTGGGTTTGAGTTCAGTGAAGTCGGGATGGACAAAAGGGAATATCTTTAGAATCAGAATCAGGTCTATTACCACTGACTTAGATGACGTGAAATTTGTTGTTTTGTGGCAGCAGTACAGTGCACATAAATAGTGCAAAAAAAAGGAATAATGAGGCAGGGTTCATGAGTTCATGGACCATTCAGAAATCTGATGGCGGAGGGGAAAAAGCTGTTCCTGAATCATTGAGTGTGGGTCTTCAGGCTCCTGTACCTCCTTCCCGATGGTAGTAACGAGAAGAGGGCATGTCCCGGGTGGTGAGGGTCCTTAGTGATGGATGCCGCCTTCTTGAGGCACCGCCTCTTGAAGATAAGATTTCTTTATTAGTCACATGTACATCGAAACACATAGTGAAATGCACCTTTTGCGTAGAGCATTCTGGGGGCAGCCGCAAGTGTCGCCACGCTTCCGGCGCCAACATAGCACGCCCACAACTTCCTAACCCGTACGTCTTTGGAATGTGGGAGGAAACCGGAGCACCCGGAGGAAACCCACGCAGACACGGGGAGAACGTACAAACTCCTCACAGACAGCGGCCGGAATTGAACCCGGGTCGCTGGCGCTGTAATTGCGTTCCGCTGACCGCTACACGACCATGCCTGCTCCTCAATGTCCTCGATGGTGGGGAGGGTTGTGCCCATGATGGAGCTGGCTGAGTCTACAACCCTCTTGCGATCCAGTGCATTGGAGCCTCCATACCAGACGGTGATGCAACCAGTCGGAATGCTGTCCACCATACATCTGTAGAAATTTGCAAGAGTCTTTGATGATGTACTGAATCTCCTCAGACTCCGAATGAAGCAGAGCCGCTGGCATGCCTTCTTAATAGGGTGAGACCAATGTTGCTGTGGGGACAAGCTGTAAGACGGATCCAATTGGTTGTTCGGTTAATGAGAACGGTCAGCGAGAGAGAGAGATACAAACTCAGGACATCCCCACCTGACGTACACTGGACTCACGAACAGCTTATACGTACGAATGAGTGTTTGAGAAACCAGCGGATGGACTTGCCAGGTGCTGCAGGCAGATGTTCTCTACGCTGGCTGGAACTTTGCCACATCGAACCCACAAAGAATCCATTCTAGGTAACCCGTCAATGTCCATCTTGTGAATCCTATCTAGATACACGCCATCCTAACCAGCAGCAATGTGCTTTTTAAAACTGTTGACAGCATTTAAAACCTCATTTGCAGTAAAATCTTTGAAAGGAATATCATTATTACCCCAAGATAGGCTCGGACTAAATTTGTTAAGATCGGCTTTCTTGTTAACAACTGCAAAATGATATTTAAAATGCTTCTCCAGACTAGTCCTCTGGGACAATCCACCTCTGCAAGCATCTTTAGGTTCAGAGTTAGTTCTCAGGAATGGATACCTGCTGCAGCCCTGGGACAGCCTGTAAGCCTGTGGTGGGGCCTTGTCAATGGACTGGAATGGTTAATTTTTCTGACTCTCTGTAAACTCGAGCTTGCGGCCTCTCTCCATCCCAGCTTGGCTTGAGTCCTGTTCATCCATCACAAACCAAGACTGGCTCCCTGTCAGGACACCTTCTATCCCGCTGTTATAAGACTATTGAACGATCCCCTGGTACAATAAGATGGACTCTTGACCTCACAATCTACCTCGTTATGACCTTGCACCTTATTGTCTGCCTGCACTGCACTTTCTCTGTAATTGTGGCACTATATTCTGCATTGTTTTCCCTTGTACTACCTCAATGCACTGTGTAATGAATTGATCTGTACGATCGGTTTGCAAGACAAGTTTTTCACTGTACCTCGGTACGGGTGACAATATTAAACCAATTTACCGATATCTCAATGTTAAATTTGTCTCTGTCACCTGCCCTGGTTTGCAACTCTCTGAGATCTCTGTACTCCTGGAATTCGCACTGCTCTCTCATCCCTGATTCCCATCGCTTCACCATTGGCAGCTGTACCAGCAGCTGTCTGAGCTTCCAAACCACCCTCCCTCCCACCTCCACTACAACTCTCCCCGAAACCAACCTTTCCTACTTGGTCTCTGGTTACCTGACCTCACATCACATGACTTGACCCAGATGTTTCGGGTGGAGGCGCTCCTGTGATCTGGGTTCTATTGGGGGTGGGGTGTGTGTGTGTGTGTGTGTGTGTGTGTGTGTGTGTGTGTGTGTGTGTGTGTGTGTGTGTGTGTGTGTGTGCCTGTGGAGTTTGCACGTTCTCCCTGTGACCGCGTGGGTTTCCCCTGGGTGCTCCGGTTCCCTCCCACATCCTAATGACGTGTGGGGTCGGTGGGTAAATTTCCCCCTGTAAATTGCCCCCCGGTGTGTGGGCGGGGGGGTGGAATCTGGGGGGAGTTGATG
Source organism: Pristis pectinata (assembly GCF_009764475.1). Lineage (NCBI taxonomy): Eukaryota > Metazoa > Chordata > Chondrichthyes > Rhinopristiformes > Pristidae > Pristis > Pristis pectinata. The sequence continues at coordinate 2,421,392 of NC_067441.1, forward strand.
GGGATGTGGGGAGAATAAAATGGGATCAGTGCAGTTGAGTGACCTGTGGATTTGGCGGACCTGTTTAGTATGTGCTGTCAGCAGTTTTAAGTGCCTGGGCGTTAACATCTCGGGCGACCTGTCCTGGGCCCAACACATAGATGCAACCACAAGGAAGGCGCGCCAGTGCCTTTACTTTCTTAGAAGGTTAAGGAGGTTCGGCTTGTCACCGAACACTCTAACAAACTTCTACAGATGTACTATTGGAAGCGTCCTGACTGGTTGCATCAGGGTCTGGGATGGCAATTTGAATGTGCAGGAACATAAGAAGCTGCAGAGAGTAGTGGACTCAGCCCAATACACCACGGGCACATCCCTCCCCACCATCGGGAGTATCTACAGGAGGCGCTGCCTCAAGAAGGCAATGTCCATCATCAAAGATCCCCACCATCCGGGGCCGTGTCACCTTCTCACAGCTCCCATCGGGCAGGAGGTACAGAAGCCTGAAGTCCCACACCACCAGGTTCAGGAACAGCGATTTTCCTTCAGCCATTCAGTTCTTGAACCAACCGGCACAACCCTGATCACTGCCTCAGTGGAGCAACACTGGGACTGCTTTGCACTACAATGGACATTTTTTTTTCTCTAATCGTGTCCTTTCTGTGTATATTTTCATATTTATATTTTTCTTGTGAATGTTGTGTATCTGATGCGCTGTGCCTGTGATGCTGCTGCAAGTAAGTTTTTCATTGCACCTGTGCACACATGGACTTGTGCATCTGACAATAAACTCGACTTTGACCTTGACTGTAATATCCACATCATATCAAATGCAAAGCTGATGAAAATCCTGCCTTAGCACCAACAAGACTAACACACCTTTTAAAACCACCCTGAAGACACAGTGTAAATAAAAAATGTCTCCTACAACCACCAAGGCTTCAACACTGCAAATTTAATTTGGTAATTACTGTGGGAAGCATCTTCAAGCTCCTTCTTACGTTGAAGACGTCGAATTAAATAAAAGTTATATTACGCGGTTGTTTGAGTCATTGGGAAACAGGATGTCTGAAGTGGAAGATAAATCAAGGTCTCACTGTTCTTCTCGGGGGTTAAAGTCTTCTGATGAGGCTCAATATTTATTGAAGGTCGATGGCTTTAGTTGACTCAATGAGGTGTCACACGGCCGCCTTACAGGGCAAGTCTCGATCAGGTGTCTCTGTCCCAATGTGCTCTCAGTCCAAGAGGAAGCTCCCAAGAGGAAGGGAAGGCAGCTGAACTGTTGGGTCCAGCCACAAGAGGTGGGGTCGTCCTGGTTGAACAGCCCGCCGTGATGAGACCGGTGTTTACCCAGGCGGGGAGGGGGTTTGGTGTCCTGCTGGCCCTCAGCGTGGTAGGGTTGGTGTGCTTGGCCGGACTTCTTGGGACTCCTTGTGGTTATGGCTGAGGGTCATTGGGTTGGGGCCAAGTCTCTTTCTGTTCCGCCCCGCCCCATCCCGACCCCAGAGGTCCCCTACTCCGAGGTGAGGATCTCGCACCTGGATCCGGGCAGACCAAGGGACTCACGCCGGGCGGTAAATCCTGTTTCTGATCCATGACCTCGAGGATGTCGTCCAGGATGGATGGTCCGAGGTCTAGCTGGAGGGAGAGGAGGGAGACGGCATGGGGGAGCAAGGTCTCCGTCCTGCCCGGGACCTTCTTGGTGGAGAAGTTCTCTCCCGAAGGGCCGTCCGCCGGGCTGGGGTCTGGGGAGGACCCTCTGTCCCTGCTCTCCCCCTCCTTGCTGTCCAGGTGGAGCCTGGGCGGTTTGGGGGGGGCCCGGGGACCCCCGATGGCAGGCAAGGAGATGGCGTTCTTCAGCAGGGGCGAGAGGGACTGCGGCTGTCCGCCCTCACGGAAGCTGGCTGTCTTGGAGGACAGACCCCGGGGGGAGATCTGACCCAACCGCCCAGGGAGCAGGTGAAGTTTCCCCTCGAGGAAGGAAAGGTCCCCGAACACGTCGTCCGCCCCCCGGCTCCCGATGTGGATGGTGTGCCTGAAGTCTCCCAGCGGCGGGCTGATCATCTCTGAGTTCAGGACGTCCGGTGGCTTCCTCTTCCCCTTCTGGCTGCCCCGCTTCAGGGAGACGGGAGCCTTGGTCGACATTCCCTTCTTGGAGTCCGCTGTCTGGAGGGGGGGGGGGGGGGGGGGGGAGTTGATCCGGTGTCTCTCCTCGGGGGGTGCAGTCGATGGTTTCACCCCAGGGTGGGGGGAGGGTCTAGTTCCCTGCTCTTGCCCTTCGCTCACGCCTGGAGTCTGCAGAGGCAAAAGGGGCAGATTTAATGGGGGGGGGGGTGGGGGTCCATCACCCAGGGGAGCAGGCCCTCGGCACCACTGAGGGAGCGCCCCCGCGCTGTGGGAGGGGGTGGTGGGGAGGGAGCGCAATATTGTCAGACACAGTCTTTGAGATGCTCCCTCCTCACCATCCCTCCTGCAGCGGCACTCCCCCCTCACTGCCCCTCCCACAGTGTGACCCTCCCTCCTCACCGCCCCTTTTTTTTAATAATAAACATTTATTCACTAAAAGCACTACAAAAGACAACCAGTGTCAATACACTACATCTAATACAGAAAAGAAGAAACTATGCAACGACATACTACGGTAGAGAATGCAAACTAATACTACCGAAACACACACGCGACTCTACACCCGTCAACGCGACACTTCAAATAAGAATCGTGTCCGTACCGTCCATGCCACACGCGATCCCGAGGGGCCCACTGAGCGCGGAACTCGGCTAGGGTGCCCGTGGAAACCGTGTGCTCCCTCTCTAGACGCACCCACGCGCGCATGTAAGCACGGAAGACGGGCAGGCAGGCCGACCTGCCGACCTGTGGTGGATGGCCAGCTTGGCCAGGCCCAGCAGGAGACCCACCAGGAGATCCGCCGCGCGCCCCTTCCCGCGCCGCACCGGGTGCCCGTAGACCAACAGCGCCGGGCTGAAGTGCAACCAGAACTTCCTCACCGCCCCTCCCACAGTGTGACCCTCCCTCCTCACCGCCCCTCCCAGTGTGACCCTCCCTCCTCACGGCCCCTCCCACAGTGTGACCCTCCCTCCTCACGGCCCTCCCAGTGCGACCGTCCCTCCTCACCGCCCTCCCAGTGCCGTCCCACCACCGCCCTCCCACAGTGCGACCCTCCCTCCTCACCGCCCCTCCCACAGTGCCCACTTTCTCAAGAGCTCGAGGCTCTTCCCACTGCCACAGTAACTAACCATGAACCAACACCTCTTACATTGGGACCTGGACATTTACCTCACTGCTTCGTGTGGGATCCACCTATTCTCCTGCATTGCAAATGTACCACTCCAAAACTTCCAAACTGATTTGGGACTTGCAGAGATCGGTGGGATGATTTATAAATGCAAATCAGTCTTTGTTCAACCACTCTCCTGGGCTGGACAGGAAGGGGAAGGACATTGTAAAGTGTACGGTCATTGTGGAGAGGTGTTTAAAGGTTTCAGATGCTCAATGTTACACGCACAGCTATGACACCACGTATGTCAGCTCTCTCTTGGATTGAGGCCACATAAGGGGAGCAGTGCCCAATCTAGCAAAGGGCAGTGCATGAGGGCTCCGACATTAATCTGACCCAGTGAATCTCACAGGCAGTTGCACAATGGAATGCATTCAGCATGAGTCAACATTTTGCAGAGAGTGTGTAAATGCACGCAGACTGTGTCCTGATCCAGCTGCAGAAGGGAGATCGATGTCACAGAGAGAGAGTGTCTCACTCTGAGGCCAGAGACCAGAGAGACCACGTCTGCTGCACCAACCGCACCCTGCCGTCCTCTGGGATGACCACCAGGTCTCCTGTTGCTCGTCTTCCTCCTGTTTTGTCTCACGGGGATGCAGTCACAGGAGGGAGCCCAGTGTACAGTGGTGATGGTGGGTGGGGGGAGACTGACCCTTAAATTAACCATCCCAAGGCACACACACACAGAGCGCTGGAGGTCGGGATTGAACCGGGGTCTCTGGGACTGTGTGGCAGCGGGTCTACCCACTGCGCCACTGTGCTGTCCGCTCCAAAGCTCCGGTATGGCCAGGACATCGGAATCTGCCCAACATCGGCGGTGTCCACACTTCTCACCGCCTCGGTAAAGCAGCCAACATAATCAAAAACCCCTCCCACCCCGAATATAGAAAGCATCCTATCTGGATGCATCATGGCTTGGGAATGCAACTGCTCTACCCGGGAATGCAAGAAACTGCAGAGGGTAGTGGGCACATCTCAGCACATCACAGAAACCAGCCTCCCCTCCATGGACTCTGTCTACACTTCTCGCTGCCTCAGTAAAGCAGCCAACGTAATCAAAGGCCCCACCCACCCCGGATGTTCTCCCTTCTCTCCCCTCCCATCGGGCAGAAGATACAGAAGCCTGAAAGCACGTACCACCAGGCTCAAGGACAGCTTCTATCCTGCTGTTATAAGACTATTGGATGGTCTCCTAGTATGATAAGATGGACTCCTGATCTCACAATCTACCTCGTCGTGGCCCTTGCACCTTATTGTCTGCCTGCACTGCACTTTCTCTGTAACTGTAACACTTTATTCTGCATTCTGCTATTGTTTTCCCTTGTGCTACCTCAATGCACTGATGTGATGAAATGATCTGTATGGATGGTATGCAAAACAAAGTTTTTCACTGTACCTCTGTACACGTAACAATAATAAACCAATTTACAATTTAAGATTGGGGTGGTGGGTGTCATAAAAACACAAGAAAGGAGCAGGAATAGTCTGCTCGCCTCCTCAATCCTGTCCGATATGATCTGCACCCCAGACTCACCTCTTCCTCTGCACCAGTTCCCCAGTTCTCCAACCCTTCACCTCCTCTTCGAATGCCCCCAGTGATCCAGACTCCACAACCCTCTGGGGCAGAGAACTGCAGACATTCACCACCTCTCCCCGTAAGAAGTTCCAACACACCTCAAGTTTTAAATGAGGACCCCCCCTAATCTGGTAACTCTGCCCTCTCCTTCGAGACTCTCCCACTGATGGGAACAGCCCCACTTCTGCCCTGTCCTGCCCCTCAGGAGCTGACAATAAGATCACCCCCGTTCTTTTCCGTTCCAGGAACAGTTAGCAGTGGGGGGGGGGGGTGGAGGAGGTGCAGGAAGAGGTAAGATCAGATTTCTTTATTAGTCACACGTACATCAAAACACACAGTGAAATGCGTCTTTTTGCGTAGAGTGTTCTGGGGGCAGCCCGCAAGTGTCGCCACGCTTCCGGTGCCAACATAGCACGCCCACAACTTCCTAACCCGTACGTCTTTGGAATGCGGGAGGAAACCGGAGCACCCGGAGGAAACCCACACAGACACACGGGGAGAACGTACAAACTCCTTACAGACAGCAGCGGGAATTGAACCCGGGTCGCTGGCGCTGTAATAGCGTCACGCTAACTGCTACACTACCGTGCCTGTCCAGGAGGAAGGGGACCGGGCGAGGAGACAGGAAACAGAGGGAGGGAGCTGGGTGCTCACGATATGGGAGAGAGGGAGTGGAGTCGGCAATCGAAACTTAATCAGAGAAATAACCCCAAGGGGGAAAAAGAAGTTTCACAAGTGAGAAACCAGTCTAGAAATTCCCGCGTCACTTTGACTGAGATGGTATCTGTCGAGTGCGATCTGACCTCACAAAATCAGGAACAGATGTGAACCACACCCTCCCCACAGCTCAAGGCCGTTGCTTGGAGCTAACAGACATCCGTTCAAAACGACCTGCTTTTCTGATATCGTCTCCTCACGTCAGGTTCACATACTTTGGAAGGAGAATCACTGATGTTGTAATTCAGGAACATAAGCGGGCGGTTTGGACATGATATCAGCCACAAACTAATGAGATGGGTTCCGTGTTCATCTCTGTTCTGTTGAGCAATTAACATTGAGCAGGAGAACCGTATCAGAGAACTCTCCCCCAGACTTTTCAACAGTGGCAGTGAGACAGGCACTAATACCTCACCTCAAAAAGGCAGCAGCCCTGACAGTGTGTGGCTCCCTCCGTGCGGCAGTGGGGGTGACTGCCAGGATCACTGCCTGTGAAAGGGGCATGAACCTCACTACGCCTTGGGATCAGAGCAGAGAGTGCCACCCTCCAACTGAGCAAAGCTGCAGAGGAAGTGTCACAACTTCGTTTCCAGTTTGAGGAGATTTGGTACGTCAAAGACTCTTGCAAATTTCTACAGATGTGCAGTGGAGAGCATTCTGACTGGCTGCATCACCACCTGGTATAGAGGCTCCAATGCACAGGATTGCAGACTCAGCCAGCTCCATCATGGGCACAACCCTCCCCGCCATCGAGGACATCTTCAAGAGCGGTGGCATCCATCACTGATGACCCTCACCACCCGGGACATGCCCTCTTCTCGTTACTACCATCAGGGAGGAGGCACAGGAGCCTGAAGACCCACACTCAGTGATTCAGGAAAAGCTTCTTCCCCTCCGCCATCAGATTTCTGAATGGTCCATGAACACTACCTCGTTATTCCTTTTTTTATGCACTATTTATCTTTGAAGTTATAGTAATTTTTTTGCACTGTACAGCTGTTGCAAAACAACAAATTTCATGACATATAAGTCAGCGATAATAACCTGATTCTGGTTCTGACCTGAAAGATCAACTATCCATTTCCCTCCGCAGAAGCTGCCTGACCCATTGAGTTCCTCTGGCAGTTTGGTTCTTGTGGATAAGATGGACTCTTGACCTCACAATCTACCTCATCATGGCCTTGCACCTTATTGTCTGTCTGCACTGCACTTTCTCTGTAATACGGTAGTGTAGCAGTTAGCGTAACACTATTACAGCGCCGGCGACCCAGGTTCAATTCCAGCCGCTGTCTGTAAGGAGTTTGTACGTTCTCCCCGTGTCCGTGTGGGTTTCCTCCGGGTGCTCCGGTTTCCTCCCACATTCCAAAGACGTACGGGTTAGGAAGTTGTGGGCATGCTACGTTGGCGCCGGAAGCGTGGCGACACTTGCAGGCTGCCCCCAGAACACTCTACAGAAAAGATGCATTTCACTGTGTGTTTCGATGTACGTGTGACTAATAAAGAAATCCCTTATCTGACTTTATTCTGCATTCTGTTATTGCTTTTCCCTTGTACTACCTCGACATACTGATGTGATGAAATGATCTGTATGGACAGCATGCAGAACAACGTTTTTCACTGTACCTCGGTACACGTGACAATAATAAACCAATTTAGCTCCAGATTCCAGCATCTGCTGTCTCGTGTCTCCAAATGGCAATCAGGATGGCTAAACAACACGCAAGAGCCTCCGAAAGACAACAACACCAAAACAGGCCCTTCGGCCCATCAATTCCGTGCCACAAGCACCCATTTTCTTCTCCTCCCATTCCCCCCAGATTCAACCCCTCACCCACACACCGGGAGCCAAATTAACCCACCGACCCCGCGTGTCGTTGGGATGTGGGAGGGAAACTCACGCAGTCACAGGGAGAAGGTGAAAACTCCACACAGACAGCGGCGGAGGCTGCAGGTGTGAGGCAGTGGCTCTACCAGCTGAGACCCAAGAGATTCTGCAGATGCTGGAAATCTGAAGCAATGCTGGAGGAACTCAGCAGGTCAGGCAGGTCATCCATGGAGGGAAGTAAAACAGTCCACGTTTAGGTCGAGACCCTTTATCAGGACTCTACTAGCTGTGTGCTTTATTTAGTCATCTACCGTGAACCTCCACTGGCCTCGCTGGCATTTCTCCTCCCCTCTCACATTCAGGCAAGACATGTCGTTGTACCAGAAGGTGACTGATATCTTCAGGCCTGTCACTGGTGTACAAACTATGCGTGGATGTAAACTAGCTTCTGTACCATCAGCCAGCTCCCTATCTGGGTAAAACAAAGCAGGAAAACTTGCTGGAGGTGCTCAGCAGGACAGACAGCATCCGTGGGGAGAGAGAACTTTTATCTTTTATCGATGCACCATAGAAAGCATCCTATCTGGATGTATCACGGCTTGGTATGGCAACTGCTCTGCCCAGGACTGCAAGAAACTGCAGAGAGCTGTGGATACAGCCCAGCACATCACGGACACCAGCCTCCCCTCCGTGGACTCTGTCTTTACCTCTCACTGTCTTGGTGAAACAGCCAGCATAATCAAAGACCCCACTCACCCGGGACATTCTCTCTCCTCTTCCATCGGATAGAAGATACAGGAGCCCAAGGGCACGTACCACCAGACTTAAGGACAGCTTCTACCCCACTGTGATAAGACCATTGAACAGTTCCCTTATACAATGAGATGGCTCTGACCTCACGATCTACCTTGTTGTGACTTCACTTTCACTTATTGCACTTCACTTTCTCTGTAGCTGTGACACTTTACTCTGTAACGTTATTGTTTTTATCTGTAACTACCTCAATACACTCTGTACTAATCCAATGTAACTGCAGCGTGCAATGAATTGACCTGTACGATCAGTATGCAAGACAAGTTTTTCACTTTGTACCTCGGTACAAGTGACAATATTAAACCAATACCAATACCAGCCTGTCAACTTTTTGGGTCAAATTCCTTCCGTTTGAACTGCAGGGAGAAAATGAACCTATCCGTGTGAACGTTCAGTCCATGGTCGAGATGCAGACAGTAAGTTCTACTCGTTGACCACATGGAGTCATACTGCACAGAAGCAGGCCCTTCAGCCCATTCTGACCCATCTGCACATCCCATTTCCCAGCAGTCGGTCTCTATACCTTGACGATTCAAGCACTTGTCCAGATCTTGTTAACTGTTGTGAAACAGTCCAGAGCTTGTTAACTGCTGTTAACACCACCACCCGAGGCAGTGCGTTCCAGACCCCAACCACCCTCGGGGATAAAATATTCCCTCAGATCTCCTTTACCCCTGTTACCCCTCACCTTAAACCACTGAACTCTGGTTTTAGATGTCTCCGTAACGGGTGAAGTATCTCACTATCCCACCCATCTGTGGCTCTGCTCCCTTCTATTCCAACACTTGGAGCATTGTGTACAGTTCTGGTCGCCCCGTTACAGAAGGGTGTGGGAGCTTGGAGAGCATGCAGAAGAGGTTCTCCAGGATGCTGCCTGGATTAGAGGGCATGAGCTATAAGGATAGGTTGGACAAACTTGGTTGTTTTCTCTGGAGCGGCAGAGGCTGAGGGGATATCTGATAGAGATTTATAACATTATGAGAGGCATAGACAGAGTAGACAGCCGGTATATCTTTATCCCCAGGGTCGAAATGTCTAATACTAGACGACAAGCATTTAAGCTAAGTTCAAAGGAGATGTGTGGGGCAAGTTTTTTTTACACAGAGAGCGGTGGGTGCCTGGAATGGGCTGCCAGGGGTGATGGTGGAGGCAGATACGATTGGGGTGTTAAGAGGCTGTTAGATAGACCATAAGACAGAATTAGGCCATTCAGCCCATCGAGTCTGCTCCACCATTCGATCATGGCTGATTTATTTTTCCCTCTCAACCCCATTCTCCTGCCTTCTCCCCGTGGCCTTTGAAGCCCTTACTAATCAAGAACCTACCAACCTCTGCTTTAGATACACCCAATGACTTGCCCTCCACAGCCATCAGTGGCAATGTATTCCACAGATTCACCACCCCTCTGGCTGAAGAAACTCCTCCTCATCTCAGTTCTAAAGGGACGTCCCTTTTATTCTGAGGTGGATTCCAACCCCCCCTCTGGATGGGAAAAATTTCTTCCTTGGATCCCCTCCAAACCTTGCTTTGCACCTTAAACCTCTGCCTTCTGAGGCTGTGCCCTTGGATCCTGGACTCTCCCACTGAGGGAAACGTCCTCTCCATGTTCGCTCTATCCAGGCCTTTCAATATTTGGTAGATTTCAATGAGATCCCCCCTCATCCTTCTAAACCCTGGCGAGTACAGGCCCTGAGCCATCAAACACTCCTCAGAGATTAACCTTTTCACCTCGGGATCATTTTCGTAAACCTCCTCTGGACCCTCTCCAACGCCAGAGATATGTGGCCCAAACTGAGATAGGCAGATGAATGGAGGGCAATGAATCATGTGCAGGCAGAAAGGAGTGAGTTTAATTTGGCATCGTGCTCAGCACAGACACGGTGGGCCGAAGGGCCTGTTCCTGTGCCGTACTGTTCTACGTTCTGCGCACAGTATCAACCTCCAACGAGCACCGGCCACAATTACCCCTGTTGGAGAAATGATCAGACTTCCAACCCAGCACCAAAGCCTTTCTGTATTCATTTATTTAAGCACGAGGTGTAGGTGTCACTGGCAGTGCCAGCATTTCCTGACCGCCCCACTGAACTGGCCACACGTTAACCTGTGATGCTCACTGTGAGCTGTTTCACCTTATTCTGTGGCAAATGCATGTTAGGCTGCGACAGTCACACATTAGCCCGTGACAGTTAGTTACGTGACACGGGGTAGAGAGGGTGGTGAGGAAGGTGTTTGGCACGCTGGCCTTTAATCGGTCAGGAGTTGGGACGTCCCGTTACAGCTGTACAAGACATTGATGAGACCGCACCTGGAGTACTGTGTGCAGCTCTGGTTGCCCAGCTATAGGAAGGGTATCATTAAGCTGGAGAGGGGGCAGAAAAAAATTCACCAGGATGTTGCCGGGACTGGAGGGCTGGAGTTATAAGGAGAGGCTGGACAGGCTGGGACTGTTCTCCCTGGAGTTTAGGAGGTGAATTTATCGAGGTTTACAAAACCCTGAAGGGCACAGATAAGGTGGACGGTTACAGTCTTTTCTCCAGGGTAGGGGAGCCTAAAACTAGAGGGCACAGGTTTAAGGCGAGAGGGGAGAGATTTAAAGGGGACCTGAGGGGCAACGTTCTCACACAGAGGGTGGTGGGTGTGTGGAACGAGCTGCCAGAGGAAGTGGTAGAGGCGGGGACAGTTACAACATTTAAAAGACATTTGGACAGGTTCATGGGTAGGGAAGGTTCAGAGGGGCGTGGGCCAAATGGAACCAGCTCAAGCAGACGACTTGGTCAGCATGGGCGAGTTGGACCGAAGGGCCTGTCTCCGTGTTGTGTGACTCTTTGACTCTGTGCTCGGGACGTGACATTTGTGTGTTTTTGCCTGTTACAGTTTGAGGCTCGTCAGCCGGGACAGCCTGTTGTACGTCTGCCTGTCAGGAAAAAAAACCTGCAGATGATGGAGATCTGAACAGGTCAGTGGGTGTCTCCAGAGAGAGAAGCGGAGTTGGTATCATTGACCTGTCATCGCACAGTTGATTTCAGTGACCGGAAACTCCATCTATTTGCCTCTCCACAGATGCTGCCTGACCTGGTGAATGTTTCTCAACATTTTCTGTTTTTATTCCACACTGACCTGCGATATTTTCACACTGTTAGTTACACATTAGACTATGACTAGTTAGTCCTGTGACACTCAGTTACACATTATCCTCCGGGAAAGCGAGAAAGGCAAACACCCAGTTACAAAGTTCACATAATCATTCCTCAGACTATTTTTCTTCTTTATCCAACATCACCACAAACTTGTACGTACCAGCACTGCATCCGCTGACACGGGGTACAAATCTTTAACTCCTTCTCTGTCCCACAGTAGTAACAATGCATAGCGTGTTGATTGACAAACTGAAGGGCAGCCCCAGGGAGCGATCGGTGTGTTTGCACAGCTTGGAGACAAATATGTGGTCGCTTGTTATTGATGAACCAAGCCCAGCTTGTAGCCCACGACTCAATCGGGCGGCCTGCCAAAGAATAAAGTTTTAAAGTTCTGAAGACAGCGCTGACGAGCTCCTGCTGTAGTCTGCTGATCCAGGGAGACGTGTACGAATCTCCGAGACCCAAAACTGAAAGCTGACAGCGGTGTTCAGCTGACTTCTCTGTACCCACTCCCTGCAGCCTGCCTGTAGATACTGCAAGCACTTCCTCTTAACCTCCGGGGACCAATCCTGTACCACAGACTGATCAGATAAAAACACGGTCTGTCAGGTCTAACAGCCTGAAGCAATCTAAAACCAGTGGCAACCATCAGGAGGGTAGTAAAAGGGAAATTAACCCTTGCTGTACCTGTCCTGGGAGAGTTTGGGGAGGGAAACAATGCAAAGTATTTAATAAAAAACAGCTGCCTGGATTAAAGGGCATGTGCTATAAGGAGAGGCCGGACAAACTTGGATTGTTTTCTCTGGAGCGGTGGAGGCTGAGGGGAGACCTGACAGAGGTTTATTGAGTTACGAGAGGCATAGATAGAGTAGACAGCCGGTATCTCTTCTCCCCAGGGTCAAAATGTCTAATACTTGAGGGCATACATTTAAGGTGGTGGGGAGGGGGGAAAGTTCAAAGGAGATGTGTGGGGCAACTTTTTTTAAACACAGACCGGTGGGTACCTGGAATGTGCTGCCGGGGTGGGGGTGGAGGCAGATATGATAGAGGGGTTTTAAGAGGTGCTTAGATAGGGTCATGGATGTGCAGAGAATGGAGAGATGTGGACATTGTGCAGGCAGAAGGGATTAGGTGTCATTAGCTTGATTTGCCCAGCACAACATGGTGGGTTGAATGGCCTGTTCCTTTGCTGTACTGTTCTGTGCTCTGAAACAGAAAATGCTTGAAATACTCAGCAAGTCAGGTAGCATCTGTGGAGAGGTAATCATTTCAAGTGTGGGACCCTGTGTCAGAACTGGGGATGAGAGATGAATAGAGGTGCATAAAATCACAAGGGGCATAGATAGGGTGAATGCACACAGTCTTCTTCCCAGGGAAAGGGAAAAAGGGCCTCAACTTAATGGCACATCGAGAATGAAGCAGTCAACACTGCTCCTTCAACAGTGCAGCACTCCCACAGGACTGACTCTTGAGATAAGGTGGAGGAATTGAGGGTTAATTCTCCACCCCAACAATCACAATTCTCTGGTGTTTGTTGTTTTCTTCACTGGATATCCAGTCTCACTACAAACTGCCACTTTGATCTGGCCCCTCTCAGTTTTATGTACCCTCCTGAACTCAGGTGAGAACAAGTCAGTCTCGCTCAACCTATTCTCGTCAGGCAGGACGCTCGGTCCTCATCAACCTGGTGAATTTACTGATTCCAGGACATCGTGTGCTCCCTAAGACCCTAGACCAGGCGCGATCCCATCAAGGCCACGTCCGCATTTCGCAAGAACACTCGGTCCCTCAAGCCTACCCTGCCATTCAACCCCTCTTCTGTGCCGGTTCCCCGTAACCCTCAATCCCTTGATCTTTCAAATATTTATCCAGCTCCACCTGAAATATATCCAATGATCCGGTCTCCACCGCCTCTGGGGGCAAAGGATTCCAGAGATTCACGCCCCGCCTCTGAGAGAAGACATTTCTAGCACCAATGTTTTAAATGACCGCCCCCTTACTGAGTAACTACGTCCCATCGTTTGAGACTCTTCCACCAGTAGAAACATCTCAACGCCTACCCTCGTCCAGCTCCCTTCTGATCTTCTACGTTTGAATAAGGTCACTCTTCATTCGGTGAAGGAATGCAGAGCCAAACTGTCTTGTCTCTCTTGATAGGACAACATCCTCATCCCTGGAATGAGCCTGGTGAATCTGCTTTCGACTGCCTCTGATACCAATATATCCCTTTTTTCAGGTAAGGAGACCAAAACTGTGCACAGTATTTCCAGTGTGGATTTACTAACACTCCATACAACTGTAACAAAACCTCCCTATTCTTAAACTCCCACCCCTTCACAACCAGGTGCCAGCGAGCAGGGAGAGGAACACTGTGGGAGTTTAATTCAGATACAGTAAGTGCGAAGTGTTGCATTTTTGGAAAGTCAGATCAAGGTAGGACTTTCACTGTGAATGGCAGAGCCCTGGGGAGTGAGTAGAACAGAGTTGAAGTGTATGGTTCCCTGAAAGCGGAGTCACACGTAGACAGGGTGGTGAAGGAGGCGTTTGGCACACTGGCTTTCATCAGTCAGGGCAATGAGTATAGAAGTTGGGAGGTCATGGTGCAGTTGTACAGGACGTTGGTGAGACCGTACTTGGAGCATTGTGTTGAGTTTTGGTCGCCCTGCTATAGGAAAGATGATACTAAGTTGGAAAGAGTGCAGAGGAGATTTACGAGGATGTTGCCAGGACCTGAGGGCCTGAGTTATTAGGGAGAGGTTGGCCAGGCTGGGACTTCCTTGAAGCATAGGGAACTGAGAGGTGATCTTATAGAGGTGTATAAAATCGTGAGGGGAATCGATAGGGCAAATGCACTCAGTCTTTTTCTCAGGGTTGGGGAATCAAGAACTAGAGGACATGGGTTTAAGGTGAGAGGGGAGAGATTTGATAGGAACTATTTTGACACAAAGGGTGGTCCGTATATAGAACGAGCTGCCAGAGGAAGTGGTTGAGGCAGCTACAATTGAAAGACATTTGGACAGGTCCACGGAGAGGAAAGGTTTAGAGGGATACGGGCCAAACACTGACAAATGGGACTGGCTTAGATGGGCATCTCGGTCAGCATGGACCAGTTGGGCCGAAGGGCCTGTTCCCTTGCTGTGTGACTCTACTTGTGACATAGGACGGGCTTCGTACTGGGGTCTGGTCAAGGGCAGTAAGTGAACATTCACTGGAACTAGACAGGCCCTCGGGTTTTTCTGACTGCTCGCTGTTGCTTCTGGCAAACACGGGGTTAAAGGGTTTGCGCTGAGCCTTAATCCCTTTAACCCACTGTCTCGGTTCACGCAGGGGAGGGCGTGACCTGCCCTTTTCCTGTACAACCCTTCCACCTTGTGGGTGACGTGTACTGCTCATTCCAACGGCCAGTTCCTGAACACCCTGACGGAACTTACAGGAGCTCCAGTTAAATAAACTTGGGCCTGGAATCTTCAGGGGGAGTGTGGACAGAACTGCATCGCTGCTGGATGCTTTATTCACCGAGGTTTTACGAAGTCAACTGCTGCTCAGTTGGTCTCTCTCTCTCTCTCTCTCTCTCTCTCTCTCTCTCTCTCTCTCTCTCTCTCTGGTCCGAGTCTCAAATGCAAGACTCACTCTTGTGAGAGTCCAGCTTGTGGAGAAAGTTTCGAAGTGAGTGAGACTAATTGGAAAACTCTTTCAAAGACCTAGCATGTCTGAGACGGACCAAATGGTCTCCTATACTGTACCTAGAACATAGTACAGCACTGGACAGGCCATTCGACCCACAATGTTGTGCCAATCTTGATGCCAGTTTATACTAAATGTCCCCCTCCTGTGTATCATCCACATTCCTCCATTCCCTTCATATTCATGTGTCCATCTAAAAGCTTCAAACTCCACCAAACTGTCTGCTTCCACTACTCCTACCCCTGCTGACCCACTGTAGGCACCTATCCCTCTCTGTGTAAAAAACTTGCCCCTCACGTCACCTTTAAAATCCCCCCCTCTAAACTTAAAAGCATGTCCTTTGGTGTTTGACATTTCTACAGATTCTGTTTACTCTATCTCTGCCTCTCAGAATTTTAAAAACCTCTAGCAGGTCTCCCCTCAGCCTCCGACACTCTCAGGAGAACAACCCAAGTTTGTCCAACCGTTCCTGAAAGCTCATGCCCTCTAATCCAGGCAACATCCTGGTGACTTTCTTCTGCACCCTCTCCAAAGCCCCCACACCCTTCCTTGTAACGGGGCGACCAGAACTGCACCCAAGTGCGGTTCTGACTAAAGTTTAATACAGCTGCAGCATGACTTCCTTACTCTTATACTCAGCACCCCTACCAATGAAGGCATGCGTGCCGTACGCCTTCTTTACCACCTTAGCCACTTGCGTAGCCCCTCTCAGTGAATATGGACCTGGTCTCGAGATCCCTCTGTACCTCAATGCTATTTAGGGGCCTACCATTGACTGTTACACTTTCTCCTCTCATTTGACCTAACAAAGTGCAACACCTCACACTGTATGAGGAAGGACTGTGCAGATGAAGGGTGGCGCAGTGAATAGGGACGCTGCCTCACAACCCTAACGACGTGGGTTCAATCCAACTGCTCTGCCCAGAACTGCAAGAAACTGCAGAGAGTTGTGGACACAGTCCAGTGCGTCACAGAAACCAGCCTCCCCTCCATGGACTCTGTCTTTACCTCTTGCTACCTTGGCGAAGCAGCCAACATAATCAAAGACCCCACCCACCCGGGACATTCTCTCTTCTCTCCTCTTCCATCAGGCAGAAGATACAGGAAGCCTGAGGGCACGTCCCACCAGGCTTAAGGACCGCTTCTACCCCACTGTGATAAGACTATTGAACAGTTCCCTTATACGATGAGATGGACTCTGACCTCACGATCTACCTTGTTGTGACCTTGCACCTTATTGCACTGCACTTTCTCTGTAGCTGTGACACTTTTACTCTGCACTGTTATTGTTTTTACCTACACTACCTCAATGCACTCTGTACTGACTCAATGTAACTGCACTGTGTAATGAATGACCTGTACGATCGGTTTGCAAGACAAGTTTTTTCACTGTACCTCGGTACAAGTGACAATAATAAACCAATACCTCCGGCGGGGTGGGGGGGGGGGGGGGCGGGGTGTGTGTGTGTGTGTGTGTGTGTGTGTGTGTGTGTGTGTGTGTGTGTGTGTAGCCGCTGGACACCCAGGTTCAATCCTGACCTCCAATGCTGCCCGCGCGGAGTTTGCACGTTCTCCCCATGACCGTGTGGGCTTCCTCACAGATGTGGCGGTAGGTTAATTGGCGGCTGCAGACTGCCCCTTTAATGAAGAGATGTGGTGAGAGAAATTGGGGGGGGGGTGGGGGGAAGGAAATTAATGGGCATGTTTGGGAGAGAACAAGTAGGGGTGCAGGGAAATAAGGGGGGGGAGAACAGGACACGAGGTAGTTCTGCTGGGAGCCGCAATAGCCTTGATGGGCTGAATGGCCTCCTTTGGTGTTTTGCAAGATTAGAATTCACATGGCCTCTGAATTTGCGGTCATTTTGTTTAGCCAGGTTATTTTTACAGCATTATTAATCTTTTTATAAAAAGAACACATTTGACAATTGAGAACATTTTAGAAGCTGCTGATATTTAGCAGCTTGAGTTTGTGCTCTGGACGTACTGTATCTACAATGAATATTATCTCATTATGATATGCTCCTAAGAAGGAATGTCTGGAATCGCTGGACAAAGTTTTGTACTTTAGCTACATTACTACAGACCAGCGAGTTGCTAGGATTGTGCTCTGTACTGATGAAGGTCAAACAAACTGCAGATGCTGCAAACCTGAAATAAAAACGGAAAATGCTGGAAACACTGGGCAGGTCAGGCAGCGTCTGTGGAGAGAGAAAGAGATTTCGTTTCAAGCCAACAATCACAACCCTATCATTGTCCCTCCACCCTCAACAGGCCTCCCCACAGCCTCCAGAAAAACAACTGTGCTCTCCCTGAGCCCTGACAGCACACTCCCGGCCTCAGACCCCACTCTCCCCCAGCTGAAGGGTCGTGACCCGAAACATCGACCCTCCACAGATGCTGCCTGACCTGCTGAGTTCCTCCAGCAGTTTGTAGATAGCAGGGAACTTTTCCCCACAAGAGAGGTATCTAAAACTAGTGGGTGTAGGTTTAGGGTAAAGGGGTAAGAGGTTCAGAAGGGATTTGAGGAGGAATCTCTTCACCCAGAGGGTGGCTGGAATGAGGAACTGAGGGGGCGATGGAGGCAGAGACTCTCACAGCACTGATGAGGCAGCACTTAAATCACCACGGTATAGAAGGCTGCAGACCAAGTGCGATTGGTGTAGATGGATACTTGATTGACAGCACGGACAAGGTGGGCCGAAGGGCCTGTTTCTGTGCCGTGCAACTCTATACGGCTGAGAGTTAGGCCATTCGGCCCAGCCGATAATGTTAGCACTCACGTTTCCCTCTTTCCCTCAGTCAGAGTGACCTTCTGGTTCGTTCTCCTCCCAGCCTTCCCCTCCCGTGCACCTACACACCATTCGCCGGAGCCGCTCTCTGTACGATCAGATCCCATGTTCTTCCTCGCTTTTGGGTCAGGAGGTTTGTTCCCCCCGATTTCTTGGTGACCGATGGGCCAAAACCAAAATGCCAGACATCTGAAATAAAGCAGGAAGTTCTGGAGGCAGAATCTCAAGGTCATGCAGCACAGAAACAGGCCCTTCAGCCCATAGAGACCTGCTGATGCATCAACTAACTTTTTACACACATTTAACACTAATTCCATTTCATTCTCCCCACATTCCTGTCAACTCCCACCCCCCCCCCCCCCCCCCCCCCCCAAGATTCTACCCCTCAGTGGAGCAATTTACAGCAGGCAATTAATCTACTGAGCGGCCACATCGTAGGGACTGCAGCAGGAACTGGAGCACCCGGGAAACTCACGGGGTCACAGGGAGCACGTGCAGACTCCGCACAGACAGACAGCGCCGGAGGTCGGGATTGAACCCAGGTCTCTGGAGCTGGGACGGCAGCAGCTCTCCCCGCTGCGTCAATGTGCTGCCGTTGATTCTGCCCTCCCAGAAGACACCAATGCCAACTCAAAAGCAGAGAGGGAGTAAAGCTTCGTCTTTGCAGTAACAAGAAATGGGCAGCACCTATTTTGACCTACAAGTCAGGAGTCCTTAAAGGGTGAGCAAGTTCCTGGGTGTCAACACCTTGGAGGATCTATCCTGGGCCCAGCACATTGATGCAAGGCTCTACCTCGTTAGGAGTTTGAGGAGGTTCGGTACGTCACCAAAGACTCTTGCAAATTTCTACAGATGTACAGTGGAGAGCATTCCGACTGGTTGCATCACCACCTGGTACAGAGGCTCCAATGCACAGGATCGCAAGAGGACGCAGATGTTGTAGACTCAGCCAGCTCCATCACGGGCACAACCCTCCCCACCATCGAGGACATTCTTCAAGAGGCGGTGCCTCAAGGCGGCGGCATCCATCATGAAGGAGCCTCACCATCCGGGACATGCCCTCTTCTCGTTACAAACCACTGGGGAGGAGGTACAGGAGCCTGAAGACCCACACCAGCAATTTGGACTATGTCCTCCCGCACGAGCTTCTCACAAGGCTCGACAGGGCAGATCCAGATTCGTTGACTCCTCTGGCTGTGGGATCAGTTGCTCAGGACTGAGATGGGAAGAAATTTCTTCCCCCCAGAGGGTGGTTGACATTTGGGATTCTCCACCCAAGAGGCTTAGAGTGCTTCCAAGGAAGATTCTGGTTTTGGAATGTTAAGGTAATTAATGGATATGGGGTTAGTGCAGGAAAATGGGACTGGGGTCAAACATCACGTTTGAGGGGTGGAGTAGGCCCGAGGGGCTAATTGGGCCTCCTTATTTTATGTTGGGTTTCTTGTCTCAAGTGGGGCGGGAAAACAGAAGTGCAAGCAAATCCCAAACATCCTTGTCGGGAGAAATGAGCTAATGTAGATTGCTGTGCCGTAATTAAATGCTGAACAAGGATTCTCCTAACTCAATGCCAAAATTAATAAACGCCCAACTTAAACATATCACTCCATTCCCTGCACATCCATGTGCCTACCTAAGAGCCCCTTAAACCCCTCTATCGTATCTGCCTCCACCCCCACCCCTGGCAGCACGTTCCAGGCACCCACCCCTGTCTGAAGTAGCAGTAAGTACAGTGACTGCGCTCTTGATGTGAAACGAACCATGTGTCTTAAGGACAGATGTGTTTTTCCATGTATTGAGTTGGGGTGAGGCAGGGTGGGGGGGTAGGGAGGGGGTTGGTGGGGGAGAGATGACCAGACACAGCTGCCGGAACTTCCTGACGAGAAAAACCAAACATCAAAACGTTTCTCAAGGAGTTTGAAGAGTTCAACAGGATGTGAAGGGAAATCTCCTCTCCTCCCACCCAAGCACCCAGGGAGGTCTGGAGACAACAATCGGAACAGAGAGCTGGAGGTTTGAAGAATGGGTGGTTAGGGAACTGCTAGCATCAGGGAACCTTTGAGACAAACCAGAGCTAACTTTGTCTGTACAGTCCTGTCTCATTCAGTGTCGACGTCAAGCTATCACTGATCATATCAAGAAAAATGCCACCCAGAACAACAGCTTACAAACCTGACACAAAACTTTTAACTGTTTCTCTTTCTACAGACGCTGCCTGACCTGCTGAGTGTTTCTAGCATTTTCTGTTTTTATTCCAGATTTCTGGCATCTGCAGACTTTAGATTTTCATATCACGTTCCCATAACAGAGTACGCTGTCTCAAGGTTCGTGAGCCACACACAAGGTGCTGGGGGAACTCCGCAACTCAGGCAGCATCTAGGGTGTGAAATGGACAGTTGACGTTTTGGGTGGGAGGGGCGGCAAAGAGGGAGCGGTGCGGGAGGGGTGGTGAGGATGGAGCGCTGTGCCGCAGGAGGGGCGGCCAGGAGGGAGCGCCATGCTGCGGGAGGGGCAATGAGGAGGGAGCAATGCACTGTGGGAGGGGCTGTGAGGAGGGGATGCCATGCCGCGGGAGGGGCGGTGAGGAGGGAGCGCGGCACTGCGGGAGGGGTGGTGAGGAGGGAGCAACGCACTGTGGGAAGGAGGGTAGCAAATCAATACTGGAATGTAATAAAGGACTAAATTAATTGTATCTACCAGGAGTATACATTCTCACTTTAAGACCAACCTTGCACCAGCTTCACAGCAGTTAATAAAACTTCCTCCACTTCTCCAGCTTTTAGTTGTACGCAGCAGATCTTGCCAATTCTCCCACTCTCCCTGGGGTTTTTTAATATACAAGTGAATTGGGTTTGGACACATCCATCCACACAGCCTGCCTGAGTCCCGTCTCCCTGCACAGAGCGACCCACGGATGCCCAAAATCTCTCATAAATTCACTGTCCTTGCTTTCATCGGGAGGTCCAGAGCTCACTCAGGTCTTGCTGTGAGCTGCAAGCTCCAGTAAAGCAACTTTGAAACTCTCTACTTACACCAGCCCTTGAACACACACACACACACACACACACACACACACACACACACACACACACACACACACACACACACACACACACACACACACACACACACACTACCTGATGTACAATGGGCCGTGGATGACCTTTTTGTCTTGGAATCGCTACTCCAATGCTGCCACCTCAGCAATTTGCCTTGGCTGGGAAGAGGACGTTTATCCTTTGCAAAGATCCTTGGCACATATCCACCGTCAACTTCTTGAGAATGGGACTCCCAAGGCAGATGCTTTCAGCTGTATTGTTCCCAACGCAGCCTGATATCAACACACTTAACTCATTCACAACCCTGACAGAACCAGCACACACACCCTGCAACTGCAGGACAGCACGTAATCTCAATTATGTCATCCTCAATCTGTTCTACAGCACTGTGCAGACTCACCAGAAGAGGCCTTTTGTCTTCTGTCTGTTTTTGATGCATTGAAGCCGACAGATGGTCTAACTGAACCCCTCCTCCTCCTCCTCTTCACCTCAACTGCCGAGTCCCAGGGCTTGGTTGCCAAAGCAGTGCAGGCCCCTGCCCGTGACCTCTGATCTGCTCTTCAGTCGTTAAGGTTATTCTCCACACCCGACCTCCTCCCCAGACTCTAACCTCCCAAACCCCACTGAAGGTCGCCTCCAGTTAACACCACCGGTAGGTTTGAGGTGGGGGAAGCAGAGTTGTGTGTCAAAACGGCCCCCAGTGCCCGTCTGCATCTCAGGTGGGGCACAGGGCAGAGGTTTCCCTGGCAGACCATCTCCAAGACAGTGACGTGTTTGCACAGGGTCTGCGGAGGAAGCTGTTTCCTTCAGTGGATGGCTCAACGACACCCATTTAAAAAGTTGGACAGGGGACACAAGGGGGATATAAGCAAAGACTAATAGGCAGAGTAGTGACGATCTGGATGTAGGAGTGGTGCAGAAACACCTTCAAAGGGAACTGATGGTCTGTATGGATGGCATGCAAGACATTTTCACTGTATCTCGGTACATGTGACAATAATAATCCAATTTACCACGTGGAATACTAACTGGGAACGTTGTGTCTGGAAAAAGTAGGTCAAATCGCTCAATTGGCAAATTGCTGGAAGATGTCCTCGATCAGGTTCTTAGGCAGAACTTACTGATGTGCTGCTCATCAATGCCCAGTTTGGTGTTTGTCAGGTGCACACAGCTTCAGAGCTCACCTCAGCTTTGGTCCACACCCAGACCAAAGAGCTGAACCCCGGGGATGAGGTGAGAGAGAGAGACTGCCCTTGGCATTGAGAGGTGATGTTTGGCCGTGGGGCATCGAGGAGTCCTGGGTGACCTTACAGAGGTATGTAAGGTCGTAGATAAGGTGGATGGTCACAGTCTATTTTCCCCAAGGGTAGGGGAGTCTAAAACTAGAGGACACAGGTTGAAGGTGAGAGGTGAAAGATTTAAAGGGGACCTGAGGTGCAAAGGGTGTTGGGTGTGTGGAATGAGCTGCCAGATGCAGGTACAATTACAAGACAATTGGACAGGTACTTGGATAGGGATATGGGCCAAATGCAGGCAGATGGGACTAACCCAAGCAGACAACTTGGTCGGCATGGACAAGTTGGGCCGAAGGGCCTGTTTCCGTCCGTCTATAACACAACACAGACAATACCATCTGGTGGTTTTGGGATCTTGCTGAGCTCAAATTGGGCACAGTGTTTCCTAATACTACATTGCGGCTACGCTTTGGAAAATACCACATTGGTGGGACATCCTGAGGCAGGAGGAGATGATGGGAGTGTACGTCCAGCAAAGGTGGTGTGGAGAAGAAAGGGAAATGAGGGCGAAAAGCAAATGTGCAGCAGAGATTGATTTTTTCTGGTGTGTTTGGAGAAGGGGACCTCCTTCAGGAAGGTTTTAAATTTCAGCAGCTGTTTTCTTGAGGTCGATGGATCAACACACAGGGTTGAAGAAAGTGTTCCCACAGAAGCAATGGGAAAAAGAACCCCAAGCAACTCCCCAGAGCAAATAAAATGGAGTGGAGGGCTAGGTTAAAGGGGACTGCAAGTCCTCTCTTTCCCCCGCACTCAGGAATGTATTCTATTATTTGTCTCTTGCCTGCCAGCAAGAAAAATGTCCCACATAAACATTTTGGCTGTTGTGAGGTGGTGCAAGCTGTGAGACAAACGCAAGGCTTCCTTTCTATCGCCTCTTTGCTGAGCTTCAGACAGCTCATTCCTTTGCAAAGCGCAGAGACTAGTGTTATGCAATGAGCTATTCTGGGCCAGGAATATCCCACAGGCAACCCCCCCACCCCCCTTAATGGTGGGAGCCAAGGGGAATCTGATCGCTGCCAGAGGCAAACCTTTGTGCTGCGTGGAGCTCCCTCAGGCCATTTGGTCCGACAGGTCTATCCCTGCCCCGCAAGTGCTCCTTCACAAGACCTCCTCAGCCTAAAGACCTGCACCACCAGATTCAAGAACAGCTACTTTCCTTCAACCATTTGGTTCTTGAACCAACCAGCAAAACTCTAATCACTACCTCATTGTAGCAACAATACGACCAGTTTGATCACATCTATGGAGGGAAGTAAACAGTTGATGTTTCATGCTGAAACGTTAACTGTTTATTTCCCTCCATGGATGCTGCCTGACCTGCTGAGTTCCTCCAGCACTTTTTGTGTATTGCTCCAGATTCCAGCATCCGCAGAATTTCTTGTGCGGACTGGTGTGATCACTTTGCACTAAAACTGACTTTGTTTTCTTGTTGTTCTAATTGTGTTCTTTCTTGTAAAAATTGTGTACAATTGATGTTTTTCTTGTGAATGATGTTTCTATGAGGCCATGTGCCTGTGATGATGCTGCAAGTAAGTTTTTCACTGCATCTGTGCACACATGGACGTGCATCCGACAATAAACTCGACTTTGACACATCCTACAGGATGTTCCCTCAATAACTGTGGGCTACGAATGGATCTCTGCACTTCACAGCACCGTAGACAAAAGCTCACCAGCGCCTCTACTTCCTCAGGAGGCTAAACAAATTCAGCATGGCCGCTTTGACCCTCACCAATTTTTACCGATGCACCATAGAAAGCATCCTATCCGGATGCATCACGGCTTGGTACGGCAACTGCTCTGCCTGGAACCGCAAGAGATTGCAGAGAGTCGTGGACACATCTCAGCACATCACGGAAACCAGCCTCCCCTCCATGGACTCTGTCTACACTTCCCGCTGCCTCGGTAAAGCAGCCAACATAATCAAGGACCCCTCCCACCCAGGACATTCTCTCTTCTCCCCCCTCCCATCGGGCAGAAGATACAAAAGCCCGAAAGCATGTACCACCAGGCTCAAGGACAGCTTCTATCCCACTGTTGTAAGACTATTGAACGGTCCCCTAGTATGATAAGATGGACTCTTTGACCTCACAATCTACCTTGTTGTGGCCCTTGCACCTTATTGTCAGCCTGCATAGCACTTTCTCTGTAACTGTAACACTTTATTCTGCATTCTATTATTGCTTTTCCCTTGTACTACCTCGATGCACTGATGTGATGAAATGACCTGCATGGATGGCATGCAAAGCAAAGCTTTTCACTGTACCAATTGCTACTCCATATGGAAGCATAAATCACGCATTTGTATCTTCCAACACAACAAAAGAAAGTTGCACTGACCCTAAGGGGCTCCCTAAGGTGAGCGTCAGAGCCCAACCTGACCTTGCCCCTGCCCGACTACCTCAAACAGACAATCTGTACAGTCATTCGGCTGAGAAATAGGCCTTTCAGCCCATCATGTCTATGCTGACTATCAAGTGCCCATTACATGATCCCATTTATCAGTCTGTAGCCTTTGGGGGAACACACACCAGTCCTCATTGAGGGGTCAGCTTCAAGTTCCTGGGCTTCAACATCTCGGAGGATCTATCCTGGGTCAGACACATTGACGCAATCATGAAGAAGGCATGCCAGTGGCTCTACTTTAATCTGAGAAGATTCAGTACATCGCCAATTTCTATGGCTGTGCGGTAGAGAGCATTCTGACTGGTTGCATCACCGCCTGGTACAGAGGCTCCAATGCACAGGATCGCAAGAGGCTGCAGAGGGTTGTAGACTCTGCCAGCTCCATCACGGGCACAACCCTCCCCACCATCCAGGACATCTTCAAGAGGCGGTGCCTCAAGAAGGCAACATCCATCACTAAGGACCCTCACCACCCGGGACATGCCCTCTTCTCGTTACTACCATCGGGGAGGAGGTACAGGAGCCTTAAGACCCACACTCAACAATTCAGGAACAGCTTCTTCCCCTCTGCCATCACATTTCTGAACGGTCCATGAACCCATGAACACTCCCTTGTTATTCCTTTTTTTGCATTATTTATTTTTGTAATTTATAGTTAACTTTATGTCTTTGGACTGTACTGCAGCTGCAAAACAACACATTTCACGTCATGTAAATCAGTGATAATAACTCTGAGTCTGATCCTATATCTTGGCATTCAAGTGCTTGTCTAGATACTTGTTAAATGTCGTGAGAGTATCTGCCTCCACCACCCCCTCAGGTTAGTGATAAGGAGTGGAACCCTTGACCAGGTGAAGTGGACAATTACAGTTCCTCCCTCACAGGTCTGGTCGAGAAGTGTTAACTTGATACGACCAGGAATTGAAACAGATGTGTGTATTTCAGTTGCACTGTGTTAGCCGGCTCAGTCACCAGGAAGGGTGGACAAACTCGGCTCCCTGACCGTGTTCCACCAGTCCGCTCAGCGGGACCACTTCCAACCTGAACTCCATAACCCCCACTGTCCGTACCCCTCAAAAGTTATTCAGCTCCCTCTAAATCCCTTATCGAGGCCCAGTCTCAGGAGGATTCTGTGCAGCGACTTTCTGTTCCTACTTGCCTTCCTGACTGACATCCCCTGCTGACCTGGTTGTTATTTTTGCAGTTAATCACCCACATTCTGAACATTCGCCATCAGAGGAAAGAGCTTCTATCGATCCGTCATCCCAACCACCTTGACCCTTTCACTCTTCAACCTTCTGATATTAGAGAAGGCTGTGATTAAACTCTATTAGAGTCATAGAGCAGCACAGCACGGATACAGGCCTTTCGGCCCAACCAGTCCATGCCGACCACAGTGCCCACCCAGCTAGTCCCAATTTCCTGCGTTCGGCCCATATCCCTCCAAGCCCCTCCCCTCCATGTACCTGTCCGAGTGCTTCTTAAATGATCCTGTTGTACCTGCCTCGCCCACTTCCTCTGGCAGCTCGTTCCACACACTCACCACCCTCTGCGTGAAAAAGTTGCCCCTCAGGTCCCTTTTAAATCTTTCCCCTCTCACCCTAAACCTATGCCCCTTAGTTTTAGACTCCCCTACCCTGGGGAAAAGACTGTTCCCATCCACCTTATTCTATGCCTCTCATCATTTTAAACACTTCTATAAGGTCGTCCCTTATTCTCCTACGTTCCAAGCAATAAAGACCCAGCCTGGCCAACCTCTCCTTATAACTCAGGCCCTCAAGTCCTGGGAACATCCTCGTAAATCTCCTCTGCACTCTTTCCAGTTTAACCACGTCTTTCCTATGTGTCAAGAGGCAGTACGCTCTTAAGGGCAAGACCCTTAACAGTGTTGAAGAGCAGAGAGACCTCGGGGTGCAAGTCCATGACTCATTGAAAGTGGCTACACAGGTAGACAGGGTGGTTAAGAAGGCTTATGGAATGTTTGCTTTCATTAATCATGGTATTGAGTACAGGAGTCAAGAAGTTATGATGCATCTCTATCGAACTCCGGTTAGGCTGCATTCAGGATACTGTGTGCAATCCTGGTCACCTCACTATAGGAAGGATGTCGAGGCTTTAGAGAGGGTGCAGAGGAGGTTTACTAGGATGCTGCCTGGATTAGAGGGCATGAGCTATCAGGAGAGGCTGGAGAAACTTGGGCTTTTTTCTCTGGAGCGACAGAGGCTGAGGGGTGATCTGTTGGAAGTGTATAAAATTATGAGAGGCATAGATAGGGTGGACAAGCAATATATTTTTCCCATTATTGAGCGATCCAATACCAGAGGGCATGCACTTAAGGTGAGGGGGGTAGGTTCAGAACAGACGTGAGGGGTAAGTGTTTTACTCAGAGTGGTGGATGCCTGGAATGTGTTGCCTGATGGGGTGGTGGAGGCAAATTCACTGGGGGCTTTTAAGAGGGGCTTGGATGGGCACATGAATGAGAGGAAAATGGAGGGACATGGGCATTCTGTAGGTAGGAGGGATTAACTATGTCGGCACAACATCGTGGACCGAAGGGCCTGTTCTGTGCTGTACTGTTCTATGTTCTAACAGGTCGACCAAAACTGTACACAGTACTCTGAGTGCGGCCTCACCAACAACTTGTACAACTGCAACATAACGTCCCAACTCCTGTATTCACTGCCCTGACTGATGAAGGCCAGCGTGCTAAACACCTTCTTCGCCACCCTGTCTCCCTGTGACGCTGCTTTCAACAAACTGTGCACTTGTACTCCTAGGTCCCTCTGTTCCATTACACTCCCCAGTGCCCTACCATTCACAGTACAAGTCCTACGCTGGTTTGACTTTTGACACTGGAGAAACTACATTCCATAAATTCATACTCGTTCCACACCACCCCGTAAAACCAATGAAATTTTCATCACCACAGGCTCCTGAACTAAGTTAAGGCTCTGATGAATGTGGTCTGATGAGAAGCTCCAAATGATTCTGGCTGGGAAACAAGTGGTTGCGGGCTGTAACACAATCTCAAGGTTCAAATCGCTTTATATAAAGAGTCCGGGCTCCCCTTTCTACAGTATACTGTCTCACTGCCCAGCATGCAGCTTTGGAAGGGTCAACTGTTGCACCTTGTGTTGCGTGGTTGGCATGGGACACACCAGATTGGTTTACAGTGGGACACCCCCTGACCTTCCAAGAGATGATTGCTTCAGACTACAACAGCTGCCCGATCCATCTGACCACTGGATGCACCCATGCACTTCAAAGTCAGGGCAATGAGTACAGGAGTTGGGACGTCATGTTGCAGCTATATAGGTCGTTGGTGAGGCCACACTCGGAGTACTGTGCACGGTTTTGGTCGCCCTGTTATAGAAAAGACATGGTTAAACTGGAAAGGGTGCAGAGAGGATTTACGAGGATGTTACCAGGACTCGAGGGAGAGGTTGGCCAGGCTAGGTCTTTATTCCTTGGAACGTAAAAGAATGAGGGATGACCTTATAGAAGTGTTTAAAATTATGAGAGGCATAGATAAGGTGGATGCCAACAGTCTTTTCCCCAGGGTAGGGGAGTCTAAAACTACGGTTTAGGGTGAGAGGGGAAAGATTTCACAGGGACCTGAGGGGCAACTTTTTCATGCAGAATGTGGTGAGTATGTGGAACGAGCTGCCAGAGGAAGTGGGTGAGGCAGGTACGACAGGATCATTTAAGAAGCACTTGGATAGGTGCATGGAGGGGCAGGGCTTGGAGGGATATGGGCCGAATGCAGGTAATTGGGACTATCTGGGTGTGCACCATGGTCAGTATGGACTGGTTGGGCCGAAGGGCCTGTATCTGTGCTGTGTTGCTCTGTGACTCTGCCTAGCGAAGTCCTTGACACAAAGTGGGATAGGGTGGCAGCCAACTTGTACACAGCAAGCTCCCACTAACGGCAGTGTTTATCTGACCCACTGGTATTGACCGAGAGATCAATGCTGGTCTCTGGACACCAGAGAGGACTATTTCATCTGCATCTACCCAGGAGGGCAGACGGGACCTCATTTGCAATTTGGACTGGGTGGGGGAAGAGTAGAGGGTGGGAGCAGCGTGATTAGAGTTGGAAGGTGGGGGGGGGGGGAAGAGAGGAGAGTTCGCAGGAAGTTGAGAAGAAAGTGGCGATGAGTTGTTTCCTGCAACTCCATTCAGAGGTTCTACAGTAGGAGTGACAGTTGGCATCTTCAAGTACTGGAGGACATGAATTCAGTGTGAGAGAGGGAAAGTTTAAAGGAGATGTGCAGGGCAAGTTTTTGTTTACACAGAGAGTGGTGGGTGCCTGGAATGTGCTGCCAGGGGTGGGGGTGGAGGCAGATACCATAGTGGCGTTTAAGAGGCTGTTAGGCACATGAATATGGAGGAATATGGGACACATACAGGTAGTTTAATTTGGCATCGTGTTCAGCACAAAGAGTTGCAGCAAGCCAACCTTTTGCGATTCATGCACAAGCACTTCCAAGTCCCTCTGCACAACAGCACGCTGCAATCTTTCGCCATTTAAATAATAATCTGATCTTCTATTTTTCCTTCCAAAGTGGATGACCTCGCATTTACCAACATTGTACTCCATCTGCCACACCCTCGCCCACTCACTTAACCTATCTATATCTCTCTGTAGACTCTCCGCATCCTCTGCTACATCTATTTCTTGGTTTATTGCCTGTGCCACTGTAATGTTATTATTTGGTGGCCTATAGACAACTCCCACCAGTGATTTTTTCCCCTTTACTATTCCTAAGGGCAGGCATGGTGGTGTAACGGTTAATGCAACGTTATTACATGCCGGAAGCGTGGCGACACTTGCGGGCTGCCCCCAGAACACTCCACGCAAAAGATGCATTTCACTGTGTGTTTCGATGTATGTGTGACTAATAAAGAAATCTTGTCTTGTCTTGTGGGCTGAAGAGCCTGTTCCTGTGCTGTACTGTTCTGTGTCCGATGATGAAGGGGTGGGGAGAGGGGGTCTCATTGAAACCTACCGGATACTGAAAGGCCTGGATAGAGCGGACGTGGAGAGGATGTTTCCATCAGTTGGAGAGTCCAGGATCCGAGGGCACAGCCTCAGAATGAAGGGACGTCCCTTTAGAACTGAGATGAGGAGGAATTTCTTCAGCCAGAGGGTGGTGAATCTGTGGAATTCGTGGCCACAGAGGGCTGTGGAGGCCAAGTCACAGAGATTGACGGGTTCTTGATTGGTCAGGAGGTTATACCTCACGGTAAGTGGACAACATGGTATTTTTATTTTCTGCAAGCATAGAAAACGTAATATAATAAAAGAATGAAATTTCAGTCAACTTTTCCTAATACTTAAAACTTTCCCTCTCAGGGAGTTGCAAAATATTCTGCAAGAATGAGTTAGATTTAAAAAAATCCAGATGGAAAGTATCCAAGGCCATAAAGCAATCGTTTAAGACATAGCGCAGATTCTCAGCTAATTCCCTTGAGGTTAAATCCCTCACTCCTTCAGCCTGTTGTATTTTTAAACTGCAAAGTTTCCTCCCCTCTCCTCCTGGGCGTAGGATCTGTTGCCTCTGGCTGTGTCCAGGGGTTACCGAGAGGGACAAGAATTCCCTCCACCGTCACCGGCTACCACCTCCTCAGGGGGAGGATCAAGGATGGGTAATAAATGCTGGCCTTAACCTCCAACACTTGCATCCCAGAAAAAGAATAGAACATAGAACACAGCAGCACAGTACAGGCCCTTTGGCCCACAATGTTGTGCCAACATTTTATCCTGCTCTAAGATCTATCTAACCCTTCCCTCTCCCATAGCCCTCCATTTCTCTATCATTCATGAGCCTATCTAAGAGTCTCTTAAATGTATCTGCCCCCACAACCTCTGCCGGCAGTGCGTTCCACGCACCCACCACTCTCTGTGTAAAAAAACTTACCCCTGACATACCCCTTATACCTTCCTCCAATCACCTTAAAATGATGCCCCCTCGTGTGAGCCACTTTCATCCTGGGAAAAGGTCTCTGACTGTCCACTCGATCAATGCCTCTTATCATCTTGTACACCTCTCAAGTCACCTCTCATCTTCTCTCCAAAGAGAAAAGGCCTAGCTCACTCAACCTATCTTCATAAGACGTGCTCTCCAATCCAGGCAGAGGTGGTGGGGGCCGATACATTAGGGACATTTAAGAGACTCTTAGAAAGACACGTGAATGATAGACAAATGGGGGGCTCTGTGGGAGGGAAGGGTTAGATAAATATTAGAGCAGGATAAAATGTCGGCACGACATTGTGGGCCGAAGGGCCTGTACTGTGCTGTAATGTTCTATGTTCTATATGTCAGTGATAATAAACCTGATTCTGAACTCGATAGTCACTTCAGAGTAGGGGCCTACTCAGAGCAGAGCCAAGGCTGTGGAGTCTGCTGCTGGGGACCACCACAGGTAGGTTGCCTTTCAGTTGTGTACAGTAACACTCTGATAATCCACTGATGAGGGTTTGGCAATGATAAGATATTTATTTATTAGTCACATGTACATCAAAACACACAGTGAAATAAGTCTTTTTGCATTACTAAGAACGTGCTGGGGGGCAGCCCACAAGTGTTGCCACACTTCCGGCACCAACATAGCATGCCCACAACTTCCTAACCCGTACGTCTTTGGAATGTGGGAGGAAACCGGAGCACCCGGAGGAAACCCACACAGACATGGGGAGAACGTACAAACTCCTTACAGGCAGCGGTGGGAATTGAACCCGGGTCGTTGGCGCTTTAATAGCGTCACGCTAACCGCTATGCTACCGTGCTGCCCCTACAATGACCCCCTGGCTGAGCTTTCCTGTGATCCCTTTAAATACACCATGGCCCCATTCCCCGTTCTACCTTTAAACAACTCAGAGCCATTTCCCAACCTCCCTTAACACTCTCCAGGATCCCGATTCACATCTGCTGAGCCCTATTTCACATGCTCCTGTTAAACTGACTTGTTTCATTGCAAAATTTATTGTAGGTGAGACTAGAACTAGGGGACATGGCCTGAAGATTCGGGGGAATAGATTTAGGACAGAGATGAGGAGGAACTGCTTTTCCCAGAAAGTAGAGAATCTGTGGAATTCTCTGCCCAGGGAAGCAGTAGAGGCTGCCTCATTAAATATACTTAAGACACAGTTAGATAGATTTTTGCATAGTAGGGGAATAAAGGGTTGTGGGGAAAAGGCAGGTACGTGAAGCTGAGTCCACGGCCAGATCAGCCATGATCTTATTGAAGGACAGAGCAGGCTCGACGGGCCAGATGGCCGACTCCTGCTCCTATTTCTTATGTTCTGGATGATATACAGTAATATAAAAGTGAATTAGAAATGAGTTGAGGGTGCTGGACTATTGGAGTTTTACTCTCTGCTGTTGTTCCTCAGGGACCCACCAACACCAGTATTCCCTCATCTAACCACGATTGCAATCCCAACTCACCCTCAGCCAATTTCTCCCCCGCCACCCACCCCCTCATGTCTCAACCCAGCCCTTGAAGCTCTGATTCCCTGATCCTCATCTCTTTCTCCACTGCCACCTCCCCAAGTTCCTTGTCACCACGGAGCAAAGGCCCTTAACTATGTTTCCCGTGCAACATTTGCCCTACTGTGTGTGACACCTTGAACCTCACGTTGCATACATCCATAGAGATATAGGGGATCAAACAGGCCCTTCGGCCCAACTGGTCCATGCTGACCAAGATTCCCATCTAAGCCGGTCCCATTTGCCCGCATTTGGCCCGTATCCCTCTAAACCTTTCCTATCCATGTACCTGTCCAAATGTCTTTTAAATGTTATTGTACCCGCCTCTGCCACTTCCTCTGGCAGCTCATTCCATATTCCCACCACCCTCTGGGTGAAAAAGTTGCCTCTCAAATCCCTTTTAAATCTTTCCCCTCTCAACTTAAACCTGTGCCCTCTAGTTTTAGACTCCCCTACCCTGGGAAAATGACAGCGACCATTCATTTTATCTATACCCTTCATGATTTTATAAACCTCTATAAGGTCACCTCTCAGCCTCCTGCAGTCCAAGGAAAATAGCCCCAACCTATCCTGAAAACTCAAGCCCTCCAGTCCCGGTAATGTCCTTGTGAATCTTTTCTGTACCCTTTCCAGTTTGATGATATCCTACCTATAGCTGGGCAACCAGAACTGCACACAATACGATCTCACCAACGTCTTGTACAGCTGTAACATGATGTCCCAGCTCCTGTACTCAAGTTCCCTGACCGATGAAGGCCAGCATGCCAAACGCCTTCTTCACCACCCTGTCTACCTGTGTCACCACTTGCAGGGAACTATGTACTTGTTCTTAAACAGAAAATAATATTGAGATACCAATTCAATGAAACTATAAACGTGGCAAAAAAGAATAAAAATAACATATAAAAAGGCAACATCCATCATCAAAGATCCCCACCATCCGGGCCATGCCATCTTCTTGCAGCTCCCATCGGGCAGGAGGTACAGAAGCCTGAAGTCCCCACACCACCAGGTTCAGGAACAGCGACTTCCCTTCAACCATTCGGTTCTTGAACCAACTGGCAAAACCCTAATCACTACAGTTTAACAACACTAGGACCACTTTGCACTAAAATGCACTTTGCTTTTTTTTTGTTTTATTTGTGTTCTGTCTTGTAAAAATTGTGTATAATTTATGTTTTTCTTGTGAATGCTGCTTTTCTGATGCTACATACCTGTGATGCTGCTGCAAGTAAGTTTTACATTGCACCTGTGCGTCTGACAGTAAACTCGACTTTGCCTTTGAAGTGTGTGATTTTTAAGAAAGTATAAAGACAAAAATCAGCCAAAGACATGACTTCAAATATGAACTGAAATTTCTTTTAGCAATCTCATGGGAGACGCCTGGCTGGAAGTAAGGTTTCTATTGTAATAGAGGTTGGAAAAATATTCATTTGGTGTCAATTCAATTTGGTTAAACCTACCTGACATTTGTGTTTTCCATCTTCAAATTGTCTTTTTTTAAAAACTCGCCGCAGCATTCCAAGATGCTTAGGACTTCATCATTGAAGAGGTTCCAAAAAGTAACAGGCTTTTTCTCTTCCAGAGCTTATCCAAACTAACGTTGCTCCAAAACGAATCAGGCTGACGTATTTCACACACTGTGCCAGAACTCAGGGCAGGTTTGGAAGCTGTGTTCCCTTCCATTGCACAGGCACAAATGGAACTGAGGTACTGAGGAAGCAGTTTAGGGTCTGAAACATCAACAGGCTCAACTCCAGTTTACTAGAAGTTTCAAAACAAGGGAAACCACAAAACCATTAACTTTGCCATTGATAAACAAGTTGTCAGCAGTGTATTATGCTACAAATACTTCTCAAACTAATAAAACTTTGGACTTTAGATCAGTGCATGTTGATATTTTGTTTCCTAAATGTCTAGAGCAATGAATAGTCATCTGCAAGCTTAGCTGAAGTGACAGGTTCTGGAGGGACTAAAGGGACTAAAGGGAGGTTTTGAACAGATGACGTGAACATCGATTTCTCCAACTTCCAGTAACCACTCCCCTCTGTCCCCCTTTTTTCCCCTTATCCCACCGGCCCCCATCGCCCCTTCTCTTTCCACCCCCCATCTGCCCATCACCCACGCATTCCTCCCTCCAGTCCCCCTCCTCCCCTTTATTCCATGGTCCACTGTCCTCTCCGATGTCTCTTCCACTTCTTCAGCCCTTTGTCACTTCCAACCGACCCTAAATGCTGATTGTCCATTTCCCTCCTTAGGTGCTGCCTGCTCCGCACTGTGTGTGTTGCTTTTGAATAGATGCCCAGAGTTACACCGAGCCGAAGGGCCTGTTTCTGAGCTAACAGGCCCTTCGGCCCAACTCATCCATGCCGACCAAATTGCCCAACTTTGCTAGTCCTATTTGCCTGTGTTTGGCCCATAATCCTCTAAACCTTTCCTATCCATGTACCTGTCCAAGTGTCTTTTAAATGTTGTAACTGTACCTGCCTCGACCACTTCCATGTTCCGTTTTCTCAGCACGCTGTGTGTCGAAAAAGGGAGAAAACTGGTTCTGCCGTTTGCAGGAACGAATGTATGCACGTACGTCGGACTCTTGAATTTAATATTATGGGAGCTCGTTTGTATGGAAGGCTGTCCGTAACCTGGAAACAGCCTGTACTGAGAGACCACTCCATCGTCTGAAGGGACGTACTGAACAAATTCTGCGCTGGTGGAAGGGCAGTACTGAGGGGGCATTGTACCAGGACAGTTCTCTTCCATCTGAGGGACAGTGCTGAGCGACCACTCATAGAACAGTGCAGCACAATACTGGCCCTTCAGCCCACAATGTTGTGCCGACCTTTAAACCTCGCCTAAGACCATCTAACCCCTTCCTCCCACAGATCCCTCTATCTTAAATTCCTCCATATGCTTATCTAGCAATCTCTTGAATTTGACCAATGTACCTGCCTCCACCACCACCCCAGGCAGCGCATTCCATGCCCCAACCACTCTCTGGGTAAAAATCTTTCCTCTGATATCTCCCTTGAACTTCCCACCCATTACTTTAAAGCCATGCCCTCTTGTATTGAGCACTGGTGCCCTGGGAAAGAGGGGCTGGCTGTCCACTCTATCTATTCCTCTTAATATTTTGTATACCTCTACCATGTCTCCCCTCATCCTCCTCCTCTCCAAAGAGTAAAGCCCTAGCTCCCTT
This sequence comes from Pristis pectinata, assembly GCF_009764475.1. Classification (NCBI taxonomy): domain Eukaryota; kingdom Metazoa; phylum Chordata; class Chondrichthyes; order Rhinopristiformes; family Pristidae; genus Pristis; species Pristis pectinata. The sequence goes on from NC_067441.1 coordinate 2,456,653, forward strand.
AGTCTCTCCACATAATGCATACTCTCTAAACCAGGCAGCATCCTGGTAAATCTCCTCTGCACCTTTTCAACGCTTCCACATCCTTCCTATAATGAGGTGACCAGAACTGGACACAGTACTCCAAGTGTGGTCTGACCAGAGTTTTAACCACACTCTGCTGTGGAAGGATGGTACAAAGGGAGCACTGCAGAGTTGGAAGGAGAGGATTGAAGCAGCACTGTGCTGTTGAGGAAGCAGCAAAGAGGGAGTGTTCCAATGTCTGAGGAGTTCTGAAGTGTTAGTGCCAAAGATGTTAAATCAAAGATCCCAGCTTCCCTTCTCAGACAGGTGTATTGGTATTGGTTTATTATTGCCACCTGTACCAAGGTACTGAAAAACATGTCTTGCATACCAATCGTACAGGTCAATTCATTACACAGTGAAGTTACATTGAGTTAGTAAAGGAGTCCATGACCCATCTTCAGGGAGGTGGGAAGCTCTCCTTGGTTTCCTGGAGCTGACTTATATCCCTGGCCCTACAAGATTATCATACCTCTGTTGGAGACATAATAGACGGCAGATGCTGGAATCTGGAGCAACGAACAATCTGCTGGAGGAACTCAGCGGGTCGAGCAGCATCTGTAAGGGGGAGAGGAATTGTCGAAGCTTCGGGTCGAGGCCCTGCATCAGGACTGAGAGTTGGGAGACGAGATGACCGGTAATAGAGAGGAGAGGGGGGGAAAATGGTGAGAGACAGGGGCCTGTGGGTGATTGGTGGACCGAGGTGGGGTGAAGATTGATGGGCAGGTTGAGCCGGGTAGGGGAGGGGGAGAAGTGGAGCTGGGAGACAAGAAGCAGGCAGATGATAGGGGGAGGCAGAAGGAAACAAAAGGCAGATGATGCCAGCTAAGAGGAGGGTGAAGGTGGAGACAGCTAGGGGTGTGATAGGCAGGAACACAGGCTGGAATCTGCTAAGTGGGGAAGGTGATAACGGGAACTGACCTCTGCTTGTTGGATTGGACAAGAATGAGCGATGTCTTCCCTTTATAACAATCAGGGACACAAAAAGTACTTAACTGATTGTAACAACAACTGCCGGAGGAACTCAGCAGGTCAGGCAACATCTATGGAAAGAAATAAAGAGTCGACATTTTGGGTCGAGGCCGTTCACCAGGAAGGGCATCAATTGATTGTAAAGTGCTGTTCGACATCCAGAGATCGTTAAAGGCCACATTCCTCTCTCCCCTCTCGCCTGCACTTAAATGCATGTTACACACCCAACCCCTCCTAGTCCCACTCTGGATAAAGAAGTTTCTCCTGAATTCCCTCCTGTATTTAGTGACTTTATTACATTTATGGTTGCCAGTGGAAACTTTCCCTCTGTCTATCACTATCAACACTTCCAACTTTCAGGATCTGCACAGACCAACCATCCTTTTGTAGAGGAAAGAGCTCCAGCTTGTTCAGCCTTTTATAACTTTGATTTTGGGGTCATCCCTTCACCTGAGCCCAGAGAGATGGCCAGAAGGGACGTGTTGGGCCAAAGGGCATATTCCTGTCCTGTGTAACTAAGAAATACAGATATCTGTGGGAGGTGCAAACCAGTTCACAGAGTTACAAACACCTGGAAGGTTTTGTACCACAAATAAGAGGAACAGCTCCTCATATTCTGCCTGGGCAGTCTCCAACCTGGTAGCAGGAACATTGAATTCTCAGACTTCTGGTAACCGCTCCCTGTCTGAAAGCTCACCAGTGCATCTACTTCCTCAGGAGGCTAAAGAAATTTGGTTTGTCCCCTTTGACTCTCACCAACTTTTACCGATGCACCATAAAAAGCATCCTATCTGGATGTATCACGGCTTGGTACGGTAACTGCTCTGCCCAGGACCGCAAGAAACTGCAGAGAGTTGTGGACACAGCCCAGCGCATCACGGACACCAGCCTCCCCTCCTTGGACTCTGTCTTTACCTCTCGCTGTCTTGTCGAAGCAGCCAGCACAATCAAAGACCCCACCCACCCGGGACATTCTCTCTTCTCTCCTCTTCCAACGGGTAGAAGATACAGGAGCCCAAGGGCACATACCACCAGGCTCAACGACAGCTTCTACCCCACTGTGATAAGACTATTGAACAGTTCCCTTATACAATGAGATGGGCTCTGACCTCACGATCTACCTTGTTGTGACCTTGCACCTTATTGCACTGCACTTTCTCTGTAGCTGTGACACTTTACTCTGTACTGTTGTTTTTACCTGTACTACATCAATGCGCTCTATACTAACCCAATGTAACTGCACTGTGTAATGAATTGACCTGTACGATCAGCATGCAAGACAAGTTTTTCACTGTACCTCAGTACAAGTGACAATATTAAACCAATACCGTCTCTCCCGATCCACGTGGCCCCCCTGTCACCTTGCCTCTCCCGATCCACGTGGCCCCCCATCACTCTCTCTCCCCTCCCTCTCCATCTGCCCATCAGCCACACACTACCCCCACTGCTTCCCGTCTCCACCTCCCTCCCTTTATTCCACGCCCCACCTTCCTCTCCAATCAGATTCCATCAGCTTCAGCCCTTCCACCTCTCACCTCCCAGCTTCTGACACCAATCCCACTCTCCCCAACCTGCCTATCCCCCCCCTCACCTGCCAGCTCTTGCTCCACTCCTTCCCCTCCACCTCTTTACGCTATCTCCTCATACCTTTCAGGCCAGATGAAGGGCCTCGACCCGAAATGTCGACTGTCCATTTTCCTCCGTAGACGCTGCCCGACCTGCAGAGTTCCTCTGGCGCTTTGCATGTTGCGCCAGATTCCAACGTCTGCCATCTCTCGTGTCTCCACCTGGAAGGTTTTATTCGATTTCCCGCTTTACCCTGTTCTAATGAAAATTACGGATGGGACTCTCCCTGTAGATACTGCCCAGCCTGCTGAGTTCTTCCTGAATCATTTTCTGCTCTTCATTACAAAAGGTTTTGTTTATTGACATGTTTGATGAGGGCTGCGTTGAACTTTTCTCCGAAGTTTTACCCTAGCCTCTTTGGTTCCAGATCCTACAGAGGACTCTTGGCCCATGTGAGTGACAGGTCCTTTCTGTGCAGAAGCTTCCCTTTCTGTCAGTGATGCCACAGAATTTCAGCTGCTCTTTATATTAAAAACAACATTCAGCGCCAAATTTAAAGCAATGAACTCCAAGGATTCAGATTATGTGATTTCTACCAACTAGCCCGTAGCTCATCACAGGTCGCTTGGCACGCTGGCCTTCACCAGTCAGGATGTTACGTTGCAGTTGTAGAAGATGTTGGTGAGGCCGCACTTGGAGTATTGTGCACAGTTTTGGTCGCCCTGTTATAGGAAAGATGTTATTAAACTAGAAGGAGTGCAGAAAAGGTTTACCAGGATGTTGCCTGGACTTGGGGGCCTGAGTTACAAGGAGAGGGTGTGTAGATGAGGACTTTATTCCCTGGAACATAGGAGATTGAGGGGTGACCTGATAGAGATGTATAAGATCATGAGGGACAACCTGATAGAGGTGTATAAGATCATGAGGGGCATAGACAGGGTGAAAGCACATAGTCTTTTTCCCAGGAAGGGGGTACTAAAATAGGTTTAAGATCATGGGTGAGAGACTTAAAAGGGACATCGGGGCAAAGGGTGGGGCGTATTTGGAATGAGCTGCCAGAAATAGTGATTGAGAGGCACATCAGCAACGGTTAAAAGCCGTCTAGATAAGTCCATAGATGGGAGAGGTTTAAAGGGCTATGTGCCAAATGTGGGCAGATGGGATGAGCTCGCTGGGAAACATAGTCGGCATGGACGAGTTGGGCCGAAGGGCCTGTTTCCATGCTGTATGACTCTACAATCTGGTGTTCCTCCTTAAGGTAGGATAAACTCAGTTGAAGCTTAAGCTCTCACAGCAGTACTGGCAACAGAATTCACCCAGTGATCCGGCCAACTTTCATCCCTCAACCAATAGCACAAAAACACCAACTGATCAAAAGCCAGCTGCTGTCTGGAAGGAGTTTGTATGTTCTCCCCGCATCTGCGTGGGTTTCCTCCGGGTGCTCCGGTTTCCTCCCACATTCCAAAGATGTACGGGTTAGGAAGTTGTGGGCATGCTATGTTGGCGCCGGAAGAGTGGCGACAATTGCAGGCTGCCTCCAGCACATTCTTAGTAACGCAAAAAGACGCATTTCTCTGTGTGTTGTGATGTACATTTGACCAATGAATAAATATTTGTGCAAATTGGCTGCTGCATTTCCTTCTTCCATAACTGGGAGACCTGATAGAAGTTTATAAGATTATGAGAGGCATAGATAGAGTAGACAGCCAGTATCTTTTTCCTCAGGATTGAAATGTCTAATAATAGAGGGCATGCATTTAAGATGAGGGGGAAAGTTCAAAGGAGATGTGTGGGGCAGATTTTTTTTTAAACACAGAGTGGTGAGTGCCTGGAATGTGCTGCCAGGGATGGGGTAGAGGCAGATACGATAGAGGGGTTTAAGAGGCTCTTAGACAGGCACATGGATGTGCAGAGAATGGAAGGATATGGACATTGTGCAGGCAGAAGGGATTAGTTTAGATAGGCATTTAATTATTAATTTAATTAGTTCAGCACAACAGCGTGGGCCGAATGGCCTGTTCCTGTGCTGGTCTATGTTCTGTGAGCAGAGTAATCGAAAGATGTGATAAGATAGCACATGAATCTAAGCTCTAATGTCGTTCCTGAATGAATACAGTGCTGCACCGGCAATGAGACTTCATCAACACCAGTTGGTTTGGAGGCATCCTGTTGCCTTACACTTTCCAAGGGCCAGCCAGCCAGTTATTTGTCATTTCTGCCAGCTGCAACAAGATCCCACCACCAGCCACGTCTCCTCCTCCCCACTCCTCTCCACCTTCTGCAGGGACGACTCCCCCTGTGACACCCTGGTCCGCTCACCCCTCCCTACCCACCATTCCCAGACCCCCGGCACTTTCCCCTGTAGTCGCAGGAGGTGTAACACCCGTCCCTACACCTCCTCCCTCACCACTCTCCAGGGACCTAAACAGCCCTTCCAGGTGAGGCAGGGATTCACGCGCACCTGCTCCAACCTGGTCTCCTTGTATTTGGTGCTCCCGATGTGGCCTCCTTGACATCGGTGAGACTAAGCACAGACTGGGCAACCGTTTAGCAGAGCACCTACTTTCGGACCAAAGTGCCCACCCTGAGCTCCCAGTTGCATGCCATTCATAGAACAGTACAGCACAATACAGGCCCTTCGGCCCACAACATTGTGCCAACCTTTAAACCTCGCCTAAGACTATCTAACCCCTTCCTCCCACATATCCCTCCATTTTAAATTCCTCCATATGCTTATCTAGCAATCTCTTGAATTTGACCAATGTACCTGCCTCCACCACCACCCCAGGCAGCACATTCCATGCCCCAACCACTCTCTGGGTAAAAAACCTTCCTCTTGATATCTCCCTTGAACTTCCAACCCATTACTTTAAAGCCATGCCCTCTTGTATTGAGCATTGGTGTCCTGGGAAAGAGGCGCTGGCTGTCCACTCTATCTATTCCTCTTAATATTTTCTACACCTCCATCATGTCTCCCCTCATCCTTCTTCTCTCCAAAAAGTAAAGCCCCAGCTCCCTTAGTCTCTCCTCATAACACATACTCTCCAAACCAGGCAGCATCCTGGTAAATCTCTTCTGCACCCTTTCCAACGCTTCCACATCCTTCCTATAATGAGGCGACCAGAACTGGACACAGTACTCCAAGTGTGGTCTAACCAGAATTCCAATTCCCCTTCCCCATTCCCACAATGACCTGTCCATCCTCAGCCTTCTCCACTGCCAGGGTGAGGCCCAACGCAAACCAGAGGAACAACACCTCACATTCCCCCTGGGCAGTCTGCAACCCGACAGCACAAACATTTGAGTCTTCCAATTTTCAGTTGGTTCTTTACCCCCTTTCCCCTCCAATCCTCCAGCAGATTGCTTGATGCTCCAGATTCCAACCCCTACAGTCTCTCGTGTGGGCCAGTTACCAGTTGTCCAACTCGAGAGAAACCCATAAGCAATGCGCCCACCTCTCACGGTGGGGGCAGCCCTCCTACGGTGGGGTGGTCAGCGGATCACGAGCAAGATCCCGTCCTCCTCCTATCTCAGTGGGACACGGCAATAAGCCAATAGTCTGTGCTTGTGTTTGCATTTCCCTGTCGTGGGGTGGATAGACCAATGACTTCATGAAAACGACCTCTCACCAACAACTCCTCCACCTCAGAAATCTAGGTTACTTGTTAATCTCATGCTGACTCTCCTTCAGGACCTCAGCACATCCACCTCCAACACTCTCCACCCCCTGCTCCTCACTCAACTGATCTCTGGAACCTCTGTCAACCCTACAACTTCACTTTCTCCCAGTTTGTTTCCCCCCCCACCCCCCAAACATTCGCAGCTCTGCCTCCAGTTCCCCAGGTCCTCAGTCCACAGACACAAGAGACTGCAGAGGTTGGAATCTGGAACAACAAACAATCTGCTGGAGGAACTTGGCAGGTCGAGCAGCATCTGTTGGGGGGGGGGGGGGGGGGGAAAAGAGGAGTTGTCAATACTTCAAGACTGGGACTGGAGAAGGGAGAGGGGAGAGGAGGAGCGGTGAGACGGGGGCCAGTGGGTGATTGGTGGACCAAGAAGGGGGTGAAGGAAGTCCTCCTTCTACTGGCTATCTTCTGTCTGCACCCTCAGTCCTGATGCAGGGTCTCAACCTGAAACGTCGACAATTCCTTCCCCCCTCCACAGATGCTGCTCGATCCTCTGAGTCCCTCCGGCAGATTGTTTATTGCTCCTCAGTCTGGACTTCACCTTCTAAGTCCCTCTGCCCTTGAAACCAACAACTTTCAGCGAGCCACCTTTCCCAGGTTCTCTTGTGGCTACATGTTGTATTTCACCCAATTACAAAAGAGCCTTAGGAATGTCCTACTGTTTTAAAAGCATCGCCCACATGTAAGCTATTGCTTTAGGCTGTAAAGCTCCCTAGCCTCAGCACAGATACGACTCCATAACCATTTGGCACAAGGTACACATTAGCAGCAGATGTTTCTGGGAGCCGGCAATTTACCGACAGCAGGGTGGTACCCATCACCTGGCAGGTGAGACACGAGTTCATTTCCTGACTCACAAACGTAAGCTCTGAGGTAAATCAAATTTTTTTATTTACATGGAAAAACCACACCGTCCCAATTATCTCCCCCTTCCTGCTGGGGCGGGAAGGGGGAGATAAACAAAACAAAGAAGAAAAAAACAATGCTGCAGCGGCTGTTGTAATCTTGCTTCGATAAGTATCGGGCAAGTCAGACTCTGTTTGATTCTGAGTCAAATCTCACTGGAAGGGGCCAGCAGAGGAATCACAAATCGGAATGCCTGATCCTACCAAGAGACATCTCACTGGGGATCCAGTCGTCGTTGGAAGCTTTGGCATCTTCACCTCCGTGGTCAGACACCAGACACATCCACGCACTTTGGAGGGAGGGCTCAGATTTTCACCACTTGTGCAGCCACGCAGGGGGTCTGCCTCTCCGCCTCCCCGCTCCTCTGCTTCTGCACAAACAGGCGGCCGTAGGTCCCACCAACTTGACCCTTGGTCAACCTCCCGGGGTTGACACAGATGCAGCCCAGGACGTCCTAGCGAAGGGCAAGGCACAGACAAAAGGCAGTCATGGTCAGTGTCTCCCACACGCTCCAGCATATCCATTGCTTTGCTTCAGATAATGGAGGCAGGTTAAGTACAAAGCAAAGTCCCTCAGAGGTCAGTCAAGGATGACCTGGTTCACACCTGCATTGTACCCGTCAGCTATCCTTTATAACGAGGACTAATGTTCAGGATGACACATACGGAAGGAAGGCTAAAGATTCAGACTGTCCGTCAAATATTCATGAACCTGGAGTCATCCAGCACAGAAAGAGGCCCTTCAGCCCACTGTGCCCATGCTGACTATTGTGCTTGTCTATACTAGTCCCATTTTCCCACATTTGGCCCATACACTTCTATACCTTAACGATGCAAGTTCTTCAATGCTTCTGAAACGTTGTGAGTGTAGCTGCCTCTGCTACCTCTTCAGGCAGTCCATTCCAGATTCCAACCATTCCCGGTGGAAAAAACTCCCCCTTCGGATCCCTTCTAAACTTATAGAACATAGAACAGTACAGCACAATACAGGCCCTTCGGCCCACAATGTTGTGCCGACCTTTAAGCCTCGCCTAAGACTATCTAACCCCTTCCTCCCACATACCCCTCCATTTTAAATTCCTCCATATGCTTATCTAGCAATCTCTTGAATTTGACCAATGTACCTGCCTCCACCACCGCCCCAGGCAGCGCATTCCATGCCCCAACCACTCTCTGGGTAAAAAGCCCCCCTCTTCCCACCCATTACTTTAAAGCCATGCCCTCTTGTATTGAGCATTGGTGCCCTGGGAAAGAGGCGCTGGCTGTCTACTCTATCTATTCCTCTTTTGTATACCTCTATCATGTCTCCTCTCATCCTCCTCCTCTCCAAAGAGTAAAGCCCTAGCTCCCTTAGTCTCTCCTCATAATGCATACTCTCTAAACCAGGCAGCATCCTGATAAATCTCCTCTGCACCCTTTCCAACGCTTCCACATCCCTCCTATAATGAGGCGACCAGAACTGGACACAGTACTCTAAGTGTGGTCTAACCAGAGTTTTGTAAAGCTGCATCATTACCTCGCGGCTCTTAAACTCGATCCCACAACTTATGAAAGCTAACATCTCATAAGCTTTCTTAACTACCCTATCCACCTGTGAGATAACTTTCAGGGATCGGTGGATATGGACCCCCAGATCCCTCTGCTCCTCCACACTACCAAGAATCCTGCCATTAACTTTGAACTCTGCCATGGAGTTTGTCCTTCCAAAGGGAACACATATTCCTTCTGGTTTTCTCACCATGGGAAAAAGATTCTTACCATCTATCCTATCTATCCCTCTAACAGGTCATCCCTTGGCCTCCCCCCGCTCCGAAGAAAACAAACCCAGCCCTTCCAAGCCACACACAACTCAGCGGATTGAGCAGCATCTGTGGGGGAAGAGGAAGATGCAGGGTTCCAATCCGAAATGTCGACCATTCCTTTCCCCTGCTTGACCCGCTGAGCTATTCCAGCAGATCGTTTGTTGCTGCAAAAATGTCACCGTCCAACCAACTGATTTTATTTGAGCGGCAGCCAAAACAACAGAGCAAGGCTTTGGCCATTCAGTGACAGTCTCGGGCTACCTGGGAGTGTTTGCTCACCTTGACAAAGTAACGCAGCTCAGAGGGAACAATCAAAACGTCGGGAGTAACAGGGAGCTGTACGTACAGCTGGAAGCAATCGTAGTCCACATTCACCTCTTCTGCAGGCGGGTAGAGAGGGTAGTAACTGCGGGGTGGGAGGTGGAGAAACACGTGGTTGATAAGTAGTTTTCCAGTGACTTTTGTTTAACATAAATTCAAGCCTTCTGCCCATATTGCAAAGCAATCCCAGGTTGACCACTGATGCACTCAGACCAAAAGATGCAAGGTGAGAGTCGATTTATTCAATCTTGGGCAGTAGATTTATTGCTGCACCCAGCTACTCCGAGCCACTGCTATGGCCCCACGTCAGTTAATCCCAGAGTGAGACTGGTGGGGGGGGGGGGGGGGGGGGGAGGGTTGGGTTGTTTAAGGAGTCTGACCCAGTAGTGATGAACAAATGGTCAGGTCAGAGGGCTAAGTGGGACTCCAAGTGGGGAGCTTGGAATTGATGACGCTCCAGTACTCCAGCAGCAAGGAGCTGGTGGAATTTTCATCCCTGTCTCTGGGGCTGAAGGTTTAATATTCAGCCAGCAGTGTGCATGAACATAGTAAACATGGGCAGGCACGGTAGCATAGTGGTTAGCGTAACGCTTTACAGTGCCAGCAACCCCGGTTCAATTCTGGCCACTGTCTGTAAGGAATTTGTACATTCTCGCGTCTGCGTGGGTTTCCTCTGGGTGCTCCGGTTTCCTCCCACATTCCAAAGACGTACAGGTTAGGAAGTTGTGGGCATGCTATGTTGGCGCCGGAAGCGTGGCGACACTTGCGGGCTGCCCCCGGAACACTCTATGCAAAAAGATGCATTTCACTGTGTGTTTCGATGTACATGTGACTAATAAAGAAATCTGATCTTAAAGTTCTGAGGGGCATGGAGAAAGACGGTAAAGATAATGTCATTTGATGGGATATAGAGCTTTACATTACTACCGACAGAGCCACATGTCCTGTTAGTCACTGTGAACAAGGAGGGGACCCACTCCCCCAAGTGTGACTAATGAAATGGATATGCAGGGGGGCACAATAGTGGTGATGGGGGCGAAAGAGGAACCCACCCTCTGCCAGGATTCACACATCAAGATGCTGGGGTCCGAGTCCATAGGACGCTCAAAGCAGCTGCACAGGTTGACTCTGTGGTTAAGAAGGCATATGGTGTATTGTCCTTCATCAATCGTGGAATTGAATTTAGGAGCCAAGAGGTAATGTTGCAGCTATATAGGACCCTGATCAGACCCCACTTGGAATACTGTGCTCAGTTCTGGTTGCCTCACTACAGGAAGGATGTGGAAGCCATAGAAAGGGTGCAGAAGAGATTTACAAGGATGCTGCCTGGATTGGGGAGCATGTTTTATGAAAACAGGTTGAGTGAACTTGGCCTTTTCTCCTTGGAGCGACAGAGGATGAGGGGGGACCTGATAGAGGTGTATAAGATGATGAGAGGTATTGATCGGGTGGATAGTCAGAGGCTTTTTCCCAGGGCTGAAATGGTTGCCACAAGAGGACACAGGTTTAAGGTGCTGGGGAGTAGATATAGAGGAGATGTCAGGGGTAATTTTTTTTTACTCAGAGAGTGGTGATTGCGTGGAATGGGCTGCCGGCAACGGTGGTGGAGGCGGATACAATAGGGTCTTTTAAGAGACTTTTGGATAGGTACATGGAGTTGAGAAAAATAGAGGGTTATGGGTAAGCCGAGTAATCTCTAAGGTAGGGACATGTTCGGCACAGCTTTGTGGGCTGAAGGGCCTTCTTGGCGTCCATATTCTATGTTCTGGCATTTGGGATTGGCACCCTAGGGCAGAGAGGCTCGTTGTCCTAACACCAGCGGTTATCTTTCAGAAAGGTGGGGGCGTGCAGGAGGCCAGAAATAATCTGCTCACCTTCTCTGAGTCAGGATGTGCTTGAGGATTCTTGTAAATCTGTCTGATCCGCCTAGAGAACTGGAGATGGAAATATGCACAGTCAGGGGTTTAATGAGTCATTTATCCCAAGAACACAATGTAACCTCACTGATTTAATGCAAATGCCAGGAACCATGGAAATTCCAGCATAATAAACATTTGGTTTTAGTACTTCCAAACCAACTCTAAAGCCACTTAAATTCCTGCTTAATATATACACAATTCCTCTTTAATTGGTTCTAACAATTCACTTTCTTCTTCTGAGTGACGTTGATGTGAAAAATATCTTTGCAACAGCCCCAGTTTTTTCCCTTGTGAAGACTCCATGCCCATTGGCACTAATCTTTCATCATGATCCTCCAAAGTCTCACAGACTGCCAGGAGATTTCTCAGCCTCCTCTATTACAATGTCAGAAGCCTCAATGCTTCTGAAGTCTTTTCACAACATCTAAAGCCTTTATAACTTGTTCCACCACCATGTATTATTGGCAGTCGTATATGGCAGCTACTGTGCTATTCAATTGCAGAGAGTTGTAGACACAGCTCAGTTCATCGCACAAACCAGTCTCCTCTCCACTGACTCTGTCTACACTTCCCACTGCCTCGGGAAAGCAGCCAATTTAGTTAAGGACCTCCCACTCCGTTCATTCTCTTCTCCCCTCTCCCATGAGGCAGAAGATACAAAAGCCTGAGAGCATGAAACATCAGGCTCAAGGACAGCTTCTTTCCTGCTGTTATCAGATTCTTGACGGACCTCTCAGATGATCTCTTGATCTCCTCTGTCATGGCCCTCGCACTTTATTTGTCTGCCTGCACCGCACTCTCTCTCTGTAACACTATATTCTTCATCTGGTTTTCTTTTTACTACCTCCACAGAATTATGTTTGGCATAAACTCTCTGGATGGCATGCAAAACAAGAGCTTCTCACAATCTTGGTACACATGACAATAATAAACCAATACCCAGTATTTTCCTAACCTTTAAGTCAATAAAACATGCTGCAGGATTTTGCTGCTTGCAAACTGGTTGCCAGCTTCTCTATAAGAGTGACCACACTTCAAAACCACTTTATTTGTTGATTGCCTCGATGCCTCAGAGGCTGCGATGGTCACTGTGTGCGTGAAATGGAGACACAAGAGAGAGACTGCAGATATACCAGAGAAACAAAGGACTGCAGATGCTGGAATCTAGATGAAAAACACGATGATGCTGGAGGAACTCAGCAGGCCGGGCAGCATCCGTGGAGAAAAGCAGGCGGTCAGCGTTTCGGGTCAGGACCCTTCTTCAGCACTGAAGATAGGTAAAGGGGGAAGCCCAATATATGGGAGGGAAAAGCAGAGCAGTGATAGGTAGACAGAAGAGGGGAGGAGGGGTGGGCACAGGGTGGTGATAGGTAGATGTAGGTAAGAGATAGTGATAGGTAGGTGCGGGGGAAGAGGGGAGAGCAGATCCACCAGGGGATGGGTCAAAGGTAAGGAGAGAGGAAAAAAAAGGCAAGGAAAGGGAAGAAGAGAAGAAACATGGTGGGGGGGGTGGGGGAAGGTGGTGCGGGGTGATGTTGTGAGGATGACCTAAAGTGGGAGAATTCAATGTTCATGCCGTTAGGCTGCAAGGTTCCAAGACAAAAAACAAGGTGCTGTTACTCCAGTTTGCCCATGGAATTCTCCCGGCAGTGTCGGAGGCCGAGGACTGACATATCAGTGATAGTGTGGGAGGGGGAGTTGAAGTGACCGGCAACAGGGAGATGTAGATCGCGGTTACAGACGAAGTGCAGGTGTTCTGCGAAACGGTCACCTAGACTGCGTTTGGTCTCACCAATGTAGAGGAGGCCACACTTGGAGCACTGAATGCAGTCGATGATATTAGGGGAGGTGCAGGTGAGTCTCTGTCTCACTTGAAAGGACTGTTTTGGTCCCTGGATGGAGGTGATGTAGGGGCAGGTGTTGCACCTATGGCGAGGGCAGTGGAAAGTAAGGGTGGGAGTGGGGTGGGTGGGGGGGAGGAGTGAACGAGGGAGTTGCGGAGAGAGCAGTCCCTGCGAAAGTCAGAAGGGAGTGGGGAGGGAAAATATGCTCGGTGGTGTGGTCCCGTTGGAGATGGCAGAAGTGGCGGAGAATGATGCGTTGGATACACAGGCTGGCGGGATGAAATGGGGGGACAAAGGGGACCCTATCCCTGTTGGGTCTGGGAGACTGCAGATGCTGGAAATCTGGAGCAACACACAAAATACATGCTGGAGGAACTCAGCAGGCCAGGCAGCACTGCTAACGTCGACTGTCCATTTCCCTCCATAGGTGCTGCTGACCTGCTGAGTCCCTCCAGCATGTCAGGCAACATCTATGGAGAGAAATAAACAGTCAACGTTTCAGATCGAGACCCTTCACCAGGACATCAGAAGTTTTTCGTTGTACCTCTACCTCACTGTACTTGTGCACATGACAATAAACTCAATGTGACTTGATGACTTGAAGTGTTCTGTACTGCCAGCTTGTCTCATTGAGTTAGAGGGTTAACAGGACCATAATACAAGTAGACAGTCCAGTGGAATGATAAGTGGGTCAAAGGCTCTCAACGTATACACTGAAGATAATTAAAGAACAGACATTACTCTCTTCATGAACCCATTACCTCAAACATTCTCCTGAACTCAGAGTTGGATTTATTGCTGGATATGCCACATTTACTGTCCCTTGTTCTGGGTTCTCTCCCTCCCAGCAGAAACATGTACATGTCAAGCACATGGATCCCCTTCACAACTCTTAAGCAGGTCAAGCCCTCAACCTCCTCTTTGCCAGGGGGACACATCTTCCTACACCACAGTGCCTGAATTTCAAGCAAATTCATCAGATTACGAACCGTTTTGAGATCTTGTGGAGGCTTTGCAAGGCAACGCCAACTTTTAACATAATACCGAGGCTCACTGAGGTCCAACGTAAACCACGTTTGTTAAACTGTAGCAGGTCCAGGAGCTGACTATTAGCTTTACACATCTGGGTTACATACAGCAGAGAGCAGCGGAGCTGGGCTTGCATGCTTCACCTCTGATGGATCCAACAGAGGCAAAGCTTTGGAACACGAAGCTGGCTGAAGGACTCTGCCAGCTCCCAGTCCACATATAGGAAGCATCTGCTCCAGGATGGAGGGGGGACCACATTGCCAGGAATAGCCAAGTCTGTTGCTTGAGATCATGCATGCCAGGAATGTCATCTGTACAACGTGGAATCATGGAATGCGACAGGGCTTCTCTCTTTCGGATCCTGATTACTCCAGCAGACACTACGCCATTCCTGAGGTTCCAGCTGTGCAATGGCTATATATAATTTTCCTGGCTTCACCAATGGATTGTAGAGATGGTTACTGGCAGTTATGCATCTACTCAGTCCACAGGGACGTAGGCTCCCTTCCTTGTCTTGGGGAGGTACTTGGGCCATCACCTCAGTTTGTGGTCAATGCCCTCACTCCAGACACTTGGGATCTAGCTGCGCACAATTTGGCCTCTATGTTATAACACATGAAGGTTCCTTCCTGAGGATGGGACCTCCTGAGGACATGGAAGGTGCTGTGGAGATGAGTGTCTCCTCTTACTCAAGCCTAATCCTTTCGTTGACCCCTGCACATGGACAGGCTTATTGCAGGGACGCGATTAGAAATGACCAATGCAGTAGAAACCATGCACTGTATACTGGGTCTCCCTGACCTCTGTGGCTCAGTAATGGGAATTTTATCTGTTGCAATGGAAAGGGCAAACTGTGCAATTTAACCAGGAATGGAACTGAAACAGGTTTCCAAGAGAAGGACCTGGTACTGATCACCTCTGGTGATATTTTTTGCCTATACCTTCCCTCATGCTTGATATACTCAACCAGCCCCAAACAGATTCATAGAAACATAGAAGACCTACAGCATTATACAGGCCCTTCAGCCCACAAGGTTGTGCCGAACATGTCCCTACCTTAGAAATTACTAGACTCACCCATAGCCTTCTCAGCTCCATGTACCTATCCAAAAGTCTCTTAAAGGACCCTATTGCATCTGCCTCCACCACCGTTGCTGGCAGCCCATTCCACGCACTCACCACTCTCGGAGTAAAAAACATACCCCTGACATCTCCTCTGTACCTACTCCCCAGCACCTTAAACCTGTGTCCTCTTGTGGCAACCATTTCAGCCCTGGGGAAAAGCCTCTGACTATCCACACGATCAATACCTCTCATCATCTTATACACCTCTATCAGGTCCCCCCTCATCCTCCGTCGCTCCAAAAGGCCGAGTTCACTCAACCTGTTTTCCTAAGGCATGCTCCCCAATCCAGGCAACATCCTTGTAAATCTCCTCTGCACCCTTTCTATGGCTTCCACATCCTTCCTGTAGTGAGGTGACCAGAACTGAGCACAGTAGGGTCTGACTAGGGTCCTATATAGCTGCAATATTACCTCTCGGCTCCTAAATTCAATTCCACAATTGATTCCTTTGAAAGAACCCAATCACATTTGTTGAAGAGGGCAAATTATCATAATAGAAATTCAGAAAGGAAAAGTGCTTACATTTCCACAACCTCAGTACTACAAAGCACTCCATAGCCAATGAAAGAGGTTTGAAGTGAAGTTAGCGTTGTGTTGTGGGAATGGTTTGATCTGTCCGCTCTGCTGCTTAAAGGCACGTGTGTGTGTGTGCGTTTAGAAAATTCACACGAGCTCTGTGTGGAATGGCTGCAATTGCCTTATTTTCTCCACAGTTTAAACTCACCTACTAAAACTTTATATTTTGGTGAACAAGTAATTCTGCCCTCCTCACCCTACCCTGAAAGAGAATGGACTCCTTTCCTCAAGAGTCCATTGCTTGTAGGCTGACAGCTGTTAATTAGGACACATTCCTTGCAGGAGGGCGCTTCCCAATAGGATCTTACCGACAGAGTTTGCTTTGAACAACTCAGACATGGCTTCCCTTCCTTCCCTTGGTACAGACCAGCCTCCAGCCGATTTAATAATAAAGGAAAGTGCTCTCTCTAGATCAAAGCCTCTGGGATGAAAAGCCAGCTCTGCAGCAAGTTAGCTGGTCTCAGTCACAGCAACAGTGGCATCAGCAACCTTGGCAGGCTGGGAAAATTGGGATGCAGGCAGCAGTACTACAGTGTCCACACTTCTCGCTGCCTCGGTAAAGCAACCAACGTAATCAAAGACCCCACCCACCCCAGACATTCACTCTTCTCCCCCCTCCCATCAGGCAGGAGATACAAAAGCCTGAAAGCACGTACCACCAGGCTCAAGGAGAGCTTCTATCCCGCTGTTATAAGATTACTGAAATGGTCCCCCTAGTATGTTAGAGGTGGACTCTTGTCCTCAGAATCTATCTCGTTTTGACATTGTCTGCCTGCACTGCACTTTCTCTGTAATTGTAAGACTTTATTCTGTGTTCTGTTATTGCTTTTCCCTTGTACTGCCTCGATGCACTGATGTGATGAAATGATCTGTATGGATGGCATGCAAAACAAGGTTTTTCACTGCACCTCAGTATATGTGACAATAATAAAACAATTTAGTGGCAGGATCCTTAACAGCATTGATGAACAGAGAGATCTTGGGGTCCAGGTACACTGCTCCATAGAATTGGCTACAGGGGTTGATAGGGCGGTAAAGAAGGTGTATGGCATGCTTGCCTTCATTAGTCAAAGCATTGAGTTCAAGAACCAGAAAGTCACGGTACAGCTTTATAAACTCTGGTTGGAGCATTGCGTTCAATTCTGGTCACCTCATTATAGGAAGGATGTGGAGGTTTTGGAGAGGGTACAGAGGAGGTTTACCAGGATGCTGCCTGGTTTGGAGGACACATACTATGAGTAGAGTTTGGACAAGCTGGGGCTGTTTTCTCTGGAGCGGAGGCGGCTGAGGGGAGATTTGATAGAAGTTTATAAAATTATGCATAGTCAGGCAGTATCTTTTTCCCAGGATTGAACTGTCTAATACCAAAGGGCATGTATTTAAGGTGAGAGGGAGAAAGTTTAAAGATGTGTAGGGTGAGTTTTTTTTGTACAGAGTGGTGGGTGCCTGGAATGCACTGCTAGGGTGGTGGTGGAGGCAGATAGCCTAGGAGCATTTAAAAGACTCTTAGATAGGTGCATGGATATGTAGAGAAGGGAGGGATATGGTCAATGTGTGGGGAAGAGGGATTAGATTAATTAGGAGTCATTGGTTTAATCAGTTTGTCACAACATTGTGGGCCGAAGGGCCTGTGCTATACTGTTCTATGTTACACTTCTTGGTAACAAAATTAAGAGCAAGGGCGAAATGTTATGCTTTGCTCAATTTCAGCTTCCTTTCTACTCTTGTGGACAGTCTGCAGATCTGGCTGTGGCTAGAAGTTTACAAGGCCTCAGCAAAACCTCACCAATCATGAACTGCACTCCAGTCCAACAAGACTCAGCTGCTCCCACATAATCACCAGAGAGTCTGGGAGGTCAGCTCGCAGATACCAGGGATGGCTCTCTCCCAACCCGCTTCCTCTCCTTGCTTGCTGTCTCACCATGAGAGCAATGCAGATCGCAGACTCCACTTTATCCTTCACAACGTTGTTCCAGTCACAAGGATCATCCCACTGCTCATCTCTGTTCTTTTCCCACCCTCTGTAATTTCTCTTCCACCCCCCACCACACCCTGGCATTAATCTGTCAATAGATTATAAGTAAACAAGCTTGCTGAAGAACCTAGGGTTTTACTAACGCAATTTATTTACAACACCATCAATTATAAGATTAGGACCGACTGAAGGGGGCAGGCTAGAATTGGCAGCAACTTGACATTAGTCATGTTGTGTTTGCAGTTCAGCCTTTTTGCATCTGTTTTTCATTATCGTCTTGTTACTTTCCTACTTATTTTTGCTAATTTAAGGCAGTGGGATAGTTTGACACTGCAGCATCAGCTGTTTTGTACAGGGACAGACAAGGAAAGGACTCAGCCATCAGGAAAGCTTATGAACTCAATTAGTTCCAAATCAAAACTGGCTTCTCCAGTTGCTCTCTCTGAATCAGGGAGAGGGCCAAAGACCAACTAAAGAGACTGACAAGACAAAAGTTTGATGAGATCACATCTTAACCATCTAAATTCCAGGGAATTCAATCTTCCTGAAATCTCACCTTGTAGACAAGAGAGCTGCCTGTAGCAAACGTGAAATAAAACTTGCAAGAGGTGTCGAAATCAACATAACTTTCCCCCCATTACAATAGTCTGGTGGTTAAGAAAAGTGTCGACCCCTTGAAAACTTTGGCATGGTTCTAACTGAAAATAAGGGGCTGCGAAATGTTGGGTAATTACGGTACTAACAGCAGAGGACATGCCAGATATCCCAGATAATCCAATACTGGGACAGAGATCACCAACATTCACATAAGCAAAACAATAAAGAAGAAAATATTGGCAGGGCAGACTGACAATTGGAGTCAGAGTTATCCAGCATGCAAGCAGGCCCTTCAGCCCAACTTGTCCATTTGAGCTAATCCCACTTGCCTGCGCTTGGCCCACATTGCTCTAAACCTTTCCTATCCGTGTCCAAGTGACTTTTAAACACATTCTAAATGTACCGAGCTCTGCAGCTCCCTCCTCATTCCATATACCCAACCCTTTTTGAATCTTTCCTCTCTTACCTTAAATCTGAGATTCCCTTCCCCTGGGAAATAATCCAGTTGATCTACACCCCTTATGATTTTATAAACCTCTCCAAGGAGAGAATAGCTATGTCAGCACAACATTGTGAGCTGAAGGGCCTGTTCTGTGCTGTACTTTTCTATGGTCACCCCTCAGTCTCCTAAACTCCAGGGGAAAAAAGAAGTCCCAGCCTATCAAGTCTCTCCTTATAACTCAAGCCTCAGTAACATCCTTGTGAATCTTTCCTGCACCCGTTCCAGATTAAGGGCATCCTTCCTATAGCTGGGCGACAATACTCCAAGTGTGGTCTCACCAACGACTTGTACGGTTGCAACATGACATCCCAACTACTGCACTCAAACCTCCAGGACTAAATGATTTCCACCACAGGGCTGTTGAGAATATTGTGGATCCCCTAACTATAGATATTTCCCAAAGTTCACTTGATTCAAGAAATGCTGGACAAATTGCACATCCCTCTCTTATTTAAGAAACAGTCAGAGGAAAACCAGAGATATAGAAGGGTTGGTTATCACAGCACTTGTGGAAGGGAAGGTCTTTGAAGATAAAAATTGTGTCAATTGAATTCCTTGGAATCCCTCAGCTGATCAGAGAGCTGGGACGGATTTGTAAAGAGTAGGATATCCCTCACAAACCTGACAACATTTGTTAAAGAGCTCACTGAAGTGGTGGACAGGGAATGGTATTTATATGGACTCTAAGAAGGAAGTGGATAAAAACCCTCATAAGAGACCATCAACCAAAGTTAAAGCTCTTGGAATGAAAGGATATTTTACTGACCCAATTAGGAAAAAGGCTGAACAGCAGAAGACTGTTGGTGTAAATTAGTAGGCTGGGACTACTGATGACCCAGGAGGATCTGTGACGATTGGTACATACACATTTATATACGGCTCAGAAATAGGGGGCAGGAAACCACATATCCAATTTTGCCACTGACACTTGGTAATACAGCAACATTAGCACTGTAGGTGGGAGGCACAAAAATCACAGATGCATTAATGTATTGACTAAATGGGTACATCTGTGGGAAACTGAGAATGTAGCCAGGTAGGAGCTTGCCCACTTTGCACCATAAAAGAACAGAACAAAGAATTTTCCAAATGTTAAAAAACACAGAAGCTGTAGCAATCCAAAGGCTTTGGAGTGCATGCCGATCATTAAAACATCTTAGACCCATAGAAAATGGGTCCAAGATGTTTTAAAGATCTTTTCACTAAAGCCTAGTGGAAGTGTTATTTAAATCTAGATTGGAAAACAAGGTGGTAGAAGTTATGCTCCAGCATACAAAGCCTTAGTGAGACCACACTTAGAAACACAGAAAACCTACAGCACAATTCAGGGCCTTCGGCAGACAGAGGGGGAGAGGGATTGGGGGGGGGGGGGGGGGGGTGGGGAGAGAGGGACAGGGAGGGACAGAGGGGGACCTCCTCTTTATTAAAGCCAGAAGAGCATTGATTGCTGCAAACTAACCTGAGGAATTTAGATGGTGTTGTCTAGATTGAATCGCTGCCTTGTTATTTATCCATCGTGACCTGTTTATCCCTTTCTGAAATGGCCTTCTGGAGATTTAATCGGATAATAGTGACAAAATAGAAGGGGAAGCTGCTTCATATTACGGGTCTGGAAGGCACACGGCCACCCTATCCGGATGTATCACGGCTTGGTACGGCAATTGCTCTGCCCGTGACTGCAAGAAACCGCAGAAAGTTGTGGACACAGCTCAGCACATCATGGAAACCAGCCTCCCCTCCCCTCCAGTCTACACTTCCTGCTGCCTCGGTAAAGCAGCCAACATAATCAAAGACCCCACCCACCCTGGCCATTCTCTCTTCTCCCCACCCCCCACCAATTGGACAAAAGATACAAAAGTCTGAAAGCACGGACCACCAGGCTCGAGGACAGCTTCTACCCCACTGTTATAAGAGTATTGAACGGTTCCCTAGTACGATAAGATGGACTCTTGACCTCACAATCTACCTTGTTATGGCCTTATTGTCTACCTGCACTGCACTTTCTCTGTAACTATAATACTTTATTCTGCATTCTGTTGTTGTTTTCCCTTGTACAACTTCAATGCACTGACGTTTTGCAATGATCTGAATGGATGGCACGCAAAACAATGTTTTTTTTTCACTGTACCTTGGTACATGTGACAATAATAAAACAATTTACCATGTGAGGCTCCTAGAGATCTGGTGAACAAACCCAGCTCCCCAATCCCAATGGCAGAATGAGAGAGAGATAGAAAATCAAGAAGGAGGGAAATCATCTCGGGCTCCCACCTCTGATCAACTGTACAGATACATGCCAGCAGAGGAGGACAGAATCGCCAAGCCCCATCCCTCCCTATCTCCCAGCCTCTACAACCATCGGGGAACTCAAGTGGCTGCTGCCTACACACGAACCTGCCTTACACAACCCAGTGAAGCTCAGTCAACGTGGGAATTAGAGGGTAACTGGTGCCCACTGATTACAAACCAGGCAGAGAACTGCTTTCAAGGAACGAACGCAAGGCAGGAATCACAAGCATATAACGACTGGCTCACTCCAATAAATGCAACTCCAAACCTGTGACAATTTGCATACATTTCAGGTTTTAAGACAATTACTCCCTTCTAACTCACTCTCTCCATGTTGGTATCTAGACTATGATTGCCACTTTGTTTAAAGAACAAAGAATCTGGTGATAGAACCGTTATGACTTTTAATAGTGATGAATAGATATTAAATGACTGCAATATCCAAGATGTACCGTCCAACAGATGAAGACAGAGTGTAGGAATGTAGTAAACAGGAGAGGACCGTACAGCCGGCATGGCCACAGCACAATCACAGGGCTCGGAAAACATCGCTGCCAAAATGGCAACTTCCCCAAAGAGCCCTGCCAATTTTACTTTAATGACTTTCATAACTTAACCAGATGTATGTGTGAGAGAGAGACAGAGAGAGAGAGACAGAGACAGAGAGAGACAGAGAGAGACAGACAGAGAGAGACAGAGACAGAGACAGAGAGAGAGACAGAGAGAGAGACAGAGAGAGAGACAGAGAGAGACAGAGAGAGACAGAGAGAGAGACAGAGAGAGAGACAGAGACAGAGACAGACAGAGAGAGAGACAGAGAGAGAGACAGAGAGAGAGACAGAGAGAGAGACAGAGAGAGACAGAGAGAGACAGAGAGAGACAGAGAGAGATTCTACAATTAACCAAGATTTTAGTCTGATGCTACACCAACATTGACCATACCAAATTCTTGCATAAACAGCTCCCAATTAATTTTGCTCTGGTCCACATACCCAAGGGTGGCTTGTACTGGTGGGCAACACATTTGGATCGACTCATAGGATGAAGAAGGGTAAGTAGGATGACCCAAAATTCC
Organism: Pristis pectinata; assembly: GCF_009764475.1. Taxonomy (NCBI): domain Eukaryota; kingdom Metazoa; phylum Chordata; class Chondrichthyes; order Rhinopristiformes; family Pristidae; genus Pristis; species Pristis pectinata. Next base: position 2,478,896 of record NC_067441.1, read on the forward strand.
CTGGAGTTTGGATAAATGAGAGGTGATCTCACTGGAACAGTGAAGGGGTGACGGGAGTAGATGCTGGGAGGCTGCCCTTCAGCTTGAAAAGTCTAGTCAGAGGACAAGGGGAAATCAGGAGGAAGAGGGTCAGTCATTTAGCTCAGGGTCGAGGAGTTATTTCTGCACTCAAACATTGCAATTCCATACCTTAAAGTTGTGAATGACCAGTCACTGGGTACATTCAAGGATAAGATTTGACCTTTGTACGTATTTTGAAAGGCAAGATAATAAAAAGATGGGAATTGGGCAGGCATGACAATACCAGAGCAATCCTAAGGGGCCTCGTGCCCTTCTCGTTCTCATGATCTAGATGGCACTATGAAATTAGCTCAGAAGTGTCAACACTACCACCATCTTGTACGTCAACTGACCATGGACACTTCTCAAGAGTTCACCATGTTAATTCTCATTAATAAGTTGATTTGTGGGAAGATTTACTGTAGAGGAAGTCACAATTACAGCCTGCCACATCTGTGCCAGCTACTTGCTCGGGTGATCAAAGACCAACATCCGACCCCCAGTCTCTCCCTGCAGTTCCAACCATCAACATTCCCTTGAAAGGTGCTTCCCATATTCTCAGTTGCGTGTGGAGTTTGCGTGCTCTCCTTGCTTGGATCTCTCCCAGGTGCTCTGGTTACCTCTGACATCCCAAAGACAAGCTGGTAGGTTAACTGGCTGCTGTAAATTACCCCCCATGTAGTTGGGTGGTGGGAGAATTGGGGGGGGGGGGGGGGTGGAAATTGAAGGTCATGAGAGAGAGAATAGGTTATAAGTGGGGGAACGGGACCCATGGGATTGCTCCGAGAGCTGGAATACACTCAATAGGTCAAATGACCTACGTCAGAAGAAAATAGGAGGAGCACTCCATCAAAAACAAAATACATGGCTCAACCATCCTTGGGGTGAAGAAATTTCTCTCCACTCTTGCTGAGTGACAATTTTAATTAATGAGCCTTCTTTATTGGAATTGGAATAGAAACATAAAACATAGAAAACCTACAGCACAATACAGGCCCTTCGGCCCACAAAGTTGTGCCGAACGTGTCCCTACCTTAGAAATTACTAGGCTTACCCATAGCCCTCTATTTTTCTCAGCTCCATGTACCTATCCAAAAGTCTCTTAAAAGACCCTATTGTATCCGCCTCCACCACCGTTGCCGGCAGCCCATTCCACGCACTCACCACTCTCTGAGTTAAAAAACTTACCCCTGACATCTCCTCTATACCTACTCCCCAGCACCTTAAACCTGTGTCCTCTTGTGGCAACCATTTCAGCCCTGGGAAAAGCCTCTGACTATCCACACAATCAATGCCTCTCATCATCTTATACACCTCTATCAGGTCCCCCCTCATCCTCTGCTGCTCCAAGGAGAAAAGGCCGAGTTCACTCAACCTGTTTTCATAAGACATGCACTCCAATCCAGGCAGCATCCTTGTAAGTCTCCTCTGCGCCCTTTCTATGGGTTCTATGGAATCCAAGGACTTCAGAGAAAACCCAAAAGAAAAAAAATAAAATTGTAGATGCTGGAAATCTGAAAAAAACAGAAAATATTGGAAACACTCAGCAGGTCAGGCATCAGCTGCAGAAAGAGAAATTGCCAGTGCTTCATGTCGGGGACCCTTCTTCAGAAGGCAGGGTCTCATACCTCTGAAATGTGACACTGCTGCATTTCCAGAGCTTTCTGTTTGTTTCAGATAAAAACATATCCTTGCTGTCAGTGAACCACACCCCCACACTCTTCTAAATAACAAGCACTGTTCTCCCATTAATTAACAATTGATATTTACATAGCAACTTTAATCCAATAAAACATCCCAAAATATTATAAAAAAAGCATTACTAAACAGATGTCCTTGCCAAATTACACAAAGAGACATTAGAGCAGATAACCAAACACTTGGTCAAATACATATTCTTTGAGGAATTTCTTAATGGAAAGAAAGATTTAGACAGGAAATTCCAGATACCAGAACACAGACTGCTGGAGATCCCATTATTGATGGGGTGATTCCGTGTAAACCCAGTGAAGGTGTATGCAAAATGTCAAACTGGAAGGGGGGATAGGGTGGGGCAAAGATCTCAGACTAGAGGGCTGCAACAAGTTACGGAGATAACGAGAGGCAGAGAATTTGAAGGAAAGATGCAAATTTTAAAATTGACGTACTGCAGGATGGGCAGTGCGATAAAGGGGAAATCAAAGTTAAATAAGGAGCAAGTTGGGTTGCTAATGGAAATAGTCAGATCTTGAGGGAACAAAGATACAGGCGTCAACAGGAGTTAAACAGTCATGGAGAGAGAGAGTCATACAACATGGAAACCAGCCCTTCAGCCCAACTTGACCAAGATGTTTTCCTGAGCTAGTCCCGTTGGCTCATGTCCCTCTAAATTCTTCCCATCCATCTACCTGTCCAAATACCTTTTAAACCTCTGTATGGAAAATCTTGCCCCTCAGGTGTCCTTTAAACTTATGCCCTCTCATCTTAAACCTGTGCTACGTAGTTTTGGACTCCCCTGCCCTGGGTAAAGGACTGTGACAATCCACCTTATCTATGCCCCTCATAATTTTTATAAACCTCTATAAGGTCACCTCTCAGCCTCCTTCACTCCAGGGAAAACAGCCACAGTCTATCCAGTCTGTACTTATAACTCAAGCCCTCCTGTTCCAGCAACATCCTTTGTGAATCTTTTATGAACCTTGTCTAGTTTAATCACATCTTTTCTATAGTATGGCAACCAGAACTGCAGTCTCCAGACGCGGTCTCACCACTGTCTTGTACAGCTGCCTCCTACCCCTCCCCTCCCTCCCCCACCCCTCCCTGTCCCTCCCTCCACCCACCCCTCCCTGTCCCTCCCTTCCCCCAGCTGTAACATGACGTCCCAACTTTGGTACTCCACGTCCATCCTATGAAGGCAAGTGTGCTATACATCACCACCTTGTACATCTTAGAGGTTCCATGGGAGTTGGTGGTGAATTTGGAGTTTCTGTTTAAGTAATGTAACCTACTTCCCACATACCCGTTAATCTCCTCCGCGCTCATATGAATGAGAACATCTGTTGACGTCACCCCGAAGACTACTCCGTTGATATTCAGTGTGCAGGGATCAGAGACAAAATGGACTCGCTGTCAAAAGAAGCAAATGCACAAGACATTTAAAGATGTTTATTGTCCCATTATTATTCACTCCTGTCCTGAAGTGATGAATCCTCTGTCCTCCCATCACCAGATATCCTGGCGCCAAATCAAAATCAAAATTGCAAATGCTGGAAATCTGAAATAGTAACAGAAAATGCTGGAAACACTCAGCAGGTCAGGCAGCGTCTGTGGAGAGAGAAACAGATAATGTTTCAGGTCAGAGTTATCAGGATTATTATTTTTCTACTAAAAGATGGGCCTGAAATGTAAACTCAGTTTCTCTCTCCGCAGATGCTGCCCGACCTGCTGAGTGTTTTCAGCACTTTGGTTTTATTAACTTTTAGGCACCTCATCCATTTGCCATTATGCACTTGGGAGAGGTAGCACTAAGAAGCTGTAAACAAGGAACACATAATTCAGCTTACTTGTATAATTTTCCTGCATTCCAGCCCAAACACACTGGGTCTTAATACTCTTGCAACCATTTTTAGAGACTATGCAGTGAGTCTTTTGACCATGAAAAGTTTCTGAGGTTATTGTTATTGTTCGTACGAGGTATGTACAGAAAATCATGAGCTGGGTATATACGGCATCAGTAATGATACAGACAGAATGAGCTGGGTATATACGGCATCAGTAATGACACAGACAGAATGTGCAAACTCCGCACACGCAGCTCCCAGGGTCAGGACTGAATCTGGGTCGCTGGAGCTGGAGGTCAGCAGGACTAGAATCATAGAGCACTACAGCACAGAAACAGGCCCTTCTGCCCATCAAGTCCATGCCAGCCTGGTTTCTGACTAGTCCCAGCTACCTGCACCCGGACTATAGCCCTCCATACCTCTCTCATTCACGTACCTATCCAAACTTCTCGTAAATGTTACAATTGAACCCGCATCCACCACTTCCACTGGCAGCTCATTCCACACTTGCACCACCCTCTGAGTGAAGAAGTTCCCTCTCAGATTCCCCTTAAATATTTCACCTGTCACCCTAAACCTATGACCTCTAGTTCTCGCCTCACCCAACCCGAGGGGAAAAAGCCAAATGTATTCACCCTATCTATACCCCTCATCGTTTTGTATACTTTTATAACACGACCCCTCATCCTCCTGCGCTCCAGGGAATAAAATCCTAACCTATTCAACCTTTCCCTGTAACTCAGGTCCTCATGCCCTGCCAACATCTGTGTAAATTTTCTCTGCACTCTTTCAAGATTAATATCTTTCCTGTAGGTAGGTGACCAGAACTGCACACAGTATTCCAAGTTTGGCCTCACTAACATCGTATACAACTTCAACATAACATCCCAACTCCTGTACTCAATGCCCTGATTTATGAAGGCCAATGTGCCAAAAGCTCTCCTTACGACCCTATCTGCCTGTGATGTCACTTACAAGGAATTATGGACTGTATTCCCAGGCCCCTTTGTTCCACCGCACACTTCAGAGCCCTACCATTCACTGTGCAAGTCTTACCCTGGTTTGTCCTCCCAAAGTGCATCACCTCACACTTGTCTGCATTAAATTGCATCTGCCATTTTTCAGCACATTTTCCCAGCTGGTCCAGATCACTTTGCAAGCTTTGATAGCCTTCCTCATTATCCACTACGCCCCCAATCTTGGTGCCATCTGCAAATTTGCTGATCCAGTTTACCACATTGTCATCTAAATCATTAATATAGATGATAAACAACAATGGACCCAGCACCGATCCCTGCGGCACACCACTAGTCACAGGCCTCTGACTAACTACTGAAACTGTTCCAGATGGCTGTGGATTCAAGTGCTGTTCCAAGGACTGAAGCACAAAAATCTAAGCCAGAGTGGAGCGTTGGAAGTGCTGCAATCTCGATGCTGCCAGTTTACAGATGAGACCTTGTACAAAGGCTTCATCTGTTCCCTGAGCCAAATGGGAAAGAGACCACGTGGGATTCCCCTGGGCGCTCTGGTTTCCTCCCACATCCAGGGCTGGGCTGGTTGGCAGGCTCATTGGCTGCTGTGAACTATCCCTAGTGCAAGCGGTAGAAGGGGAATCCTTAGGGGTGTTAATGGGCTTGCAAGAGTCATAGCAACAGTATGACCACTTTGCCCTACAATGGACTTTGTTGTTTTGTTCTAATTATGTTCCTTCTTGTAAAAATTGTGTATAATTTATATTTATGTTTTTCTTGTGAATGCTGCTTATCTGACGCTATGTGCCTGTGATGCTGCTGCAAGTAAGTTTTTCATTGCACCTGTGCACACATGGACTCGTGCATGTGGCGATAAACTCGACTTTGAAATAAATGGGGGAATGAGACTGATGGAATTGTTCTGAGAGCTAGCACAGACCTGAAGGGCCAAATGGCCTCCGTGTACATTACAAGAAGACATACGAACAGCTGCTCATGCGAAAACTTTACACGGGTCAGGAGAAAGGAACCGGCCATATCCTGGGCATCAACAGCAGCCGGAGAACCACAGCTGGCATGGGAATAATAAAACGGCTTTAATGCTGAAGAGCATTTGGGGTCATCCTGCTAATAAATCTTTAAATTGGAACAAGCTCAGACTAAAAGCCTACTTTCCACATCAGGTTGTCTCATTTTATTGAGGTCAATATCAATCTGTTCCATTCTCTGACCGTCATCGCTCAAAGTCAATCACTGGGGAATTTCAGTGAGTGTGGATAAGAGTTGATGGGTGGGGGGCACAAAGAAAGGAGGAGTGGGGATTGGATCAGAAATTGATGGTGATTCTGGGCACTGCATCAGCAACTAATCTCAGGAACTTGGGTTCAAATCTAGTCCAGCCCGATAAGAGCTGGACATGTCCTTGCATTGCTAGTTACAATGGCTTCCAACGAGGATGAGAATATTAGAAATAAATGCACAACTTCAAGTCAATTCACAGATGGGGGCAAGGACCAAAACTCTACTGTGCCTGACTCAGGAGTGTTTGGACTAAGCAGAACTGAGGGAGGTTCCTCACAGCTCCAGTAACCCGGGTTCGATCCTGACCTCTGGTGCTGTCTGTGTGGAGTCTGCACGTTCTCCGTGTGACTGAGTGCGTTTCCTCCAGGTGCTCCCACATTCTAAAGACGTGCTGGTTGCCAAGGTCAATTAGCCACTGTAAATTGTCCCTAATGTAATCGGATGAGTAGCAGAATCTGGGGGGAGTTGATGGGAATAAATGAAATCAGTGTAGGACAGTGTAAAATAGGCAGTTGATAGTTGATGAATAGGCAGTTCATAGTCAATGAAATCTCGCTGGGCTGAAGGGCCTGTTTCCGTGCTGTATCACGCGATGACTCCAGAACTAGCCTCGAAACAGGTAACTATTCCTGTTACTACCTTCCTCTTCTCATTACTACCATCGGGGAGGTGGTACAGGAGCCTGAAGACCCACACTCAACGATTCAGGAACAGCCTCTTCCCCTCTGCCATCAGATTTCTGAACGGTCCATGAACCCTACCTCGTAATTCCTCTTCTTTTTCTACTATTTATTTTGCAGTCTAGAGTAATTTTATGTCTTTGCACTGTACTGCTGCCGCAGAACAACACATTTCACAATATACTAGGGACTAGAGGAAGTTTCGGCACAGACTAGAAGGGCCGAATGGCCTGTTTTCAGTGCTGTGGTGTTCTATGGTTCTACAAGTCAGTGATAATAAGCCCGATTCCCAACCTTAAAGGACAAGGGCAACAAGTCAGAAGGTCAACAGTTTGAGCCCCACTTCAGAGTTTTGAGCACTTTGTCCAGGTTCCAGCATTGTGGCATATCGGGGGTGCCAACTGTGTAAGATCTCACAATTGTGACACAACAGATGCACAGAAGGACCAAGTGCTGGTAAATAGAATTGGTGTAGGAGACCCAACGCAGACTAGGTGACCGCTTCGCAGAACACCTGTGCTCTGTCTATAACCGCGACCTGCGTCTTCCTGTTGCTGGTCACTTCAACTCCCCCTCCCACACTACCACTCCCTCAGCCTCCTCCACTGCCAGGAGAATTCCAAGCACAAACTGGAGGAACAGCACCTCGTTTTCCGTCTTGGAACCTTGCAGCCTAACAGCATGAGCATTGAATTCTCCCACTTTAAGTAATCCCCACACCCCCCCCCCCCCCCCACCGTGCTTCTTCCCTTTCCTAGCCTCTCTCTTTTCTCTACCACCCCTTTCTCTCCTTACCTTTGACCCCTCCCCCGGTGGATCTGCTCTCCCCTCCTCCCCCTGCACCAGCCCATCACTATCTCTTACCTGCATCTACCCATCACCACCCTGTGCCCACCCCGCCTCCCCTCTTTTGTCCACCTGTCACTGCTCCGCTTTTCCCTCCTGTATACTGGGCTTCCTCTTTTCCTATCTTCAGTGCTGAAGTGGGGTCCTGACCCGAAACGTTGACCGCCTGCTTTTCTCCACGGATGCTGCCTGGCCTGCTGAATTCCTCCAGCATCATCGTGTTTTTCATTGGTATAGGTGGCTACTTGATGCTTGGCATGGACGTGGTGGGTTGACTGACTTGTTTCTGTGTTGGATGACTCTATAACCCTGACTAAACTGCTAATCCCAAACCTGGTCTGCTCCCTGTCATTTTTTCCCCTCCTCCTGGTGATTAGATCTTTTGCATTTGCATTAGTCCCATTCTCCCACGGGACGAATGGGATGAAAAAAGATCAAATCACCAAGGGGTGGGAAAAAAAAGAGCTGCACTTCCACAGAAGACAAGAGAGACTGCAGATGCTGGAATCTGGAGCAACACACAGAACGCAGCAGGTTGAGCAGCATCTGTGGAGGCAAAAAGGTGCAGGTCGATGCTTCCGGTCAAGAGGATTGAGAGGGAACAGGAAAGGTTGCCAGTATACAACAGTGTGAATGGGGTTGGGATAGAGGTTGGTCAGTCATAGGTGGAAACAGATGGGGGCTGTTGGGCAGGTGCATTTCCACAGCACCTTACACAGCCTTGAGTTATTCCACAGGGTTTTACGGCAAAGGGATAGTGTGTTGCATCAATGTTTACAGTGAAGTGTGATCATTGATTCAACACAGGAAACACAGCAGCAGACTTGCACAGAGCAAGTTCTGACAGCAGGGTTTTAGTGATGTTGGTTGGAGGTACTGGGGGGGGGAAGCTCTCCTGCTATAATTCTAAGATATCTTTGTTAGCCACATGTACATCGAAACACACATTGAAGTGCATCTTTTTGCATAAAGTGTTCTGGGGGCAGCCCGCAAGTGTCGCCACGCTTCCGGCACCAACATAGCATGCCCACAACTTCCTAACCCGTACGTCTTTGGAATGTGGGAGGAAACCGGAGCAGCCGGAGGAAACCCACGCAGACACGGGGAGAACGTACAAACTCCCTACAGACAGCGGCCAGGTCACTAGCACTGTAAAGCGTTACCTAACTCTGAAACCTTTTACTTCCTCTTACAAAGGTAGACATGACCTTGGTTTAGTGTTTTACCTAAACGACAGCACTGTGCTGCCTCAGGTGTTTTATTACAGGGTTGGTTCAGAGCCTGAAGTGGCTCTCGACTTCAGATGAGACCAGAGTGCTACCCATTGAACACTTTTATCCCTGGTGGCCTGGGGGTGGGGGGGGAGGGGAGAAACGTGGCCATTATCACATTCCTGTTCATGGTCACATGCAGAGTGCAAGGAGCATTAGGGAAGTATATGACAAAGAAACTCACCCCTTTGTTAGCTCCTGCTCAAGTGGTCCCCGAGGGAGTTCAGTTAAGTGGCTTCATGCAAATTCCTTGGGGGATGGGGGCAATAAATTACATAGGGTTTCAGGCTTCAGGGCAGAACCTCCAAGCTGTTCACTTGCAGTAAATGAGGTTGATGCCTTAAAGGCACAGGCACATAAACACACAGTTTATGTAACAGCTTGAATGATGTGAACTACCCCTGCTGCCATAACTGCAATGGTGGCACAGACAGTCGTACTGCTGCCTCACAGTCCCGGGGACCAGGATCAATCCTAATCTCGGGCGTTACATAGAACGGTACAGCACAGGAACACCCTCCACGGACTCTGTCTACACTTCTCACTGCCTCAGGAAAGCAACCAACATAATCAAGGACCCCACCAACCCCGGTCATTCTCTCTTCTCCCCCTTCCATCAGGCTGAAGATACAGAAGCCTGAAAGCACGTACTACCAGGCTCAAGGACAGCTTCTGTCCCACTGTTACAAGACTATTGAATGGTCTCCTTGTACAATAAGATGGACTCTTGACCTCACAATCTATCTTGTTATGGCTTTGCACCTTATTGTCTGCCTGCACCATTTTCTCTGTAACACTATTATTCCGCATTCTGTTATTGTTTTCCCTTGTACTACCTCAATGCACTGTTGTAATGAAATGATCTGTATGGATGGCATGCAAAACAAAGTTTTTCACTGTGACAATAATAAACCAATTCCATTTCGGCTCAAGATATTGTGCCAAACTAATTAAACCAGTAATTAAACACCTAACTAAACTAATCCCTTCTGCCTACACAATGTCTCTATCCCTTCATTCTCTACACATTTCTGAGAGCCTCCTAAATGCCACTATTGTATCTGCCTCCATCACCAGCCCTGGCAGCACACTCTGGGCACCATCCACTCTGTAAAAAAAAATCTTGCCCTGCACATCTCCTTTGAATTTACCCCCCCTCACCTTAAATGCCTGCCCTCTAGTATTAGACATTCCACACAGCGTTGCCCATGTGGAATTTGCATGTTCTTCTCGCAGCCGAGTGGGTTTCCATCGGATGCTCCAGTTTCCTCCCACAGCTCCAAGGCAACTATTGCAAATTATCCTTCGGTGCAGGTAAATGGCAAAAGAATCAAAGGGCAGTTGAGGGGCATGAAAGTGTGAATAAGTTGTAGGGTTTCAAGGAAATAAGCAGGGAGAATGGGACTGATGCGATTGGGTCACAGATGGAGTTACAGACTCGTACAGCACACACACTTTGGCCCAGCAAGTCCACACCAGTGATCGTGCACCCAGTCCCATTTTTTCCTCCTTGTATTCCCATCAACTTCCCCCTTCTATTGGTATTGGTTTATTATTATCACGCACCGAGGTACAGTGAAAAACTTGTCTTGCAAACCGATCGTACAGGTCAATTCATTACACAGTGCAGTTACATTGGGTTAGTACAGGGTGCATTGATGTAGTACAGTTAAAAACAATAACAGTACAGAGTAAAGTGTCACAGCTACAGAGAAAGTGCAGTGCAATAAGGTGCAAGGTAGATCGTGAGGTCAGACTCCATCTCACTGTATAAGGGAATGGTTCAATAGTCTTATCACAGTGGGGTAGAAGCTGTCCTTGAGTCTGGTGGTACGTGCCCAGATGTTACCAGTAGGGGCTATTCACATTCGGCAATTAGCCCACCAACCCGCATGTCTTTGGGATGCGGGAGGACACCTGAACACCCGGGGGAAACCCACACTGGAAGAACGTGTAAATTCCATACAGACAGCACCGGGGGTCGGGATCAAACCCAGGTTCCCTGGAGCTGCGAAGTAGCAGCACTAACCACTGCGCTGCACTAAACATCTGCCAGGGACCGCCTTCTGTGTTGTAATTAGTATGTAAATAACACTTGCTGTGATACATGGAACAATCTTGGCTACATTGTCTTACTGCGACAGATGTCAAAGGAAGGAGGTGGGGGAAACATCAGGCCAACGTTAGGCGTGGATGGTAGGAGAGCACTGCTGGTGAGATGCTAGTGTGAAGCAGACACTAGTTAGGTGTAGAGGCTGACTTACTATTGGAAACAGGCATCACCAGGGTCCCCAAAAGCACTTGCATATCTCCCCTTCAAGGATAAAACAAGACTCAGCCAGTTCCATCACGGGTACAGCTCTCCCCACCATCGGGGACATCTACAAGAGGTGACATCTCAGGAAGGCAAAGTCCACTATCAGGGATCCCCACCACCCGGGCTATGCCCTCTTCTCGATGCTGCCATCAGGCAGGAGGTACAGGAGCCTGAAGACCCACACCTCATGGTTCAACAACAGCTTCTTCCCCACTGCTGTCAGGTTTTTGAACTTACCTGACAAACCCTAACACTACCTTAGACTATACTTGTATTTTTCCTATCTCTCAACCTGCACTAATGTCGTTAGGTGCTTTTAATTTCTATTGTTGTGCAAGTTATGTATAATTTATGTTAATTTGTTTGTTAACTTATCTTTGTAATGTACTGTGCTGCTTCTGCAAAAAGCTAATTTTCATGGCAGTTATACCCTGGGTATGTGCGTCTGTGACAATGAACTTGACTGATCTTCCATTCCTGACACCAGGAAAACCAAGCTGAGCCTTTCATAGAGGGTTAGTAGGGATCTGGGTGAAGAATGGAGACAAACAAACAGGTGACTGTTATGCTTCAGATAGTTTGTGACTCTGCTATGAAATTCATTTCTCTAAATAGCAGGATCTGAATCTGAAAGCAAAGCTCTCCAGCCAAGGTACCGGTGCTTTTTAGTTGCTGCCACACAACAGTTTTAGGTTGGGGGAAATTCAGCGGTCACCAGGTACATTGCCATCTGTCAAGGGCTCCATCGCATCCCCCTCCACATGGGTCTATAACAGTGTAAATAAAGCCTTTTGGACCAATCAGATTAAAACACTGGCTCATAATTAGAAGATCAGTTCAAATCCCACATTGAGGAATTTGAGAATTGGAATTGCATTATAACAAAACAGATTAAAAAGCCGAGATCGATAGATTTTTTTCCATTACAAAGAGGAGTTAGTGCAGGAAACAGCTGCTGAGATAACATATCAGCTGCTATCTTCATGAATGGCAGAGCAGACACAAGGGGCCAAATGGCCTACTCCTGCCCCTATTTCTAATGTTCTTATTAGGTTCTTAACACCTTATAAAAGTGACCACAAAGCAGTCAGATCATCAGCTAACCTTAGATGGTTCATTAAGTGGATGTCCTTGTTTGAATCAGGTGTAAATAGGACACCCAACATCTGAAGTGACAGACAAAAAGCTGGAGGAACTCAGCGGGTCAGGCAGCATCTATGGAGGAAAATGGACAGTCGATGTTTCAGGTGGAGGAAGCGTCCCAATCCGAAACGTGGACTGTCCGTTTCCCTCCATGGATGCTACTCGACCTGCTGTTCCTCCAGCTTTGTGTGTTGCTCCAGATTCAAGCATCTGCAGTCTCGTGTCTCCCTCTGAAGTATCGGGACAATTATGAAATGGTCAATAAACCAGCAATACTCACACTCCATGAAGGAATTAAATTATAAAAGCTCAGAATTGAAACTGAAACAGATAGCGAAAGATAAATAAAAGGAAAAATACCCCTTTATCGTCTTTGGCCGGCTCGAAGCAGTGGAACGGTGGCTGAGGGTACACAAAGTCATGATGAACATCCCTCAGCGACGGCACGAACACAAGGTGAGCCCCTGAACTGTACAGAAGACATTCCAAATTAAACAGAGATACAACCGTGTGCTGAAGTTATGCACAGATAACACATCCTCCCCATGGCTTACTTGGGGCCAAATAGAAACGTTACCAGATAAAAGCCCACATCATATTAAAAGCCAGCATTTGAGAATTTAGAAAATTAAGGAAAAAAAAATATCATCAACAAAGCTGAAAGGACAAGCTGCAGTTATGCAATTACTTTTAACACCGTCCCAGCTAGTCCCAATTTCCTGCATTCGGCCCATATCCTTCCAGGCCCCTCCCCTCCATGTACCTATCCAAGTGCTTCTTAAATGATCCTGTCGTACCTGCCTCACTCACTCCCTCTGGCAGCTCGTTCCACATACTCACCACCAAAAAAAGTTGCCCCTCAGGTCCTCCTCAAATCCTTCCCCTCTCACCCTAAACCTATTCCACCCAGTTCCACAATCCCCTAACCTGGGGGGGGGGGGGGGGGGGGGGGACTTACCACCTACCTTATCAATGCTCTCCTGATGAATCTTCCCTTAACCCCTCCAGTGCAATCATGTCCTCCCTATGGTGTGGTGATACCTGGGCAATCTTCAATATTGTTAGGGAGATGCTGGTGTAACTATACTGGAATAATTTGGCTAGAGGTGTGAATAACTCTGGAGCTCAGATTTCTCAACCAGCATGTTGTTCAGATGAACAATCTTTACTGTGCTAAATAATAGGCAATAATTGGTTACTGTGACAGGTTGGGCTGAAGGGCCTGTATCTGTGCTGAATTGCTCCATGACTTTGACAGATTATAATCAGATACAAATCAGCAGCAAACTGAAGGAGGAAATATGATGAGAGGGTTGACCAACAGTCTGAGGAGTAGCGAGGTCATAGACTACAGCATGTACCTGGGTTGATTTAGAGGGGAGTTGTAGGGTCTTGTTTGGCTAACACAGCAGGTGACACCAGAATGGGGTTTTGTGCGTGCGACGAGGCTGAATTGGTGAGAGAGGCAGCATAAAAGGGAGACATTATAGGGCCAGGGTTTACAGAGACATCTCCCAGGCTGTCTCTTGCATCTCAAATTGACAATAGCAGAGCAGCAGATGGAGAGAAGGCTGGGGAGGGTTATCCTGCACAGAAATCGAATGGAAAAGGGTTGTCACTGAGAGGGGAAAACAAAGTTTTGGGTCACAGTTTCCAGTCAACATCCTCATGGAATTAATAATTGGAGCCACAGGATGGTTCCAGAGTCTACAGGACCAGCCAGCTCGATTGGGGAAAACTATAAAGGGTTAAAGGAAACAACAGAGCCAGAGAGAGTGACCGAGGGCAGAGTGTACCAGAAGGCAGAGGGGGCAGCTGGAGAAGAGGAGTTGTATACACAGTGTCCAAGGGAGCAAGAGCTCATGGCACCCTCATCTGGACATCTCAGCATTTACACTCCACTATTAATGTAATAAAAGAGACCCCAATCTCCTGCTTGAAAGGCCAGTTGGAAGTTTTTAAGCCATTTAATTAGGCCGAAGCTCCAGATCCAGAGCACAGGCTTAAGTCCAACTGTTCACTCCAGCCAAGTGCCAATGCCAATCCCAGGACATCTATGCTGTGCTGGCAAAGTCCACCGAAGCAGCTCAGACTTACTCGCATTTCCCCAGCACTTAATCTGCCTGCTGCACTCCTGCCAAGTTAGATCTGGCACGTCCAATGAAATCAATGATGTCCATAGAACAGTGTTGACACAGGTTGCCTTTTAATTTCATTTAGTACAATTAATTTAAGTTATTTTAGTATTTTTAAGTGTGTGCAAACGCACTTCTTAGTATTTCTTGGTTACTAATTATTTTATTAATGGCTCCCAAATGTTTTTGAATGGTGGTGAGGTGCCAAAGACATTCACAAACATTCAGTTTAAAGAACATCTTTGACAGCCAGCGAGGTCCAGACTAGGCTGTCGAAGCCTTTCTGAGTGCAGAGCCAGACACGTGCTTGGAGGACCCCTGATCTACGCGGGGCTTTCCAATGGAAGGCTGCTCCAGAAACAACATGCAGGAGAAAGCACGCTCCAGAAGCAGGGGACAGGCAATTGTCCATCGGCAGAAGATCCCTTCTATAAATCACTGAATTATAAGAGTTCCAACTGACTGAAGTCAGCTCATGGCTCTGGGGTCAGGGACAAGATCAGGGCCTGACCCAAACCCAACAGGACCCAACTAAGTATCAAGTTTGGATGTGTACATTCTGATAAAACATTCAGTGTTGCACTGGGTCGGCCCAGATCAGCATTTATCCAGGTTTGCTTTGTATTACCCTAAGCATCCTTTCTTCTCGATCAATACCTGGCACCTCATCCTCAACCAGTGCCTTTGGAACTACTGTATCCACAGCTGTGGTCAGGTCAGCAATGTTGCTTCTAGTCAGGCTTAGATTGGTTGTGGCTGTGTTCGGTTTCAATTTAACACTCAGGCAGACCTCCAACTCCTGGCCGCAGTCTGAGCTCTTGTCTTGTTGAGCTTGACAACAAGTCTAACTCATGCAATCCAAATCACTGACCGAAGAGCTGGATGGAATCTATCATTAATTTCTAATGACATAGAGGGGCCATTAAGCTCAACAAGTCTCTGCCGACTCTGAGAAGTTCCCTGTGAGTCCCACTGCACCACTTAATTCCCTGTAACCCATTCTCCTCCACATTGCTCACCAACTGCACCTGATTATTCTGAAACCTGCCTACACGAGGGGGAATTTACAGTGGCCAATTAACCCGTCAATCTTTGGAATGTGCGAGGAAACTGAAGAACCTGGGGCAGCACCAATGACCAATTGCCCAGCCTGGCTTAGTGATGGGAATCTTCACTGTTAATACGAGTACAATGTAGAAGAAAGTTCTTCCTAATCCACTGCAGTTAGACCCACTGGTATTGGCAAACTACAGAGTTTTAGCAACGGCCATTATAGCTTCCAAACTTGCTATCTCCTCCAGCTAAATGAGACATTTCTACAACGAGGGAAGGTTTTACACGTGTGGACGGGTCTCCCACAAGGTTTGGAAAGCGGCTGTGGAATTTTATCTGTGATCCATCACATGAAATGCCACTCGCTTCTCCTCCTGCAGCCTACAGTACCTGCCCTGCTTCCCCAGCTGCTTGCTATCTACTGCACAGTGTTTATAACTGAACAAACTTTGACTGGTTAAATAAAGAGGGACACATACCTCCTTGTTCCTTCCACAATTCCCTTCATACATTGCTTAAAAACCTCCTGGAATGTCACTGTCAGCTGGCAGTTCTGGGAAGAAGACAGTAGAAACAATGAGTTGCAACATGATGAACAACCACATAAGCCCAAAACCTCTCAACATGGAAAAGGGAGGGAAAGCTGCACTGAAAGTTGCTGCCCTTGTATAGCCCACAGGCAGCACTCCCTCAGTAGCACCCCACTCCCTCAGCACTGCCCCTCCCACAGAGCAGCGCTCCCTCAGGAGCATCCCCCCACAGGGCAGTGCTCCCTCAGGAGCACCCCACTCCCCTAGTTTTGCCCCTCCCACAGAGCAGCACTCCCTCAGTAGCACCCCACTCCCCCAGTTCTGCCCCTCCCACAGGGCAGCGCTCCGTCAGGAGCACCCCCCCACAGGGCAGCGCTCCCTCAGTAGCACCCCACTCCCCCAGTTCTGCCCCTCCCACAGGGCAGCGCTCCGTCAGGAGCACCCCACTCCCTCAGCACTGCCTCTCCCTCAGGGCGGTGCTCCCTCATTAGCACCCCACTCCCTCAGCGCTGCCCCTCCCACAGAGCAGCACTCCCTCAGGAGCATCCCACTCCCTCAGCACTGCCTCTCCCTCAGGGCGGTGCTCCCTCAGTAGCACCCCACTCCCTCAGCGCTGCCCCTCCCACAGAGCAGCACTCCCTCAGGAGCACCCCACTCCCTCAGCAGCATCCCACTCCCTCAGCAGCATCCCACTCCCTCAGCACTGCTCCTCCCACAGTTTGCAGGGAGAACGTGCAAACTCCCCACAGACAGCACCGGAGGTCAGGATCGAACCCAGGCCATTGGAGCTGAAGCAGCAGCTCGACTCGCTGTTCCACTATGCCACCCAAGTCGAGTTTATTGTCACATGTACAAGTAAGTGTGTGCACAGGTGCAATAAAAAACTTGCTTGCAGCAACAACACAGGCACATAACATCATAAGCAGCATTCACAAGAAAAACAAATTAAACAAGCGTTTCCCCTTCAAGTATTAATCCAATTCTCTTTCGAAAGTGCCAAATGAATCCACAGCCCAGTCAAGTTGCTGATCCCACCAGAACTCTGCATTAAAAAAAATTCAAATCTTTTCCCCTCTCGTTCCTTTGCCAATCACCATAATGCACTTGAATTTATCATTAAACAAAACTTATAGGAGCTCACCTCAATCTGCTCGTGCTTGCTGTCCACAAACGGCCCCAACTAAAAGGAAAAAGGAACATTGAAAAAGACAGCAAGTTACTTACAGGAGACACCTGGGAAAGAGACTGGGATACAATCAAGGTGTTAAGATAATACAGGTTCAACCAGGAAAGAGAGCCAAAGGTCGTGACAGGTGCACCGTAGAAAGCATCCTATCCAGATGCATCACGGCTTGGTAAGGCAGCTGCTCTGCCCAAGACCACAAGAAACTGCAGAGAGTTGTGGACACAGCTCAGCACATCATGGACACGAGCCTCCCCTCCATGGACTCTGTCTATACTTCTCACTGCCTCGGTAAAGCAGTAAAAATAATCAAAGACCCCACCCACCCCGGACATTCTTTCTTCTCCCCTCTCCCATCGAGCTGAAGATATAGAAGCCTGAAAACACGTACCACCAGGCTTGAGGACAGCTTCTAACTTGCTGTTATAAGACTGTGGAATGGACCTTCTGTACGACAAGATGGTCTCTTGACCACACGATCTACCTCGTTATGGCCTTGCACCTTATTGTCTGCCTGCACTGCACTCTCTCTGCAACTGTCCATTATAGGAAGTATGTGGAAGCGTTGGAAAGGGTGCAGAGGAGATTTACCAGGATGCTGCCTGGTTTAGAGAGTATGCGTTATGAGGAGAGACTAAGGGAGCTAGGGCTTTACTCTTTGCAGAGAAGGAGGATGAGAGGAGACATGATAGAGGTGTACAAAATATTAAGAGGAATAGATAGAGTGGACAGCCAGC
Source organism: Pristis pectinata (assembly GCF_009764475.1). Classification (NCBI taxonomy): domain Eukaryota; kingdom Metazoa; phylum Chordata; class Chondrichthyes; order Rhinopristiformes; family Pristidae; genus Pristis; species Pristis pectinata. Next base: position 2,496,663 of record NC_067441.1, read on the forward strand.
GCCTCTTTCCCAGGGCACCAATGCTCAATACAAGAGGGCATGGCTTTAAAGTAATGGGTGGAAAGTTCAAGGGAGATATCAGAGGGAGGTTTTTCACCCAGAGAGTGGTTGGGGCATGGAATGCGCTGCTTGGGGTGGTGGTGGAGGCAGGTACATTGGACCAATTCAAGAGATTACTAGATAAGCATATGGAGGAATTTAAAACAGAGGGATATGTGGGAGGAAGGGGTTAGATAGTCTTTGGCGAGGTTTAAAGGTCGGCACAACATTGTGGGCTGAAGGGCCTGTATTGTGCTGTACTGTTCTATGTTCTAAGTTCTGCATTCTTTTACTGCTTTTCCCTTGTAATACCTCAATGTACTGATGTTGTGAATTGATCTGTATGGATGGCATGCAAAACAAAGTTTTTCCACTGTATCTCAGTACATGTGACAATAATAAACTAATTACAGTTAGTAAGTATTGGAAGAATTGGCACATTACAGACTAACCCAGGAGGCATGCCCTACAGACAGGATCTTGCAATGGGGCTGGTGCAGTAGGAACTTCATATTTCAGGGGTTATTGTGCTATGTAAAATTAGCTTTAGTAAAATGGCATGAGCATCGATTTCTCTAACTTCCAGTAACCACTCTCCCTTCTTTCCCTTATCCCACCGGCCCCCATCACACCTTCTCTTTCCCCTCCATCTGCCCATCACCCACATCCACTCCTCCCTCCGGTTCCCCTCCCCACCTCCCTCCCTTTATTCCAAGGTGCACTATCCTCTGCCATCACATTCCATCTTCTTCAGTCCTTTGTTACTTCCACCTATCACCTTCCCAGCTTCTGACATCATTCCCACCCTCCCCCACCGGCCGATCACACACCCACCCTCAACCTGGATCCACCTATCACCTGCCAGCTCTTGTACCACCACTTCCTGCCACCTTTTTATACCGGCTGCCTCCCCTTTTCCTTTCCGGTCCTGAGGAAGGGTCTTGACCTGAAACGGGGATTGTCTGTTTCCCTCCACAGATGCTGCCTGACCCGCTGAGTTCCTCCAGCATTTTGTGTGCTGTTCCGGATTTCCAACACCTGCAGTCTCGGGTCTCCCTAAAATTAGCCCTGCTGTATTTCCGCTGGGAGATCAGTGCTTGCAGCTGCAATCAGATGCTGCACACCCGAGCCAAGTTGCTGGTTTGGGCTGCACATTTACTGAGAGTGGGAACAAAGCTCCCCCCACCACCTCCCACCCTCAAATAACAAGTCTCCAACGAACCCAAAGGTTATAGATCCCCCCCCGCCCCCACAAAGGCACACATGACCTTACTGCCAGTGAACTACAGGAGAAAATGTTAGGGGTCAGGGAGAAATAGGCAAAGCTTGACTGATAGTAATGTTACGTTAATAGATGGGCTTATTCTGCCAGAAGTGAAGAGATAATGCAAAATATTAAAAGGAATAGATAGAGTGGACTCTATCTATTCTTTTCCAGGGCACCAATGCTCAGTACAAGAGGGCATGGCTTTAAAGTAATGGGCGGGAAGTTCAAGGGAGATATCAAAGGGAAGTTTTTTTACCCAGAGAGTGGTTGGGGCATGGAATGCGCTGCCTGGGGCGGTGGTGGAGGCAGGTACGTTGGTCAAATTCAAGAGATTGCTAGGTAAGCATATGGAGGAATTTAAAATAGAGGGATATGTGGGAGGAAGGGGTTAGATAGTCTTAGGCCTGGTATAAAGGTCAGCACAACATTGTGGGCCAAAGGGCCTGTATTGTGTTGTACTGTTCTATGATATTACACACCAGTATACAGACGTCTGGTTGGTCCTTGTTGATGACATCTATAAGGTCCATCATGGGGTCATAGGTGATGCTGTCCGAGGTGGTGTATGGTCCACAGGCCACAAGAACCATCTGCTGCTCCAGTCCTGGATAGAATTCACAGCTTATTAACCTCCATCTGACACGAGAACCCCACCCCCTCCCTCTGGCATCCAGTTCAGCTGTGAGTACCATCTTATCCACATCAAATACAGAGACAAGAAACTGTGGCTCAGTCAAACTCTGCTGCACACAAATAAACACCTCCCTGGAATACACTCCAGAGAAATCACCCCCCACAGAAGGCCAAGGTTCTATACTGAGCCACGTTAAATAACATATAATATTGATTGCCGCTGAGTACCACAGATCCATACGAAATGAATTGGATCACCTGGACAACGTCGAGGATATAACCAGTAGGAAAAGATTGTACAAAAAGCCACGATATTTTCAAATAAGAGAAGATTAATGGTCAAACCAAATGAGGATTTTAATTACGAAGGGGCTTGGTAGAAAAGATAGTGCGCCAAAGGTCACACCATCTGCATCGAAGGTGCAGCTGGGGGAGGGTGAGGGCAGAACTATCAAAGGTAGTCACTAATAAATCTAATATAGAAAATGCAACGGGCAATACTATCCGCAATTATTATTAATGGCCTTGCATGTTATCCACTTACCTTCCAAGTCCTCCTCCAATTCCCTGTTAGGTCTGTAGAAAGGCAGCGGGACAGTCTGCAACAAGAGGCACAGAAGACACTCGTTCACTGCAAGGAGCAGGTGGTCAGAGACACAATGCAAGTTCAGGGAGTTTTCTCCTTGTGTAACTGCACTGACTGCAAACCCTCAAACATTCAGCCATCCTTATGGTCCCTAGCACAAGTTGCCAATGTTAGGAACTAACACAGAACAGGAGGACAAGAGACATGCTTATTACATGTGAGAAACATAGGACACGGAATGGTGGGAGTCTGGAATGCACTGCCTGAGGAGATTGTGGAGGCAAAGAAGCACCTGAATCGGCAAGGCGTAAAAGGCTATGGGCAAGTGTTGGTAAAACAAACAAGCTGCTGGGGCAACTCAGGTGGTCAGGTGGCATCTGTGGACAGCCAACGCTTCAGGTTGAGACTCTTCATCTGGACTGGTACTGGAAGTATTGGTAAAACAGCAACAGCAAGTGTTGGTAAATGAAACTAGTGCAGATGGGTACTTGCTGGTCAGCATTGACATGGAGGGGCTGAAGGGCCTGAGTTGTATGGATTCAATGAATAAGACACAAGTCCCCTGTGGAGGCCACAAGAGATGCTTACAAACTGATAGCAAGGCATCACACAGGACTTCACAGCACCCGGAGATACAGACAAACCATAAAACCATGGGAGCTGGATAGACTGGTTCCCAGGAAGTTCCTACTTTTGAGGGGAACTTTTCTGGGCTCTCAGTCAAGGAAAGAATACGGCAGAACAAGTGGGAATTATTACGTTAACAGGAAGCCTGGCCATTGCACATGTACTGACCTCGTACAACTGGGAAGCCACGATGCAGCGGCCAGTGCTGTTTATTCCCTCCAGGACCACCACCTGATAAGAGCAAACACCACTGTGGTCAGATCCAGTGCTCCAACATAGGCGGCAGATGCAGCAGAATTAACCAGAGGACAATTAACCCCGAGGCAGTTCTGTTACCCTCAACCATAAGACGCCCAGAATGGAGATCAGAAGTATTAGTGAATAACAATCACTGTGCATCATGCTAAAAAATATTTTTAAAAAATGCAGATGCTGGTAGCTCAAAATGAAATCAGAACATGCTGGAAACAGCCAGCTGGTCTGGCAGGACAAGTAAAACAGAGTTAACATTTCAGGTCAAAGACCAAAGGATCTTAGGGTTAATGTTTTAGGACAAAGATTTATTGGTCCTTGACCTGAAATGTGGTTTGGTTATCCAAGATGGTACTGGAGTGTGGCAACTCTTTGCAAGCTGCTCACAGCAGATCTATTTATTGTAACCATTCTATACTTCTAAATCTCAATTCTAAGACTGCAAGGATTACTCACCTTATTTGTCTACCTGCACTGCACTCATAACAGTAACACTATATTCTGCATTCTGTTTTGTTTCCTTTTTACTACCTTGATGTACTTCTGTATGGAATGATCTGTCTGGATGGGCACGCTAACATTATTCACCGTATCTCGGTACATGTGACAATAATAAACCAATCACCCACCAACTCAGTTTTACTTTCCACAGATGCTGCCTGACCTGCTGGGTATTTCTATCACACAAAAAGTGCTGGAGGAACTCAGCGGGTTGGACAGCATCCATGGAGGGAAACGGACGGTCGACGTTTCAGGTTGAGACCCTTCATTTGGATTCAGTCCAGGTGAAGGGTCTCAACCCAAAACGTCGACAGTCCTTTTCCCTCCATAGATGCTGCCTAACCCGCTGAGTTCCTCCAGCACTTTTTGTGTGTTGGTCCAGATTCCAGCATCTGCAGTCTCGTATTTCTAGCATTCTCTGTTTCTTTAATATGTTCTTCCTGTAAATTTACAGATGCGTTAGAGATTGGCGTCAGTCGACTTTCTTTTCCCCAAAACTTATTGTGTGTACATTCTCTATTGCATAGAGTTGCTTTCTTCAGCACATGTAGTTGTGGAGAAACCAGAAGGTTACAGAAGCCTGAAGTCCCACACCACCAGGTTCAGGGACAGCCACTTCCCTTCAGCCATCATCTTGAACTGACCTGCACAACCCCAACTCCTACCTCAGCAATGGAACACGATGGACCACCTCCTGCACTACCTTGGACTTGTCTTCAATTGTCTTTGGTTTTGTTTTACACTAAGATTTTGCTTTTCTTTTACCATTGTATGATATAATTTATATTCTGTGTGTTGTCTGTACCTACGTGCCTGTGATGCTCCTGGAAGCATGTTTTCCATCGTACTGTACCTCACTGTACTTGTGAGTATGACAATGGACTTGACTTGATCTCCCTGATCACAGACTGTCTACACTTCTCGCTGCCTCGATAAAGCAGCCAGCATAACCAAAGACCCCACCCACCTCGGACATTCTCTCTTCTCTCCTCTCCCATCAGGAAGATCCTGAAAGCACGTACCACCAGGCTCAAGGACAGCTACTATCCCACTGCTATACAAGAATGTTGAACAGTTCCCTAGTACAATAAGATGGATGAAAAACATGGATGAGTCCTAAAGAAGGGTCCTGACCCGAAACGTTGACCGCCTGCTTTTCTCCACGAATGCTGCCTGGCCTGCTGAGTCCCTCCAGCATCATCGTGTTTTTCATCTAGATTCCAGCATCTGCTGTCCTTTGTTTCTTTACAATAAGATGGACTCTTGACCTCACACTCCACCTCATTATGACCTTGCACCTTATTGTCTGCCTGCAATGCACTTTCTCTGTAACTGTGACACTTCATTCTGCATTCTGTTATTGTTTTTACCCTGTACTACCTCAATGCACTGTGTAATGAATTGACCTGTACAATCGGTTTGCAAGACAAGTTTTTCACTGTACCTCGGTACAAGTGACAATAATAAACCAATTCCAGTTCTTTTCTTTTCCCACTGTATGGTATAATGTTATATATAATTTATATTCTGCGTGTTGTCTGTACCTAAATGCCTGTGATGCTGCTGCAAAGCAAGATTTTCATTTACTTTTACCTCACTGTACTGGTGTACATGACAATAAACTTGATTCTATCCCTCAGTTTGGACTCACAAGAGCTTTCATTCCCAGAGACAGAGTGGTTTCCCTTCTGCACTGCACATTGGGTAAAATACATTCCATTCCAGCAAACCTTCTGCCACCTGGCAATGATCTACTGCCCTGTGGATCAAAGGTCGTCCATGGTTTGAAATATGTCAGTGGTCTCAGAACAGCTTTTATATGTTTAATTATGGAAACAATTTGGGTCCCTCAATAAATGTCCCTTTTTTTCCCATATTCCAGGCTTTTTTGTATCCATACCCCTTCAGAATCTTGCGAAAGGTCACATTTAGCATCCAATGAGCCTTGATCAGAAAAATACAGATTCAGCTCAAACACGCATGGAATGAAAGAAACCCGCCAGTCTCACGCCGCTACACTGCTCCGCATACCTGCCCAGGGAAGAGAGAATATTCCTTTAACTCCGACAGATCCACCGGCACTTGCATTCCTGTCGAGTGTTCCAGATCCCCCTGCAATATCACTGACTTTGCATTAAGTTTTCCATTGCTGTCACAGGCAATCTGCCCCAGAAACTTTACTGGTTCCTGCAATAAATTAAAAAGGTACAATTATTGAAAGGCCATGAAAACATGAGCTAATTTATGATGCAGGGTTTTGACCTGAAATATCGATAGTTCCTCCCCCCCCCCCCTCCCCACAGATGCTGCTTGGCCTGCTGAGTTCTTCCAGCAGATAATTTGTTGCAATGAATTTATGCTCAGCTTCTATATAATTCCAGCACAAGGACTGAATCAAACATGCCCAATTGATCTCCCCTTCAATCCTCTATACTCACTGAACCCACACAGCCTGCTGGTCCAATTTGAAAATATTCATCCTCACCCCCTCCCTATGCCTGCACCTTCTTTCAACTCTACAACTGACTGGTATCTTTACACGCCTCCAATTCTGGCTTCTTACACAACCCCTGGTTTCCATTACTTTCCCATTGTGGCTATGCCTTCTACTATCCGTGTCCCGAACTCTGGAATACCTCCTTAAACCTCTCCACCTCACTCCACTTTAGATGCTTGATAGATCCATTCTCTGCCCAGGCTTTTACTCACCTGCTCTAATATCTCATGTGACTGGGCGTCATATTTACCTGGAACACCTCACTACTTTAAGAATGTTTTGAAAATTCAGGTGTATATTGCTGCAGCGTAAAACCTTAGCTTCTCAATTACCCTCCAACACCTTCCCCTCCTGCGTCACTGATCATTGAGTATCCTGTGGGAACCAGCTTGAACTCACTTCAATTCAAAACTGTGAAAGGACTACATTGGGCAGTGAACAGAATGCACACAGTGGACTCTCTAGTGGTTGAAAA